>NW_025335780.1:7434144-7739078 GCF_004798865.1 Varanus komodoensis
AGAGAACTGGGCACGGAACCACTGATTGGTTCAAAATTGAGAAAGGAGTTTGGCAAGGCTGTATACTGTCACCCTGCCTATTTAACTTATATGCAGAGCACATCATGAGAAAGGCGGGGCTAGATGAATCACCAGTTGGAATTAAGATTGCTGGGGAAAATATCAACAACCTCAGATATGCAGATGATACCACTCTCATGGCAGAAAGTGAAGAGGAACTAAAGAGCCTCTTGATGTGGGTGAAGGAGGAGACTGCAAAAGTTGGCTTGAAACTCAACATTAAGAAAACTAAGATCATGGCATCCGGTCCTCTCACTTCCTGGCAAATAGATAGGGAAGAAATGGAGGGAGTGATAGATTTTATTTTCCTGGGCTCCAAGATCATCACAGATGGGGACTGCAGCCAAGAAATTAAAAGACACTTGCTCCTAGGGAGGAAAGCTATGGCAAATCTAGACTGCATACTAAAAAGCAGAGACATCACCCTGCCAACAAGAGTGCGTATTGTCAAGGCTATGGTTTCCCCAGTTGCAATGTATGGCTGTGAAAGTTGGATCATAAGGAAGGCTGAGTGCCGAAGAACTGAGGCCTTTTGAACTGTGGTGCTGGCGAAGACTCCTGCAAGTCCCTTGGACTGCAAGGCGATCAAACCAGTTAGTCCTAGAGGAGATCAACCCTGACTGCTCTTTAGAAGGCCAGATACTGAAGATGAAACTCAAATACTTTGGCCACCTAATGAGAAGGAAGGACTCACTGGAGAAGAGCCGAATGCTGGGAACAATAGATGGCAAAAAAGAAGGGGACGGCAGAGGATGCAGTGGCTGGATGGAGTCACTGAAGCAGTTGGTGTGAGTTTAGGTGGACTTTGGGGGATGGAGGACAGGAAGGCCTGGAGGAATGTTGTCCATGGGGTCACGATGGGTCAGACACGACTTCGCGACTAACAACAACAACAAAATTTGCATATAGTTTGGATCTTGATTTATGTGAGGCTGTTAGGCTCATTAACAGCTACAGCATGTTGAAATTGCCACATAAAGTTTTGCAATAATTAGCTGTCTGAAATCTGGCACATCAGTAATTGTAAATATTACAGTGGCACATGGTATATATTCCTTGCATTTCTTTATCATGCAATAGCAAGAACTTTCTGGGTGGTTTTCAACAATTTCCAAATGTAAAATATAAAATAAAATATGCTACAAAAATTAGAAGTTTAAGACTACAGAACAGAACAGGAGTAAAACCCAAAATAAAACTTAGCTACAATTCCAAAGATTAAAATACAGTAAGGGATTTAAAATAACAGAGTCTAGAAGATGAATATTCTGGGGGAGATTCCTAAGAAAATAAATCCACACCTGGCACTGAAAGAGTGTGACGTTCGTGACAGGTGAGCATTTCTGAGAAGTGCATCCCAGAATTGGGATACAAGTACGGGAAAGGATGGCTTTTCTCCTCTTCATAGTAGCAACCCTCCTCACTTCCTTGAAAGGAATTCCTGCAGAGGGACTGGCTGAGAATCATCTAAGGGCATGAAAATGGAAAGAAATGTTCCTTCAGGTAAAGTGGGCCCAGGCCAGTAAGCAAGGGCTCTGCATGTTGATTCCAGCACTCTGAATCGGGCCCGGAGATGGACTGGCAGCCATGTGCAGATGGGAAAGCCCTGGCCTCGTACAATCCCATTGGCCAGTCCTTGTTAGCAATCCCACTGCCCTCTTTTGGACCCGGCGATGTTTCCAGACCATTGTGAAGGCAGCTGCGTTAACGATGCGCTGCAGTAATCCAGCTGAGAGCATGCACTGCTGTAGCTCGGCTACCCCTGTCTAGATAAGGACCCAGTTGGCGCATCCGCATGGACCAACAGAAGGCGCTTTGCGCCACTAGTGACTGTGCTGCACCCCAGACTATGAACCTGATCCTTTGGGGAGAGCGCAGCCCCTACAGAACAGCCTGAAGGACACTCATCCAGCCAAGCAAAGCATCCACTGACACTTCCTTTGCCTCATCTGGCCTGACGCCTAGGGAAAACCAGTTCTGGATCTCCCCCAGTCCAATCCCAGCGCCAGGCACTGATTCGGGTCAACCACTGCCTCTTTTGCAGCGGACGAAGAGGAAGAGACAGAGCTGGGCATCGCCTGCATATCGATGACACCTCAGCATGCATCCGGGGATCACCTTCCCCAGCAGTTGCACACAGGTGTTAGACAGCACAGGGGATAAAACTGAGCCCTGCTGAACTTCGCAGCGTAACCTCTAAAGCACAGGGTCGTGATCCCCCAGCAGTGCCTTCTGGAATCAACTGTCAAAGGAGCAGTGTGGGGCCTCCTACACACAACTCAGACAGCCTTCCTCAAAGGACGCCTCAGCCGGTGGGGCCAAAAGCCGCAGAGAAGTCCAGGGGAACCAGCAGAGTTGTACTCTCCGTGCCTCGCCTCAGCTTTCCTTTAAGAAGGGCCAGGGGATAAGATTCAACTTCTCCTGTACGACCTCCTCCTTTCTGTCTTGCTCCAAAGATAGAAAGCCCCAAGGGCACCCAGAGCAGCCTGCATGTAACTAGGAATCTGACATTCAGGACAAACCGAGCCAAAACACCTGGATTCCTGGAACAGCCTAGAAATGTTCCAGTTCGGGATATAAAATTCACCTCATAAAACTTGACAGGACACCCACACACAAAAGGCAGCCATGGTTATTCATGGTTATTAGCCACGGGGAGGAAGAGAGGGGAATTTCTATTAGGAGGCACGACTCTCATATTATGAACCATGAATCTTCTGTTTGGAGCCATGAATCTTCTGTTCGGGGCACGAGCTTTGCTGGCTGGGCTTCCCTTCTGGCCCACTCCAACCAAGAAGCCCCAGTGACCTCAGCTTTGCACATTCCAAACCCTCAACGGACATGCGCCAAAAGGCCCCTGTTCATCAGCAGAGCTTGGAAATGGACTTTTGCTGCAGAGCGTTGCATTCCTTGCACCGATTTGCCATTCCAAGCACAGAATCGCAATCTCCTCTGAGAAGCAATGAGAGCAGGGAGATATTGATTAGCTGCCGCGTCCTATTACAGTGTTAATGGGAGTTTACACTTAGGAAAGAGGCTGTTCCTGGGTCTGGAAATGGCTTGTCAGGCCAGCAGTCCAATTCCATGCATGCTCATTTACTGAACTGGCAGCTTCCTGGGATCCAGATGGCTAATTGTGTGCAATTGCCATTCTGCAGGCCAAAGACGGATGAATTCGGAAGCACTGTCGCCCTTCTGGGTTAAGGGGTCTTGTCCCAGAGGTTGGACAAAGCCCCTTTTCCCCTCTCAGCAACCTCAAGTGTCCAGCCTCTCCTCTGCCCTCCCTAATTTGCACATCTGTATTTTATGCCTTTTTTCTGCCCCACCTCTATTCTGGACCACACATTTTGGGGCACCGCCTGCTGAAGGTCAAGCTCCATTTGTTGCTAAAGGCTAATGGGGGCCTTTTTCTCTTCTGGGGCTGATATTAGCATAGGAAAGGAGAACAATTTCCATCGGGACCCACGTGACAAAGAACTGCCCTCTGTTCATGCAGCTGCTGCTGTCAACATGCGGTCCAGGCATTTCAGACTAAATGGTGACCCTGTGAATGAATGGTGGGCATGTCGTGAACGGAGCCGGCTGGAGCTGGAGGTCAGACTAGATGGCCCAGGAGACCCCTTCTGACTCGCTCCGTGTCTATGTTTCTATGTCCTCCATCACAGCACTGCTCAGCTCTTGTCAGCTCAAGGCTGTGGCTTTCTTCATGGAACTGATCCATCTCATAGTTGGATCTCTTCTGACTCTCCTTCTCCCTTTGGTTTTCTCTAGCATGACTCTTCTCCAGGGAGTCTTGCCTTCTTGCAATGTACAAGCGCCCCTGTTTCATCGCTTTTGTTTCCAGGGGAAGGCCTGGCTTGCTTTTATCCTGTCTGTTTTCCTGTCATTTCAGGGTGTTCACAAAGTCCTCCTCCAGCACCATGTTTTAAACACGTGCATTTTCTCCCTCTTGGCTTTCTGCACTGTCCAGCTTTCACACCCAGGCACAGCTGATCAGACATGCACTAGTGTGAATGATCTGGACCCTAGTCTTCAGTACCTTTCTGACATGTTAATAAACTGACATGGATCCTTATGATTTGTGTAGTCCTTATAGCAAAAATGTGGTTTGACCTCCTCAGCTTCTTGGGAAGATTTTATTCTCTATGTTCTCAGCAATTACATTCCTAAGTATTGCTGTGGTCAGCCTCTCACCAAACTTTTCTACACAAGAAAAGTAGTTTATCTGCTGTATCAATTTTTAGTTTCATCCCAGAACTGACATTCAACAAGGAGCATTTCTTTCCTTGTTATTCCACTATGTGATCCCCAGGAGGCACTGTGGTTACAGCAGAATAGCACAGACAGGCAGAGAGACTCTGCTCTCTTTCCCTGTTACAAATCATTGCTGCAGTTTCCCTGCTCCATAAAAATGTCGCTAAAAGTGCTGGTTAGGCACAGAAGCAAATCTGGAAGGTCATGCTGTCATCGAAAGAACCCAAAAGCAACGACGAGTTGGAAACAGCCAATGCAAGGCAAATGCCTCGTGTAGGAAAGTCCGGTGTGTCACTGCCATGCCCATCAGCTTCCAAAGCTCCTCCCGTTCTTTTCTTCCAGCGAAGCTGGAAGACGCAGTTATAAAATGCAACTGCATGAAGGACACAGCTATAGGTCCAGGCTGAATAGCAAGGCACTTGGTAATGTAACACTGGGAGATAGGTAGTAAGTTGTGAGATAGGTAGTAAGGTAGTAAGAAATTTTCAGCATAATGAACTTTTTAAAGTTCTAAACTATCACACAAAAGGCTTTGAATTCTACTAGTCTAATGTCTGAGAGATTCCAAATGTAAATCAACTATCAATGGAGAGAGTGGACATCCTTGCCTGTTACCGCTCCCAAGAAAAAAGAAAGATGGAAAAAGACTTTAAGTTATAACTTTAGCTCTATGGCTTGAACAGAAAAATGTAACCCATTTCAAAAATTTGTCAGGAAAACCAAAATTATGTAACGTATCAGAAATAATTTTTCAGTTAATTTTGTCTGAATATCCAAAGAAACAATCACATGCTGTCTGGTCTATCAGAGTTTAAAGCTGGGAAGGGGGCAGTCTTGCTATTTCCCCAATATGCCTGTTATGAACAGGTTAAAACTACTGTATTTTTCGCTCTGTAAGACGCACTTTTCCCCCCCTCAAATAGAGCAAATGTGTGTGTGCCCGATGCCCGAGATGCTGCTGGCCCGCCTGCACCACGTGGCACCACCTGGCCGGCACATGCTCAGCGCTCCCTGCTCTGCCCCCTCCTCCAGCGCAGGTGAGAGCTGTGAAGACGGTTCTGTGAGCTTCCAGGGACCACGAAAAGAGCTACAGTGAACGGGCAGGGCAAGGCAGTGCTCAGGACTGAGAGAGAGGCAGGGCACAGGCCTCCAACTATCAGTGCCTTAGGCAACCTCATGCAACACTGCAGACCTCAAGCTGGAACCTCTCCTCCTCCTCCTTACCTGCAGCGACATCATGTCGGGCCTGTACTGCTTCCGGAAGCCGAGGTCATACATGAGGAACTTGAGCATTTCGAAGGCTTGCTCTTCGCTCATGTGGAGAAGCAGCACGCCGGCCACAAAGCTGATCCCCTGGCAGTACCCCACCTCCTTGTCCAGCAAGGAATACGCCTTCAAAAGGTTGAAGAGCGACAGCTGCCCGGCTCCCAGCTGTGCCGAAAAGTAGGGATGGGTCGGGAAGGTCCTTCCTGGAGCAAGAAGGAAAGCGGGAAGGGAATGAGTTGTCGGCTGTCAGGGCTCACAGGAATCTCGAACGTTTCAGTGCTTGACCTTTCCAGCATACGCCTTACTGGCTCATAGTCAGTCAAAACTGGGCTTTTTGGATGAAAATGAAAACTGGGTTTTGCTAATGAGGTTAACAGATCAGTGTCCATCTAATTGCTTGGGAAGCAGAGTATCTGCCTCACTGACCGGCTTTCCAACAGCTGTAAAAGCAGAAGTGATCTAGCAATTTCTCAACCCACTTTGGAAGGTCACAGAATACTAAGATTCTTCTCAGGATTCAGCAGAACACAGGAATCTCCATGTCTCCTGCTATGCCCCTCTCATGCCATATCCAAGTGGAGCTTAAAAAATACCATCCAAAGCACTGTCTCCTTGAGCCAATGAGAAACCAAATACTCAGCTCTCGGGAGCAGTTTCCTGGCTGAGTAACTGACAATGGAGAAGGAAGGAGTGTGCTTACGCCACAAAACTGTGGGTCGCACGGTGCAAACACAGAATGCATTAATGGGCACTAAATTCAATTTATCCCAAATCTCTGCTTTGTTTTTAAAACTAGGAGAAAATTGTATTTCCAGCCTTTATGGTTTATTCCCTTGGTCATATGCAAAGAAAGCAACCTAAAGTTTCAGGAACCAGAAGAATGGCTAAAGACATTTTCCAGGGATTGGAAGTCCAACTTTCGTGCTGTCCACACTCTCCTTTGCCCCATGACTAGCAAAACCTGAACAAATTTAACAAAACATAAAGTAAAGGTATGTTTAATTTACAGTTTATTCCAGTGGCAGAATGGATGAACTTGGAACAGAATTTCTAGACCCACGTAGAGCGTACGGGGGCCGCATATGAGCCTCCATGAGCTTATTGGACAAAACTATGTCCGTTTGCTGTGGTTGAAGGATCGAATGGCGCACTGGGCTTGTTCATATGCAGCTGTGTCAGACATTTTCCCATTAGCTCAGGAAAATCGGCTGTAGAAGGCGGACTGGGAGTGGGAAGGGAAGCATGCTCCTCTCTTTTTCCTCCTACCATCTCTCCACTTGATTGCCCTTTCTTCTGATTCCTTTTCCACCTGGCAGGACAAAATATGAGCATCTATATCTTTTCTCTGGCAGATAGAAAAAGCAGCTGGTGGAAATGATTGTGAGCAGAAAAACAGAAGGCAAGAAATTGATTAAGCGTCCCTTCTTCTTCCTCCACCACTGCTTTGATTTATCATCCCCACGGCTGCTTTTTCCTTTCTTTAGGGCTGGGTAAATTTACACTCAAGTGCATGTGTACAGCTCAGAGTTATCACGCAGCAGGAGGGTTTGAAAGACAGAGCAAGCCACACGGCAGGGAAAGCCATGCCAGCAGCCTTGCTGGTCCTGGGACTCAGGTTGTGCCTGTCAGATGCCTGGACACACCGTACCTGCACAGCCACCTGCCGCCTCCTCACCCTCAGATCTTCCTGAAGGTGCTCAGAGGACACCCCAGGAGTGCGAGGGCCCCCCTTCCGGTCTGCTGCTGCGGGAGTGGGGCAGGAGTGAACCACAAGGAGGCCGAAGCGATGGGTGTTACTCATGGAATAGCAGCGTTGGAAGGGGCCATGAAGAAGGCCATCGAGCCCAACCCCCTGCCGTTGCAGGACTCCACGTCGCACCACCCCACTCACCGCTGGGCCCGGCCAGGAGGGCTGGCTGGGGCCCCTCCCGCACTGCTGCTGGCCTGAAACAGCAGCACCCCCTGTGGGGACGCCAGCCACGTTCGGTGGGGCCGCCTCCAGGTGAGTCCCTGCGGCACACGCCACGTCCCCTCCTGCCTGCTGCCGGAACTCCAGCAACGGGTGGGAGACCAGGCGTCTTGTGCCGCATCGGCCCGGAGAAGACCCAGCAGAATGTTCCCCTGCTGGGGGACGAGGCAGTGACTGCCATGCACCGTGCCGTCCGGTTTTTTTTTAATTTAAGATATTTGTATGCCGTCCTTTGCGAGAGCCTCAGGACGGCTTACACAAATAAAATTCCAAAATACATAACAGTGTAACATAAATGAACGACCCACTCTGGCTGCAATTAAAATACGGTAATAAAATTCAATGTCAAAACTTATTAAAATATTGATTAAATAAAAAGGTCTTAACCTGGCGCTGAAAAACATATAATGACGGTGCCAGGCAGACCTCTCTAGGGAGTGCATTCCATAGACTGGGTGCCACCGCAGAGAAGGCCCTCCTCCGGGTACTTTGCCTCCTGATGTCTCTCACGGAGGGTTCCCGGAGGAGGACCTCTGCTGCCGATCTCAGGGGGCGGGAGGGCAAATAGGGAAGAAGGCGTTCCTTTAGGTATCCAGGTCCCAAGCCGTTTAGGGCTTTGTAGGTAATAACTAGCACCTTGAATTGAGCCCAGACTTCAATGGGAAGCCAATGGAGCTGATAGAGGACTGGGGTTATGTGAGAGTAACACCCAGTCCCCGTCAGCAACCTGGCTGCTCTGTTTTGCACCATCTGAAGTATCCGGACTGTCTTCAAGGGCAGCCCCACGTAGAGCGCTTTGCAGAAATCCAACCGGGAAGTAACCAATGCATGTGTCACTGTCGCTAGGCAGTCGTCCTCCAGGTAGGGATGCAGCTGATGGATTAGCCGAAGCTGAAGGAAAGCGCTCCTCACCACCGCTGTCACCTGAGCTTCCAAGGACAGCTCCGGGCCGAGGAGCACTCCCAAGCTGCGGACCCTGTCCTTCAGAGGGAGTGCAACCCCGTCCAGGGCAAGGCCCAAGTCACCTACCCAGGAGCTTGAATCACCCACCATCAGAACCTCCATCTTATCTGGATTGAGTGTCAGTTTATTGGCCCTCATCCAGCCCATTACCTCAGCCAGGCACCGGTTCAGTACAGCCACTGCCTCACCTGGGTTAGTTGAAAAAGAGAGGTAGAGCTGGGTGTCATCAGCGTACTGATGACTCCACAGCCCAAACCTCCTGATGACCTCTCCCAGTGGTTTCATGTAGATATTAAATAGCAAGGGGGACAAAATGGACCCCTGCGGCACTCCATGGCAAAGTTGCCATGGCACAGAGCCAAAGTCCCCCGGCACCATCTTCTGGAATCGGCCATCAAGGTAGGAGTGGATCCACTGCCAAGCACTGCCTCCTACTCCCAGTCCCGCCAGCCTATCCAGGAGGATACCATGGTCGATGGTATCGAAAGCCGCTGAGACGTCCAGGAGGACCAACAGGGACGCACTCCCCGTGTCTCTCTCCCTGCACAGGCCATCATACAGGGTGACCGAGGCAGATTCAGTACCATACCCGGGTCTGAAGCCAGACTGAAATGGGCCTAGATAATCAGTTTCATCCAAGAGTGCTTGGAGTTGTCCCGCCACCACCCGTTCCAACACCTTGCCCAAAAACGGGATGTTGGCCACCAGTCTATAATTGGCGGCCATCTCTGGATCCAGAGACTCCTTCTTTAGGACAGGCCTGATTACCATCTCCTTTAAAGGAGCGGGCACCCGGCCGTCCCTCAGAGAGGCGTTAATAACCTCCAGGATCCAGGCATCAATCCCGTGTTTGGCTTTGGTCAGCAGCCACAAAGGGCAAGGGTCGAGTAAGCAGGTGGTAGGACATACTTGTTCAAGCACCTTGTCTACATCATCGGGCCGCATTAACTGAAATCCATCCATTAATACCTGACCAGACGGAGTCACTGGCGTCTCCCCTAAGGGATCTGAATCAATTGTGGAGTCCAGCTCATGACGAATCTGAGCAATTTTCTCCTTGAAGTGCTGGGCAAAGTCGTCACAGCGGGCCATCGATGGTGGTACAGGATCTTTCTTAGGGCCGGGGTATATCAGCCCATGTACCACTCGAAAAAGCTCCACTGGATGGCACTGTGAGGAGGCAATGGAAGTGGAGAAGAATTTCTTCTTCACCACCCTCACCGCCACAGCATAGGCCCGATAATGAGCACATAAGCATGTTCGGTCCGATTCATCCTGTGATCTCCTCTGCCTACGCTCTAGCCATCTCCCAACCGCTTCATCGCCCGTAATTCAGATGTATACCATGGGGATGGAGGGGCTCTGCTTGGCAGGAGAGGATGCTTAGGGGCAATCGTGTCAATTGCTCTGGCCATTTCCCCATTCCACAGTTCAACCAGAGCATCAACAGGAGCACCAGCTTTATCAACCGGAAAATCCCCCAGAGCCCTCAGGAATCCATCCGGATCCATCCGGCTCTGAGGGTGGACCATCACAACAGGGCCATCTGCACCCTTACAGAGGGAAAGGCCAGCTCCGAGCTCAAACCTCATGAGGAAGTGATCTGACCATGACAAGGGAGTCAGACACAAATTCCGCACCCTCAAATCACCCTCTTCCTGCCCCGTCGAGAAAACCAGGTCCAGCGTGTGTCCACGTTCATGGGTCGGGCCGGAGACATGTTGAGACAGCCCCATGGCCGTCATGGAGGCCATGAAGTCCTGAGCCGCCCCGGTCAGACCAGTCTCGGCATGGAGATTGAAGTCCCCCAGGACCAACATCCTGGGGGTCCTCAACACCAGGTCCGAGACGATCTCCGTCAGCTCAGGCAGGGAGGCTGATGGGCAGACTCCCTTCTCAAGGAGGGCTTGGGAAAGGGGCGTGTCATGGCAGAGAAGCCTGTCGCAACTACCCGAAGTGCCGCTTGGCCAAAGAGGCAAGAGTTTTTGTCACACCTGGTTAATAGCTTTGTGACCTTACCTGGGCTTCAAAGGTGTGATAACTCAGTGTGTCCTGGTCCTCATGTGAAGTGACTCTAGGAACAACTCTAGGAGGGGAGTTCTTGGTTGGCTATACCTTTCCAGTCCAAATCCCCTTTCCCCTCATTCCCTGTTCTTATCCTTTTAGGCAAGATGTTTTAGACCCTCCACCTGTATTTGTAACCTTTCAATAATGTGGTCTGTCTCCCCAAGCTTGGGTTTGTCATGAGCCGAATCCAGTGTCTGGTTCAGGGTTCTTGGACTGGGTATTTACTGGGCAGGATTTGGCCTAGTGGGCCAGAGGAATGGGGAATCCTGGCTGGCTTTCCATTGCAAACAGGTATGAGGAAAGGCTGAAAAACAGGAAGTTAACCTAGCCACTCTTTCCTGGGGCCCATCAAATTGGTATTTCCTGCAGAAGTGGGTGCAGCTCATCTGGAAAACACCTTCACATGCATGTGACAAGAGCCCAGGGCTTGGTCTGTCATACCTGCATAGCAGCAAACCTCGCTTCTGCTGCAACTCCCGCCCCCTGGGAGCCTGCCGTCCAGAATACCTGTGGCGGAAATTACCTAGATCCACCAGGATCGCGTGCTGCTGAGCCGTCAGTTGCTTCAGGAGCTCCTTATACGAGATGTCCGGGGGCTGCTGCTTATTTGGCAGCCGGTGCCTCACACGATGCTGCACGGCAAGGAACTGCCAGATTTCTCCCCGGCGACTTTTCGGTACACCTGGCCACGCCAAAACATGAAAGACATTTTTTTTAAAAAAAAGAGAGTGAGGGAAGAGATGCAAATGCATGTAAGATTATCCATTTCCCTTCACACTCATTTGAACTCTGTGCACACCTTTAATTGTTTCATTTAATGTATTTATATCCCCTTTATTTCTTGCAAGGATCACAAAGCGGCTCACACAATTAACCTCTTCCTCTCCCTTTTATCCTCATAACAACCAAGTGGCATCACTTAGGCTGAGATTCAGCAACTGGCCCAAAGTCACCCAGTGGACTCGAGTCCAAGCGGGGACTGGAACTCAGATCTCCTGCACCTCAGCCCCACACCTAAGTGCTGCACCACTGGGGACTTCTCTACCCAAGTCTTGCAAAGGAGCAAGGAACCGGACCCTGTTGCACCCCATGACGTCGTCATGATGACAAGGTCCGAACAGGCCTATTAAAGCAGCTGAGCCTTGTCTGCTTTCTTCTCATCGTTAACTCTGGTCCAGAGATCTTTATTTGCTGGCCATCCCTTCACCAAATGGGCAAGGCTGAAATAAAGCTTACCCACCTTCCACTGAAAATGCAAGAAAAACAATGTCAGTAAAAGGACACTGCGGTGGTTTAGAGAAACTAGCTCTCCTGTTTTGCATTATGAAGCTGGAAGGTTTGTGCACTGCTCTTGACTTCCTCTATTGAATAAGCCAGCTACACTCCAAAATTACCATCTTTCAGAGTAGCGTGAATATCTTCCATGTCGCATCTGATCTTGGCTCTGCAGTTCAGCAGTTTCTTATCCCAGACGTTGATAACATCTTTCTGACAAGTACCAACTTCCTCATAGTCCAATTTGACTTTTCTGGACTGCAGCTCGTCTCTGCTTGCTGAGAGAGAGGACACAAGGGAAACAGCGCATCCAATTAATGGCCATAAATAACCAGTGGGTACCGCAGAGGGGGGGCTATGCATCTTGCACTTCGGAAGAGCCTGCATCTATCCAGGAGCTGCCCCAGTGAGTCAACGGCAGAAAAGAAGTCTGGGAGAAGGTTCACTAATGGGGCATAAAGTCTGCACACTTCAGGGAACCCATTGAGAGCTCTTAAGCAAATTCTGGATCTTGTTTTGTAAGGATGGGTAATAGTAAAAGTAGCAATAAGGATGAATAGGCACCAGGTGGATTTTTTTTTTATTTAAGCAAGTTTTGGGTTGATTTTATTGTATTTTATTTAATACTTTAATATTTTGTTATGGATTTTTTATCTTAATTTTGGTTATTTTGTTGGTTGTGTTTACTGGTATGTGTGAGCATATTTTATTTGCGGTGCTTTATTATTTTATTCTTGATATGATCAATAATTTTGTTGTATTTATGTATAGTTTTATGTTCTAGTATTGTAAGCTGCCCAGAGAACCTTTGGGTTATGGGGCGGCACAGAAAGTGAATTGAAATAAATAGATAAATAAGAAGCATGGTCTTAGCTACTTGACTTTGCAAAAGGCAAGCGCTTTGTTCTTACCCCGTATGCCATCTCACATTCATACCAAGGAGCAGAATTTCTGGCTTTCGTGCAAAAACGCATCAAGTATAATGATTCTTTTTCCTATCTTTAGGCTAATTATTGGATTTCTAATGAGTTACAAAGAATAGTTTTGAAATACATGCACAGGTGTGTATGCAAGAAATGTGCAAAATGAAAAGCGACATTTCTGGCCAAAGATGGCATTAATCGAGTGGCATTATTCTGTCTACAAGAATTCAAATAGCGAAGTACCAGTTCTGACTACTGCTTCATCTGCTTCAACTGCATTTTAGTTCTCTTTCACACATAAAAGAGATGCAGCAAAACAATGGATTTTGTCAATCTCGATTTTGTTAAGGATGCCACATCTGCAATCCTACAGATGTTTCTTCTAAAATGCACGCTGTTCAGAGATGCCTGCAATCCACACTTGCTTTCTTACTTGCAGTGTAGAGCAAAGCAGTGCACCAGTGCAGAACACTTTTGAAATTGCTGTCTGTACGTGACGTAACTCTTGCACAAGTCTCCTTGTGGTGATGTTGTGTCAGGAAGTTGCACTACCAACTGCATTCTCATGCATCAGGAAGGGCTCAGTGTTCTATGGAATCTGGAATTATCTGGCGAGCGGAGCTCTGCAAACCTTGACTGTGTTTTACCATTTTGGTTGAATTCATCCTTGCAACAAGAAACGCCTCTGAAGCAGACTAATGTCGAGATGTGCCTGCAGGACTGGGCAGGGAGGAAGCGATCTGCCAAAGTGGGACACAGGGACTGAGAAGGAGAGTTATAACTCAGCGGGAAAGTATGCAGTTAGGATGCAAGAAGTCCTAGACTTAATCTCTGGCATCCTGGGGTAAAGACGACCATCCAAAATCCTAGAGAACGGCCAGTCAGCATAGACAGTACCGAGCTACATGGACCACTGGTCAGGCTCGGCATAAAAGCCATTTTCTCAGATTCCTGGAGATCCTTAACTGGACACAGGAATGTCTCGCCACATCCCACAACAGAAATGATGGCTTCGTTATTGGAAAGCAGAAGATGACGTTGGGAATTCTGACCAACCCTGGGAATGCTGAAACCTCTGCAGCCAGTTAACATGTCAGGAAATGCTATACGCTTCTGTTTTCTAAGGCGTCTCTCTTAATTCAGAAGACTAGTGGACCTCAAATTCCCTTCACGGTTCAGTTTCACGTAACAGCTTTGTTTTCAAGTTGCTCAAGGTTTTCACCCTGCGATTGTACCCTGAAGTGAAGTTGACAGAAGGCCTCAGGCAGATATGCTCTTCCATCTCCTTCCCTGATCCTGCCTGATCTTGGAAGCGAAGCAGGGTCCGGTGCGGTTAGTATTTGGATGGGAGACTTGAGTCCTACAAAGAGCAGGGAGTTGGACTCCGTGGCCTTCTGGGCCCCTTCCAACTGTAAGATTCTATGATTCTCAGGGACAAGAAGAGCTCATCTTCAAGTAAATTGCAATTCTGGGTACAATTCTTTCTTTCTAATTCTGGCAAGTGCAAGGAGAAGGCCTGCAAAGGTTGGGCCTCTAGGCTTAGCTCAAGGCAGAGAGCAAGCTTGTAGCCTTTATCTCACATACCTCACTAGTTAACCCATATACAGAATTATCAGATTTACTTTAGGACACAAAACTCACAGGCAAGACAAAGGAATACTTTAATACTGATTGTCTTGGAGCCATTGCAGGTTTTGCAGTCACCTAAAGGAAGATCTGTATGAAATGAGGAGGATCAGAAGTCATGGGAAGTGGTAAAGCGGGCAAGTCAGCAGATTGTCCTCACATGCATCTTACCTTCTATGAAACAAAACATCATTCAAGCTTCCTCGACAGCATTAGGAAGAAGGGGAGGTATTTTTATTAGTATTTCGTTGGCAAGCTCCACAGACAATAAGTGCATGTACACATGGTGTGGGAGGGAGGGGGAGGAAGGGGAAACCACGGCACGATGGCCAAAGGTTGACCTTCACACCAACCCTGCAATCCTCACACACACACACACACACACACACACACACACACACACACACACATGGCCTAATGTTGTCCCACTCATTCAGTTATGCCATATCACATGAGGTGCAATATCACAACTAGCAGGATGCTAATGCAACTAAACATGGTAACACCTGTGGATCAGAACTTCCACTCCATTCCCTCTGCCGTCTTTGTCTGCTATTTTCTTATTTTCACCATTGCACGTTGATCGTTATGGAAGGAAGAGGAGGTTCCCATTTGTTCCATGCACTTTTATCCCATGCTGGGAAAGTTGGAGAATTCTGCAGCGAGTTTGAACCTCTATAAATCCACCTAAGATTTCACAGCAGACCTGGTTTTTCTGAGTTACAGGTTCTGGGTTTGGGGATTTTTTTGTTCAATCTCCCATAAATTTATGCAGATTTAGTCACAGAAAAGTGGTTTAAAAACATTGAATGAAAACACGTATTACCCCCATAGGCTAAAGTGTGAAAATATTTATCCGGCAATTCTTGCATATTTTAAGGGAACTGACTAATTTATAGAAGTGTGAAAAAATGTGTACCGAAACATTTTGCAAAATCTGATTCTGCCAATGAGTGAAAGGCATCTGAAAATCTACAGATGGAACAGATTTCAGGGAGTTCCCTATATCTCTAATCTACACAAAAGGTTTACATGCCATTTAATCCTGTAAAGATATTCTACATTGCCCCCGTGAATGCTGTATTCCGCAGATGACTGCATTTAGCTTCTAAGTAGTTCAAGTAAGTGATTAAGAGGATTAACCTCCCCTTCCATAAAACCTACGTGCTTGCTCTTCCAGCACCAACATTTCCATTGGCTTAAACAAAACTCTTAGTTCGCAAAAGAATTTACCTAAACAAGTTCCCATGCACCCCAACACCCCATTCAAATGACCCTTCACTCAGTACTGTTTTCGGTAAGATCACAGAGGACAAGCACAAGTGTAACCTTGCAAGGGCCAGCACACCGATTAACGACCTGTTAAATGCACACCCCGTCACACGGAACTCTGCCCAAGTTGAACCCATGCGCCACGTCCCAGCACCAGTTTATACATTCCACATATCAAAAGGATAACTCTGTTTCTGGGCCAGCATTATTACATTTATTTATATCCTGCCTATTCCCCATGATTGGGAGTCCAGGTGGCTCGGCCGTGTCACTCAGACCTAAAGACAGAAGACAGCATGACTGAATGTTTCTTCCCAAGCCAACCCCTGTCCCAGCCTGGAGAAAACAGGACACCAGCTGCACCCTGAACTCCACTCATCAACGCACCAGATTCATACATACAAACCTCAATTTTCCCCAAAGGTGTCCACTTCCCACCGGCAGCTTAAGGCACACGCTCCAGAATCCAGATTCCATGGTGCTGAGTGTATAGCAGGTTCTAAACCCAGGAATTTTGCTCAGTATTCTATTCTGCTACAGAAAGATTAGTATAGAGCAACCGGAACAAGTGATTCCAAAGCAAAACAAACCCAGAAATGAGCACCAATTCTCATTTCTGGAATGGTCAAGTCAGTGTTGCTCATGGAAAGGAAGCCACGTTGCAAAAACCAGTTTTGCTGCTCGTTTCCAAACCTTTCTGAAACCCATGATTTTGGCCACCTGTGCTGCCCCTGATCCTGGGAGATTCCGGGCAAAATAGATTGCCTCCTTACAGGGAACCATTTCTGAAGCCCTTGTTGAGCTTTGAAAGCTGCAAGCGATGAGGGCAGAGATGTGCTAGCTGGCTTCTCCTCCTCCGCCCTTTCCTTGCAGCCTTCATGCACTGCAGGCGAAGAGGCTCCCTGCATGTGTCAGAAAACCGGTTCCAAGTTGCAAGGGGAGCCAACCTGCAGAGAAGAGGCCTCACTGCACTGCAGGGCTTTGCTCTCAGCACACGGAGGTGGATAACATGCCCCCGCTCCCTTCTCCTCTCAACATGGTACGGCAACTAGCGGGGCTTCCGCTGCCATGAAACCACCTGAGAGAGCGGGGATCCAACAGCTCACTCCCAGGTCCCATGGGGCACTGCCTGCCCAGGACAAACCAAGCACATGCCCTGAACCCTGCACGGAGTTAGATCGGCCGCGAAGCTCGGCAAAATGCCTTTGCAGAAACTGGGCTGCCGATACCGATCTTGTTGCTGCAAAGCCCAGCTGCAAACCCCTGTGCCAGGTGCGTGGCGGATGGGCACAGGGAAGACAGCAGCAGCGGTTGCCATGAAGGTGCAGGCACGGCTGCTCCAATGGAAGGAGGGAAATAAAATAACAGTTTTAAGGGGCTGAATCCCCCACAGATTCTGGGCTCGTCCGAGAACTGCCATGCCTTAAAGCAGGATGGGTTGGTCTCCTGTTTAAACATTTTTTCTTAATTTTGTGAGCTCCTTGGAAAATTATTGTACCAAAGGATGGGGTACAATCCCATCGATTAGAAGAAGTAAGACTGACAGTTCAGCAACTTTCCATGGGCTAATGCAAACAAACAAAAGAAATGTTTGCTGATCGTTGGGCCTCTTGGTCTTGACATTAACCTTCACTAACCTTCCAATTTCTGGTTTTCCTTTTCCATCCGAAGTAGCAGTATTTGCTGATGGATTGCTTTCCTCCACAGACTCTGCAGCTCTTCTGAGTTCTTTTTCTCCCCAGTCCTGTCTTGGGCATCATCGTTTTGTAATATGGAAACAAGCGGGTCTTCATCGAAAGATGGCGCAAGGGGAGACAAGGGTAACAATTCGTTTCCATCCCCTCCATCTGCAAAGGACGGTAGGTTAGCCACAGATTCTCTGCACATGGTCCGCTAGAAGAACCTACTGCCACCATCACTGCCAGGGACTTATTAAATAAATCCAACTAAGTGCCCAAGTGCATGTAACCACAGATGCTCCGTGGTGACCTCTGTCCCATTTCTCTTTAGTCCAATGGCAAACTGCAGACTGTAAGCTCCTTGGGGCAGAGCATGAAACCTTTTCACACTGCGATCTTGCACTCCATGGCATGAGCTCATCGAAATAAAGTCAAGGGGACAAATGCACAGGCGTTACAGGCATGACTGTGCCCTCATCCGAAGAGGACAGAACAGTT
Source organism: Varanus komodoensis (assembly GCF_004798865.1). Lineage (NCBI taxonomy): Eukaryota > Metazoa > Chordata > Lepidosauria > Squamata > Varanidae > Varanus > Varanus komodoensis. The sequence continues at coordinate 7,451,997 of NW_025335780.1, forward strand.
CTTGGCCAATTTCTTAGACTGATCGTAGTGTTCTGCTCTGGATTTTATCTCATCCAATACCGCTTCTTCATGCAAGAGTAAGCGCAAGCTTTAAGACTTCTGGCATTGACAATTTGATCTACCATAAGGACAAGCAACACATTCTGGCAATTTGCTCCACCAGTTGCATTCAGTTTTGAATATAATGGGTGCTAATGAGGGATCTTTAATCTTCTGTAGTGCTCTGAAAATACTTATCCAATCAGAAATGCAAAAGGACATTTATAATCCACCAGTTTTGTTCTGGAAAGTGAGGGACCAAGATTTTATATTACCTAATGTGCCATCAATGGGCTTTAAAATATGCATATTGAAAAGATACTGGCTCATTTGAAACATTTCTTTCTGGTCCATAGCCTCCTTTGAATAAATATCTCCCAGCTACTAATTGCAAAATTCAATTAGTGCATCCAAAGCTACTATTACCTCACTGGCCTGACAGTAACATACCTTTTAATACGATGATGGGAACCAGCAGAAGTAAAGCATGGAGTTCTTGTAACCTCCGAAAAGGGAGCAAACCAAATCCTCCCTCATTTATATTTCAGCAACTTTTACTAATAAGAGATTTGTTACTGACTGCAAGCATTTAGTCTGCAATTACTGAGCAAGGCTGCCAAGGCTGGAACATTCTGGAGTGCTCTCATTCAGAGCATTGCCATAAGTCTGAGATGAGCAGCTGGCAGAAAGAACAGCAGCAAGCAAGCATTTAACTCGCTCTGTTTGTCTGCTGCAGAATTAATTCAAGAAACAGCAGAAGGCAGACTTCTTTAAGAACCAAAACCAAAAGAACTCAAGACCTATTCAAGCAGGTATTCTCACCACCTCAGCACCCCGCCCGCTGCCGTTCCAGATCTGCTCCTGTGTCTCTCCACTAACACTTCCTCAGCCGTTACTTCCAGGCAGGGAACTGCTAAGGGCAACAGCACTATTTTTAGAAAACCTTATTTAATTCATTTAAAGGTAGCCAGTAAATCACGTACTTCCCTCGGACGTGGATGGTAACCTCCAGCATCCAGTAAAAACGATGTGGCAATGTTAACACATGTATACGGACCAAACAAGCTTACACCGTGCAGATCATGCCCATGACTTTAAAAAAAAGAATCCTACTCTTGAAAATAGAAAATCAAAGGACAATGTATCGCTTGCTCTCCCCGAGGCACTCGGACCTTGAAACTGCATTGCTGAGGGGGATTTCTTCATGGGCGATGCGACCCGGAGGAAGATCTTCTGACGCCAGGAGATCCGGCGGGGCGTAAGAGTGATTCCACCAGCATTTAGTGAGTCATTGCTGCACACAGAGGAGGTCCTTTTTCTTCTCTCCCCATCACTGCATGAGAAAATGTAAAAAACCAAGTCATCAAGAAGCAGCATGGCTTGAAGCCCCCGAATGACCCATGCAAAACCAGCAAACATGCCTTTTCCGTTGCTCCCAGACTGTGTAAGAATCATACATCAGGGCTTCCCAATGTTCCCATGAGCTCACTTGGCCGGTGCATTACCCCTAGTCGAGCCCTTGGTGTAGCATTTTCACCCCTCCACTGCTCCCTGCCATGCATGCTCACGTACATTGTAGCTAGAACTCGCTCAACCGTGTTTTCATCAAGCAATTCGAAGTCCCACGCAACCGTTCTGGAATCACTAAAGCCAAACACTGCGTCAAAGAAGGAACCAGATGCACTAGAATCTTCCTTGCCCAAATCAAGACACTGCTCCGTATCTGTTGTGTCTCCCCATGTCTATAGGCTTGGATTTAAACCTGGAATGCTGCGAATCTCAGCTTCTAGTGACCTGAAGATTCATGATCCCTTCAGGGCTTTTGGATAGAGGAGGAAGCATTGTACACATCAAAACGGGGTTCAGAATCGAATATTAAGTTCAAGATCTATTAAGTCTCTCTTTCCTAATTACACCAACATTCCAGGAGGCATTTGTGTGCAGGAAAGCGACTGGAGCATCCAACGGTTACTTCTGCAGAGGCACGTTTTGTTCCACGCTTTTGCAGCTGTGATTTCCAAAGGTTTTCTGTAGATTAGTGGATGCAATGTAAAGCCAACATGGGGCGACCACAAAGGTGGTCAGAGTGGCTGTTGGAAGAAACCTTTCCTTCTTTTACTTGTGATCTTTTTGACTCTAAACTGACACAAGGGAAATGCACCGAGGAGGAAAATGCGCAAGAATAATTCACTGCACCCTAGCTCTCACTGACAATCGCGAAGACCTATTTAAAGTGAAGTATTTTTCTACAACCTCTGCAGAAAACCTGCAAAAATGTAGGGATGCTGAAAACTGTGATCCGATGCATCTGAAAGGCACCAAGCTGGGGAAGGCGAATGGGCCCAGGGCTTCACTGTATTTACCATCCTTATGCCCCGGCCAGTAACAACCATGCTTGGTGTTATACGATAATGCAATTTTTGGCCTTGAGGAATCTGTATGGAATGCCAGGGGGTGTCAACTGGAGGAAGATGCAAAATGGTGGCGGAAGGATTGGAGCCCACTACAGAATCCATCTCGTGAACCCTACAGTGGCATAGCATGGTAGTACAATATATGGTTCTACATATATTATTGCAGGTCGATTATTGGAGAGGGCGAATGGATGGGCACTGGAACACAGCTAGCCTTCTTCAAGCAACTTGCTGATCTGCTCAAATTATCCTGTGATCTGTCAGAACCCAACTTACAGTCTGTCTGTGCCTGCTGTTACAGGGTAAGCTTTGCAAAGGTTAAGCCCCAGTCCTGAAGCACTTCCAGAGAAGGGATGCCTGCAGAGGGTCAGGTCCTTAGTGCTAGCAATCAGAAGCATTGTGCAGATGCTATTTTCTCCTCCTCTCCCTGAATGTCCTAGCCCTCCCTGAATTTCCTAGCCCTAACCTTGTGCATGTTCTAGAAGAACCATACGTGAGAGCTTTAAATTCCCAGACAGTCCAGGGCACTGGGCACATTCTTGTGTATCTCAACAACACTCGCTGGCACATTGCACTGAAGCAAGGAATGTTACTTGCACAGAAAGCCATTCTGGCTAATGGGCGGATTAGAAATTTAATAAATAAATGTCTCCATCATATTCACACAGGGAAGGAATGAAAGAAGGGCCTCAGCATTTGTCCTATGCACCAGCAAAGATGAAATATTTTTTTTCTGCAACTCAAAAGGGTCTATTATGAATTTCCTTTATAACCCTTGTACACTTTTACTGAATTAGTTAAAACCAACAGAATTCTTTAAATTATAGTATTAAACTATCAATAGAACTGCCAGTATTTGAAAGCAATTCATACATCAACCAAAATTAAACTGGAGCACTATACCTAATAATAGTAAATAATGTATACAAACAAGCAACCTGCTTAACATACACAGAACTACAAATACGGAAGTAGAACGGGTGAGCTAGAAAAAAAGGCAGACACCTGTGGTGCAAACCTCAAACTTTCTCAGAATGTCTTGTATTGATGCAGCAAATGGGGTACATTTATTTTGCAGTTTAACATTTTAGTTCTAAGGATGGGAGGGGAGTAAATCTTTGTAAGTTAAGAAATGCTTAATGGGACAAGGTAAACACAGCTGATCCATGCTAGAGGGATCAGCAGTAGCAGAGGCAGGGGAAGGGCTTCTATTAGCTTCTCCATTAGACTGTGGTCTGTCCAGCAAACACAAACAAACCCAACTGCCAGCAATCAAGTTGCCACCTTTGCGCTGTTCTCATTTAAACTCAAAAAGACCTTTTTACACTCTCGGTTGTAGCACTGGCCCTATTTTGCTGTAACCTTTTCTTTATAACTTTGACTGTTTTATTTTATAATTTTCATTATCTCATTGTTTTATCATTACTGTTTCATGGTATTTATGGCACTTTTATGTTATGATTCATGGTCTCAACAATAAACTCACTTTACTTACTTTCTTACAAATAACACTGCCTTGAAAGTTGGGTGCTTCTTGTCTTGTTTTCTTAACAGTACATCAGCAGAAGTCCCAGCATCCTTGATTCAAGCCAATGCCGCAGTCTCTAGCGCGTCAGTTACAGAACCAGGAAAACAGCTATAAATCCTTTGCAATGCTAAACTTCTCTGTAACCACATGGCAACTTTTTCTTAGAACTGAAGCAGCGCACAGAGGTAAGAAAGCAAACCTGCAGTGAGCTGCCTCGGACATTTTAACTTGTCGCTGATACACTGCACAACAGCCCAAAAGCAATTCTCAAAATTCTTCACCTACCTGCAGTGGCAGAAACCTATTTTCCCTTGTTAGGTGCTTGGCTGGACCGTATCTCTACCATGGACAAACTTCCTTCTTCAAGTTGCATTGGCTTAACACAGAGTTTCTCCAAAGACAGCCATGCTCCTCCTAAGCGGCAAGAATTCCCCCCACGAATCACTACATCTTCACAACATCCTCTCAGGATGGTCTCCTGAAATGACTCTCCATCTTTTATGTGTATCCATGCCCTGCTCCTGGAGTTTAATCCACAATTTACAACTGACTCAAAAGTAGCTGTTTCTTGTTGCTGCCCATGGAGAAAATGTGCATTCTCTTACTGTAAAATTCACTTTCACTTCTCATTTCCTTTGAAGGGCCACAAAGGAACTAGCGAACACACCTCTTAGTCTGTACTTTTTGAAATTAGCTGGCCAACCCAAACACTCAAGGAACAGAGAAAGGGGACAGCTCAGATTTTTGCTCAACTTTATCTTACCAACCAGTTTCACAACTGAACTGAAAATATTTCTGATGCGGCACAGTTCCTATCAATGTGAATTCTCTGACTGGCTGATTCTGATGCTCTGTACCTCTTTGCAAAGCTCTAACCCCAGTAAGGTCACCCAGTGGGTTAAGCATATTTCTGCTTAACCTAAAACCACAAGAAGAAAAAGTAATTCATAATGTAATTCCTTTTGCTCAGGGAGAATTTCACTGTTGCACACTAGATGAAATGCATCATGACATCAGGGTGCCCAGCAGCAACAGCAACACAGAAGTCGCTTGCAGATGAAGCAAATGCTTCCGTCCAGCCACAGTACCATGCTCTCTGTTTTCCACGCATCTGATAATCATTTGAACCATGCAGTGCATGCAGTGACCCCGTGTAGTGACCACGAAGAGAGGCCAAGTTCAGGGGCTTAGAAACAAGGATCAGCCAAGGACCACAGAACTGCTGTCTGAGCAGCCCTTTCGAACAAAAAATCCAGCACCAGCTTGCCAGTTGTGGCGGAGGGTCATGAGATGCCACAGGCAAGAAGGGTGGCAGCAAAACGCAGGGTCGGATCCTCCTTATGGGAATCTGTGTGCATAAACTCTGCGAAGCTCAGGTGCTTCTCAATGAAATCCTACAAAATCTGACCTTGCTCAGCTTTGGAAGACTAGTAACATCTTGTTCAGACTCCTTTTGAATGTTGGGTGGTCTAGCTGGGTCCGAGGCAGCTCAGACTGGCATGATGCATCTCAGTTTTGCCTACATTGCCATACCAAACGATAATCCATTCAGTTAGAATGATTTAAAAGATCAGGAACCAAACGCGTGTACATGATGGCAGCCAAAGAGTTCCAAAACTCTTAAACGTAGTGCACCCTAGTTGCTCGCTGCTTCTGACATCGCTGGACAACCCTCCGCCCATCCCGTCGGAACCTATGAAGTGGTGTTTCCCTCTTCCGGCTGCCAATTCTTCTAAGCCATTAAGAATGCTCTGGGCAAGCCAACACGGACCAGGAGCTTTTGAACTCTACAGGACAGATACTAGGCTGCCTGTCTCCTCACAAGCTCGAGCAGAACTTCAGACATACTCCCACATCTTCAAAACCAGTGCTTCACGAGTGCTGGATTGGGCTGTGGGCCTCCAGTGACAGCGTAATAAAAATCCCTAGCAAACTAGAAGCGAGACAGAAGAACCATGAAGGATGCATCTGCCTCAAAGGGGCGGGGAGTGAATAGCAGAAGGGCCTTTTCAGTGGTGGCTTCCCATCTCTGGAATGTGCTCCTCAGGTAAACCCGGCGCCATCTACATTATCTTTCCTACGCCAGTCAAAACTTTTTTTTTCCACTAGATATTTGAAAATTAACACTTGGCAAATTCTGTGTATTTATATTTTAATATCGTATTGCTGCTGCTGTATTACAGAGCAACTTTTTTCAATGAATTTATTGCTAGTTGTATTTTTTAGTGTTTTTAGTGTTTCTGTGTTTTATCTGGGTATTTCATTGTTGTATGTGGGGTTTTTATGTTTGTAACCCACCCAGAGAGCCCTTTGGGCTATTGGGGCAGTATGTAAATACGATAAATACATGAAGGAAGGAAGGCCAGCCCAAATTTCATGCAACCACATTTCCCAAACCATTCCAATACGCTGCAATGGTAAAATAACGTTGGGACACCCACAGATGCTCCTGGAATGCACTGCGTTACTTCAGAAGGCTTTGTTCAGCTGTGCCAAAAATGTCTTTTAAAAATTGCCTTGCAGTTCTTAGGAAAGGGAAGTGCTTCGGCGCAAGAGCTTCTGGCCGAATAATCACCCCGCTAACAGCGAGTGGAGAGTAATTCACACTTACTAAGAAAGACCAACCAGAATGAGCAATGGTTGTGGGTGCAACATGGCTGCATGTCCCTCAACACACCACTGATGGATGCCTTGGAAATACAAACATCTGGATTGCCACACAGGCGTCGGATAAGGTCTCCCCACCTTTCCCAACCTGTTGCTTTTCAGATGCACAGAACTACAACTCTCATCACGCCTGGCCTTTAGGTCATATCAGCTGGGGATGATGGGCACTGTAGTCCATCCCATCTGGCAGTCGCTGGATTGAGGAAGGCAGCCCCACAACATGCTTCGCAGATCCCAGGGAGCCATCATCGTAAGCCGAGGTGGTGCAGCTCACGGGCCAAAGTTCAAAGCATTTCTAAAAAACCATGCTGATGTTAGTCACACTGGAGCAACCACAGCACGCCTGCCATTCAGTGCGCTATAACGAAGCTAATTAGTAGGTGTTCACTAAGCTCATCAACATTGCCACATTTTATACACACACACACACACAAATCTCCCCAAAATTCTAGCGAAGAACAGCTGGGTATTTTCCCTGAACTTAATATTCAGTCTGCTTTTTTGTTTTTTGCACATTTTTGTTAATCTGCTAGGCTCTCAAGTTTGCCGTGGTCTTACAACAGGGCAAATTTTCCTGTTAAAGTGCTCTGATCATCTCCATCTCCTCCAATCAACCGTACGGCAATTCTGTGAGGCAGACCACCAGCAGCATGCCCACTTCACAACCTGGAGACTTGGTTTGCCCTTGGCCAAGGCCAACCCAAGGGGACCTCCCCATCTAAGAACCACTCGATTATACTGGTTGGAGAGGCAAATCCAAGTTTTATAGGACCATTAAAAAACAACAACCCTATTTTCAAGGCTAGCACCATCGTGAGCTTTAGAGAAGAGACCCAGGACCACGAGAATGGCAATGTTGATATACGGAGATGTAATTCTGGCTTCAGAAATGCAAACAGTGCTGCGGAAAAGCAAGTTCAAGCAGCATTTCCCCAGAATGCTCTGTTCAGGGATGCTCGGGAACGATCAGATCGGAAGCGGCAGCAAGTACAAACAGTTCCTCTCGCAAGCCAGCGGCAGGGGTGCACACCACACGGGCCAGGCAAAACCAGTCCTCTCACCTCTCGGGGAGCTCGTTCTCGGATTGAGGAGATGGCTTTCCTGAGCTCTGGTAAAAGCTTTTCAGGAAAGATGGGGCAGAAAAGGAAGAAGGGAGGCTGGACGGCATGGACGATTCACTCTCACTGTGAGTGCGTCGGGAGGTGGTCGGCCTGACAGCAGGCAACAAGAGAAAGCGCAGAACGTAAGTTTCAGTGTAACCACTTTTGAAGCAACCCCAGACTCACCCTGCTAGAGGCTGCCTTAAGTCCTGAACAGCAATGGACATTATCACCAAAACACTGCCTGCATCACACGCTGCAGAATCCTAAGACAACAGGCCTGCCTTTGAATGCAACCAAACAGGTGTAGAACCTTTCCCTGTATTTCCTGCTCTGTGGTGGACTGGGATCTAAGGAAAACCATGGTCCCCGGTATGCTGTGGACCAAAGCAGACGGTGCAAAATGAAGGACTTCCGTGGCATTATGCTCGTCCATCTCGGACTGCAATGTTCCCCCGAAATTAGCCACGCCTGGACATCGCAGCATTCCAGCACACATCTGCTCTGATACATGTCATGAAGGTGCAAGGGAACGCTGCATGCCATTCTGGGTGGCCACTGCAAGCTGATGACAGAGTAACCCCATTACTACCCTTGAAGTGTCCAAGTAATTAATCAGAAAGACCCTGGAGGATTGCCAGTGTCGGATTTTTAAGCGTGTTTTTCAAACAGTAAAGTTAATAGAGTCATTAACTTTAATCCGATTAGTCCACTGACCCCCTCATCCTGCCCTCCCACCAGGTTTCTGGAATGGGTCTGCTTCCAAAGAAAGATAACACCCCTTCTACAGATTTCTGCATCTATGTGCGTGGTGGGGGTCTAATAAAGGAATAAAACTAAGGCTTGGGGCTTGTTCCTTTATACTTACAGACTATGGAATGAAGACGTAGGTCAAAATTAAATTGTTCCAGGGATGGACTTGCAAGGAAAAGCTCTCAAGCAAACCATGCCACCTTAAGCACGTAAGAAAAAAGTCATCCCAAACACTTCAAGATTGATAAATAGGTAATAGGTGAACAGATCTGGGTTTAAAATTTGGTTATGCCAAAAACGTCTGAGAAGCTAAGTAAGTTTACCAGACAAGTGATCCACCAAACTTTTAAACACTTCTACCAGGAGCACTTAGTGGAAAAAGACATTAAGTATCATTAGAATTACTTCAGGCTTGTAAAACCTGAGGCTGGTCATTCCCCTTTTGGCTAGCAAACATTTCTGAGTTGGTCATTTTGAGTCTGCACATGAGCATAAAAACAACATATGACCCTGTTGCGGCAGTAAGTTGCTTTCCTGACCAGGAAACCCGCTGACTAAGCAAGTCAGCAGCTCTGCAGCGACAGACAAACAAATGCAGTCAGCAAGTCTAACACAATTATTGTTGCTGCGAAGTGGGAATCATGATTACAATTTGAGAAAACAAAAACGCCCAAAAGGAAAAGGGCAGGCATTAAATTTATCTGTAAAAACACCAAGGTCACTTTTCTGACAAGCACCCAACTGATTTCCCCTTCTGCAGAACAGAGTATGAAGAGGAATCCAGCTCTGCGGAGGCCCCGCAGCTAGTACTTGACTTAGACATGAGTAAATCTCCGGTTCCCGGCTGTTAGCAGGAGACTTTCTGCCGGGGATAATTTACTGCCTGCCATTTGGGAAGGGGCTCCTACCCAGAGCTGCAGCCATCTCCTTCCCCTGCATGGAGTTGTCCCAGTCACAAGCAAGACTGTCAGCAGAGGGGGCCCCTGCATCTTCAGGCACAAACAAGGAAGACCCCCCCCCCCTTGACTTTGCAAGATCCGTGCTGGAGCTGATGGAAGTACTCCATTGCACGGTGCATAGTTAATCTGTGGAATTCGCTGCCGCAGGAAGCTGGGATGGCCTCCCATTTCGATGGCTTTAAAAGGGAACTGGACAGTTTCATGGAGGAGCGGACTAGCTGTGGCTGCTAGCCTTGTTGGCTAAGCGCAGCCTCGAGTAGCAGAGGCACTATGCAGACACACCGGTTGCCCAGGGGCTGGGGAAGCACAGAGGACTGCGGTAGCCCTCCTGCTCGAGGGAGCCTCTGGGCAGCTAGGGTGCCACTGCGTGAATGGGCTGCTGGGCTGGGTGGGCCACTGGGGCGATCCAGCGTGGCTCTCCTTATGCTCTCTGGATGAACGTGTCGCTCTGCAGAATGCTCGGCCACCAAGATTTCTGGTACTGGTGTTACCACCCCTTCAGTAGGGACGGCCACTAAAATTGAACAAGCTGTTCTGCCCATCACTTCAACCGAGGGCGGGGGGGAACCCCAACCAAAGCTGATTAGTATATTAAGAGCTCAAGGATATACAGACCCTCCGTCCCCTAGAAATAAGGGAAACTAGATCTGAGTTGGAGAGGTTCTGAAATGGTTCGTTCTAGCCACTCTCCACTGATTGTGGGTGAATTAAGTAGTGATTTGGGGTAAGCCATTCAGCTTCCTCCATAAATTTGTTACAGCACTTGCAATGAATGCAACCGACCCCTGCAGCTGCATTTAGGAGGTCTCATTGTACCTACACACCCTGCAAAATCCCCCCGGAATATAACCCAACTATGCAGATGCACGTACGAGGAAGAAGATGCTGGAATTTCAAAGACAAGAGCAACAGCTTTGCATTACACACTTATTTCCAAGCGAGTTTATTAAAAGAGCTACATGATAGCTACAAGTGACCAGATTTCTAGTTGTGAAACACTGAGAGGCACTAACAGTGCAATCCATGTCTGTCTGCAGTAACCTCAACTGGTTACTTATTCCCAGCTATGTTTGCATAAAATTGCAGCCTGAAGGACCAAAATTTAACTGCCATAGCACAGGAATTTTCAACTTCTTAAAGCACCACATGGCAGATTCTGCCAAGGACAAACATGCCTTGGCGGCATCGGAAACGACCAGGACATGCTGTGTGTTTTTACACGACATGAGGCAACCAGTGCAGAATTCGGCAGCCAGAATGTCGGCAGGGCTGCAGGTTTGGAACCTCACTGGCAATCCACTTGCTTTGGAGCCCAATTCAGAGTGCCTATAATTACCTTCAAAGACCTAAATGGGTTGGGACCAAGGGGTTTTAGGACCATCGGATCCCGTATTATCCTTCCCTTGCCCCACACCTTCTTGTGTCCCACTGTATAGCTGACAAGAATGCAGAATGAGGCCCTTGCAGTTACATCAGAGAAATCCCATCACTGGCTTTGTAAGATTTCCCATTCTCAGGGCGCCTTTAGCAAGTTCTCCCTGCCCCTCACCCTAGCTGGGGTGGGGTATGAACTGTACCAGCACTAATGCTGCTCTGGTTTATGTGTTGCTTAAGAGCCTCATGGTTTAATGCTTGATTTTAATTTGATTATCTTTTACTGATTGACAGAGCTTCTCAGAAAAAAACGTTTTTATTCTCTGTCACTTTGCATCAGAAAAGCTGTCTGTACATGTTAATATAAATGAAGCCATTGCACTATCAAAACAGCAAATGCCCTTTATATTTAAATAAATAAGCCTTGCGACTTCATGAGGCCAACTGCTCTTGTGTGTCTCCCATTCTCTTCAGCAGGGTTTGAGGAGGAAACTGACCAAGCTGTGCCCAAAGAACTATTCTTCGAATCAATACACTATAGTGGCTTTCTAGCTTACAGATGTAATCTATCAATATTATATGTACTTAAAGTTGCTTAAAATCTTTCATAGCCACCCCATAAAAGTGACATGAGAAACCCAAAATGAAACAAAAACACACATCCATGGGTCAAAGATTTGGGTATGCAGCAAACAAGAACTTAAAGCTACAATCCTATGCATACTTACAGGTGAAGAAGTCCAGATAAAGACACCGATGCTTACTTCAGAGTAAAGCATGCTTAGGATTATGCTATAAATACTCAAGTTAGTCTCCAATCGCCTACAGAGAGGAAAAGCACCCGAGGAACTGTGCTGACTCACTTCTTGACCTCGAATTCCAGGATATGGGCCACCTCTATGGACCATCAGGAAAGGAAAGGTGACTACACGACCCACCCTGCCCAGTCCTCCAAGGCCACTCACCTGTTCTGCTCCACAGAGTTCTGCCTCAGGAGGGGGGAGCGGACGCTCTGGGACCTCCCATCTTGGAAACTGAGCTTCTTCTTGGAGCTGCTGGGTGGGTGGCTGAAAGTGTGCGCACGTCGTCTGAACTGGGGCGAGTTGGACTCCTCTTCAGGGAAGGGCTTCCAAATGGAGGATATGGGAGAAGAAGGGGGTGTCGTGGGAGGAGACTCCCCGGAGGAACATTCCTGGAAGCAGGCAGTCACAGAGAGGATTGAGGGGCCTTCTTCTGCAGCCCCCCACTCCTAAGCACGGCAGAACGATCCCTGCCGTTAACCAAACCGTTTCTGATGCTGCTCCTTCTGGACCAGAAAGAAGCAGGCTTGCTGCGCCTGCGGGTGGCAAGCCATGCCAAGCAGGCTGGCGGACAGGTCGTGCCCTCTTACGGACAATACCTCCGAGACAAACAACAGCCCCTGAGCTGCACACAAAGCCAGCCGAACGCCACTGGACAGGCATTTTATTTTAGCATGCCTGGCGGGGAGGGAGGAGAAGGCAATTCAAGCCAGGGGCGCAGGCTCGCGTCCGAATTGCCTTCTTTGCTCATTTCCTGCAAAGATCTCGCACAGGGCTTCCTGTCCTGCCAAAGCAGCATCCTGGAAAAAGGGCTCTGCCAGGACAAGAGCAACAGGAAAATTAAGAGTCACAAGAAATGCTTTGCATCCGTGTTTCTTGCGGGGGAAATAATCCCAAGGGTGCACGTGGCTGAGAAACTATTTAAACAGGAAATAAATGCGAAGTGTATCGCATGCTAACAGGAAAGGATGGGTTTTAAATGCCAGGGCTTTAGAGCCTGCATGCCAACTGGGACAAACAAGGCTTCTCTTTTCCTCACATGTTCCTTAGTTCCCCAGAATATTTTTCATTCCAATTAACGAAAAACTACTCTGTTGTACTTAAATAGCAAGTCAGTTTTCTATCTTTCTTTCCTCTGGGACATTATCCCACAGAGTTTGAAGAAAATGTAGATGGACTAATTCCTTTAAAGGTGGGCTCATTCAAACTCTTTCACAGTTTGTTTGTTTTTGAAAGCAGCTTTGCAATTAAGGTCAACGACTTCCTAGCACCTCTGCCCACCACTAACTCAGCTGAACTGCATACCAGGGCCTGTGTCAGTCCCCACTTTCTTTCATACCAGCAAACTCTCTGAGCTTATACAAATTTGCTTACCTTGTTTGCCACAGGCAAAAACTGGGCAAGTGGCTACTAGTGCCTGATCCTGCTTCATCTTGGAAGCTAAGCAGGAGTGGGCCGGGTTGAAACCTGGATGGGTGACTTAAATTTAGTGGATTGCCCAGAGAGCTTTGGCCATGGGCAGTGCAGAAATGTAATCATCATCATCATCATCATCATCTCAGTGCAATTTATTAGTCTTGCATGCAAACACAGTCAGCAATTCATGACCAGACGTTTTATCAGGAATGTACTTCTTACTAAAAGAGTTTTTAAGAAAACAGAGGCACCTGACCATATATCCAGCTTAAATTCTTGAATCGTTTTTTAAAGCATGTTACCTACTTTGTCAGAAGCAAGGCTGCTGCATCTCTCAAAGCTGTCCATGCTCCCCAGACGGCCACGCATCCTGTTGGCTCCCTGGAGAACACAAACCGCTCCGTTATATCCTGCTTTCAGCAATGAATGTGCAGAAGTATAAGAAGAGCCTTGCTGGGTGTGGCCAGTGGTCTCCCTGGTCCAGCATTCTGTCTGCACAGTGGCCAATCAGCTGCCCACCGGAAATCCACAAGCAGGACACCAGGGCTACAGCATTCCCCCACCATGTTTATTTATTAGATTTATACCCCGCCTTTTTTCTTTTAAGTATTCAAAGCAGCTTACACCATTCTCCTCCTGCTGCTCTCACTCTTATCCCCACAACGGCCCTGGGCTGAGAGCCTGTGACTGGTCCAAAGTCACCCAGTTGGCTCCATGGCTGAGCAGGGATGAGAATCCAGATTGCCCGTTTCCCATCTAATACTGGACGCGGCGCACGGCCACCAGGACTAGTAGCCACTGGTAGCCTTACCCACAATGACTTTGTCAAATCCTCTTGTAAAGTTGTCCAAATTGATGGCTATACAGAGGAAGTGACTCTCAGAGTTTAGCTATGCAGTGTGTGAAGAAGGGCTTCCTTTTAGCAGTCCTAAATCTCCCACCTATGAGCTTTGTGGAACCCAGGTTCTAATATTACAGGAGAGCAAGAAAATTTTTCACCCTCTGCTTTCTCCACACCATGCATAATTTCAACACTTCTATTACATCTTCCCTTACTCACATTTTTCTAAGCTATTTTCTTTTGCGACCATTCTTCTTACGAGAGTTGCTCCAACCCCTTGATTGCTTTAAATGTCCTTCTTTGCTCTTTTTCCCAGCTTTACAATTCCCTTTCTAGGTGTGGTGTCCAGAACCATACACAGTCTTCTGACTAAGTCCACACAACAGATTTGTAGAGAAGACACATTATATTGGCAGTCTTATTTCACCTCACTTCATTTCCTAATTGTGCCTAACATGGAATTTGCCTTTTTCACAGCGGCTGCAGACCCTGTGAACCTTTCCATCACGCTGTCCACCACAACCCCAAGGCCCTTCTTCTCAACGTAGCTGCAAAACCCATCAGGTTATACCTGAAGTTGGCATTACTTTACTCTTGCTTACACTGAAGCACAACTGCCATTTTAATGTCCATTGTCCCAGTTAGGAGAAATCTTTCTGGAATGCCTTACAATCCCTTTTTGTTTTAATTATCCTCAATCATTTGGTGCCATCAATGACCTGGCCATTTTCAAAGTGGAGTTGAAACATTTCCCAGGTTAGCCATGGACTAACCCAAAATACCCCCACTGAAAATCGCAATCCTGTGCAAATCATCTCTTTTCTTTACTGAGTTCTACTGTATTCGTGTACAAAAAATATATGTCCAGTAAGTCTGGTGTATGGTCACCTCACAAATGCTGTTCCAACACAAAAAGGAGTTAAGCAAGGCTCCACTCCAGTTCGATTTCTATATCAACTCATTGGTCGACCAGTTGAATCACATCGATCTTCACCCCCAAAATCGCAGGGAGGCATAGAACTACACCGCTATATGCAGATGACGCAGCTATTATTTTGAGGACTCCAATTGGGCGCACAAGAGCACTGTGGAAGCTGACTGAATATTGCAAGGAAGAAGATCTGACAATCAATTACCAAAAAACAAAAATCATGACCTTTGCAAAAAGACCAAAAACTCGACCATGGAAGATAAATCAGCACACGATCGAGCAGGTTTCCCAGTTCAAAAATTTAGGTGCAGTCCTACAAGCGAATGGCTCCAGGAAGGCCCATGGCGAATATGTGGCATTAAACACCCAGAGAAGCTCGTCAGCCATAATGCAATTCATGAGACCTAAAGGTGGCCATTGCATCCCCCTACGAGCCCCACAACTATACCAAGCAAAAGTACATCTCAACTACTGTATGGATCTCAACTGGGGCCTTTCCCAAACACCCAAGTACTATAACGCGTCCAATCAAAATTTCTGAGGGCAATACCGGGTGTTCCCGGGGATTTCTCCAGTGCAAAGATAAGATTGGAGACCAGTCACATCCAAATTGAAGCTAGGATCTGGGAGGCCATTCTTGTGCACCGGCTCAGACTGGTATACTCACTACTTGGCCTTGCTCCACTAATCCTGCAAGACAACTTCAAATCCAACTGGATTAAATCAATTGAGCAGAAAATAGCCCTCCTGGGCCTCCCCCTGTGGACTGTACTAAATATGGGTTTTGAACAGGCAACCAAAACCATCAAGCAGCACATTGCAGATATGGAAAGACAAAGCTATCTCAACAGAGTCCCTGAATTCTATTTTAGGGAGGACTATAGACACATTGCAAGAGCTGCACTGTATCTCAAACAGGTGGAACTCCATAAACACAGAAGGGCTTTTTCCTCGGCCCGCCTTAACAGACTCCCCTCGGCAGTTTTGGAGGGAGGGTACAAAAAGATCCCCTGGGCAGAGCGCCTTTGCCCCCGTGGGATGGACCAGACAGAAACCCCAGAGCACGTCCTGCTGAGGTGCACGTTCTACAGGGATATTCGCACTGCTCTCATTTCCCCACTGATGAATCGCTTCCTGGGCCGTACGGAACAAGAATGTATTTATGTATATATTGCTGCCTGACACTAGCCCGACAATAACATACAGTGTCGCTAAATTCTTCGCAGCCGTGATGGGTGTCTGAAGGCAGATCCTGGGGGATTGTGGCTCTCCCTAGTTGGACAAGGACAAAGCCTGGGATTGTCACCGATTTAAGATGACTGATACTGTGTCAAAGTATTTATTAATCCGAGTGGGATTTTAATATATATAATGTTTTATGTATTTACTTTTTAAAATCCATGTATTTACTGAATGGAGCTGGTCTTTGACCGCAATAATGTTTATCTATCTATCTATCTATCTATCTATCTATCTATCTATCTGTTCAATAAGTCTGAAAGCAGAGCTTAGTTCACTGATTTCCTTGTTTTGTTTTCTACACTGCCCAATAACCAACGTTCTCTCGGTGCTGAACAACACGTAAAAAATACAATATGAAGTAAAACAGCAATAGCGACAGCATTAAATTACTTTAAAAAAATTAAAAGTGCATTTCAAGAATGAAAACCAGTTCATACAGCTAAAAAGAAACAGCTGGTAAAACGCAACGCAACCCCGTGTGCTGCTCACAGTTGGTAAATGCCTTGGCAAAAAGGGGGCTATAAAGACAGAACACGTGGTAGCAGGCAGACCTCAACAGAGCGTTCACCCCACATTTTAGGGGCTACCACAGGGCAGGCCCTGCTTTTTGTTGCCACCAGCACAGTCTCCCTTGAAAGTGGCACCGGCAGACAGGGCTGAGTGTGTAGGTACACCATGGCTGGAAGAAGTGACACATCAGGGATTCTGGCTCCGAGCCAGAATGAGGCTTGGAAGCACGCAGGCAGCCATACTGGTGGGCCAGAATGGGAGTTACATGTTTGGACCGTCTGTTCCCAGTGATTAGCCTGGTTGCCACATTTTGCACAAGCAGTGCTCTCTGAACTGCCTTCCAGCATCGCTGGAAGCTATGCTGGAGAAGACCAGAGCACGATTTACTAAAGCCAGGCTATCCCTGTACAGATGGGGGCATAACTGGGCCACCAGCCAAAGCTCGGAGGAGGACCCCATGCCACTCAGGACGAGAGGGCCTCAAATCACCAAGATGGATCACGGAGCATCCCCAAACCATGCGTCTGCGTCCTGATGACCATGCACTCCAAAACACCCACTCACCAGTTTCATGCAGATGCAGAATTGCATGGGGACCAGCCCAGCCCCTGAGGAACCCCACACTGAATGTCCACCAAGTACCATCTTCTGGAGCCAACTCTCCAAGCAGGAGCAGAATCGCTGCAATGCAGTTCTCCCCACTCCCAACTCAGGCAGTCACCCAAGAAGGGTATCATAGCTGCTGAAAGGGTCACACTCCTTCATCGCTCTTCTGACACAGGTCATCGTACCAGGAGACAAAAGCCATTTCTGTCCTAAAACCTGGCCTGAGCTCCAAAGTAAATGGATCTGGATAATCAGCTTCAACGACCTGCTCAGGGACTTTGCCCAGAACGTTGCCACCGGCTTAAAGCTCTCTGGGCCTTCTGAGTCCAGAGAGGGCTTCTTCTGAAAGGGCTTCTTCACCCCTGCTATTTTAAGGTGACACTGGACAAGTCCTTCTCATAAAGTTTCCTGGTAGAGGAAACTTCCTGTTCCCTCCCTGCTCATTTCAGAAGTCAAGAGGAGCAAGGATCCAGTACGGATGTGGCTGAACAAACCTGCCAGAGCACCTTGTCAGTGTCCTCAAGCTGAACCAACCGAAACTCCTCCAAGAAAATTAGACCAGGCTGTGTTCTGGGAATCTCGCCAGATTCAACTACTGCAAAATTGGAGGCTATGTCCTAGTGGCTGCAAGAGATGTTATCCTGGAAGTGCCAAGTAAGTATATTACAATGGGTCTCAGCCAGGTCTGAGATGACCTTGGGACCAGCATCCAACAGGCCCTGGATGACCCTAAAGAGTTGGACAACACACAGAAGATTAGATAGAGGCAGTAAGAAGTTGTTTCTTTGCTGTTTTCGCTACCCCTAAATATCTCCAGGCTCATGTGATGCATCTGCTGGTGAAAAGGGCAGCAAAAGGGAAAAAACTGCCCCCATGTTTCATCAGTTTCGGGATCCTAGTTCTGGAATTCACTACATCAGCACACGCGCAAGGGCAGGACCGTGCGGGCCAAATGCCCATTTCCTCCCCTCTCTCTCATACTTTACCCACTGTAAGACGTTTAATGAATAATAATTAATGGCCGAAACTGCTCTTAACAACGAGTGTCATTCAGTTTGCAAGGCCACTGTTTATTTCTCTTATGCTAAGGCCTGCTGAAGAACAAAATTCTTGAGTGAAGCAAATGAAGATCTGGAGAAATAAATAAAAGTTGGTTCAGAGGCTCAGAGTTTCGCTTCAGGGAAGCACCAAGGTTTCCTTTCAATGTTTGAAAAATGTGTTTACAGGTCTTACTGCATTGCTAGCCTATCAGGAACTGGCTCTGGCAGGCTTCCCAGACAAAAGGCAGATGCTACATTTCTGAGTTCTCGGGGGGGTGGGATTATAGGTTATATCTCTTCAGTCAACTGAAAACCAATTTTGTTGTCTGCCCCTCCCTTCTCCCCTTCCAATGCCGAGGAGCATTTGAGCTGTGTGATTGCAAGGAAGCTATATGGATATTGACACACATTACTATGGAGCCCTTGAATTATTTCTGGCTAGCCTTGTTTAATTAAATAAAATGCAATGGAATGATAAGAGTGTGTTTGGCATCAGGGAATGACACCCACCATTAGTCAAACCTGACACAGTTTTGAAAATCAAAATCCATCCTCAGCTTCCTTTAGGCCAGCTTGCCAACTGCTATTTAGTCTCTATAGTAAGGGAGAAGTAACTCATTTTCCCAAGTTGCTTAAGGTAGCAAACAGAATACAGATGCAAAACTTCAAGATCATCTCTTCCTCCTCTTCTTTGCACTTAAGCTCACAATGACATCAATTCCATTACTAAACTGAATTCACATACCTAATCAGAAGCAACAGAATTTCAGAAGGCATTGTCCTGGGTTAAGCAAAAGTGTCGCATATAACTTACATCACAGGGTGATTAATGGGTGAAACTACTAATGCTAAAATATGACCAAAAATTTTAAAGTAATAATGTGTGTTGCTACACCACTCTCCAAACTTGCTACATTTGTCATGAAGTTAAGACAATTCAAGTGCTTAAATAAAAACAAACAAACAAACAAATAAGCTCATTAATAAATCATCAGCTGGGATTCAAGATTAGTTCTCCTGAGATTGATGCAAAAAAGGCTGTTGACAGAATAGGCACCGACTCCTGGCTGATTTGCCACTGAAGAAGCTAACGAAAGATCTCAAATTCTTTATCTTAAAGAATTTCTTTATCTCAAATACTTATCATCATGGCACTACATCCCAAAGATCTGTCGTTACTGAGCAACCAATCTTACCCTAGCGAAGATGTTTTCTAGAGAGCTGGTTAAGGATTTCTTGGCCTTGTTTTTCAGAATGTCAAGCTTGAACCTTCCACTGCTGGCTGAATTTTCCGGAATGGTGTTGTTGGAAGCATTCTGCTGGAAGAAAGACGCCTTTTGATATCAGTATGACCAATGGTTTTGGCATCCAAAAATATTGCCAAGTGAACCACACTCATCTAAACAAGTAGGAAAGGTGTGTACTCACACTGCCCTTTGTGTGGGTTGCATTTGTTTGTTTTTAAGTAGTAGTAAATAGGGTTCCACATTATTTTCCCAGGCTAGCTATCCTCTACTCAAAATATGCAATTATGTGTATCAAGACACATTCATTAATGCACAACGTCATATCTAGTTTGGCTCTCAGAGACAGGGTTGTGATAAGAAATCCTTTAATTAAATTACCCTACAACTGACGAGATGGCCTGTAGCGGCAGACTATTCCGTTAACCTCAGCTCTCATTTGAAATAATAACTGCCTACTGTCTAAATAATGACATAAAATTATTATGATGCACTTACACAAATTCTAGTTGAAAACATCAATATTTTTATAGAAGGAATGCAGAATTCAATTAATTTAACCAAATAGAGAAAAACAAGTTAAAGGATGTTTTGGTCCTCCTCTTGGATTCTATGCCCATAAATTCACTGCTATTAAGTAACACTAAAGCTATCTTCTGAATTTTATCCACTTTTGTCTGCAGAACCAGGGCTGGATGATTTTTTATTTTTATTTTTTTTTTTTTTTTGCATTTGTGATGCTACTTCAGCATTGCACTGAATAGATGTTTTAACCACTTAGGCTGCAGGTGTGCAGGTGCCAGGTGTCAGACCTGTTAAGGGAATGATTCAGAGGGCAGAGAGCGGCATATCCATACCCTCAGCAGTTACTCCGTCATTATGAAATGCCTCCCGTGGGACACTCAGTTGGCCCCCTTTTCACCTAATTCCAGAGGTAAATGCACTTCCATTTGCCACTGTGAGGGCCTCCAGATCAGCTGAGACTTGGCCTTTTAGATCGTGTTACCACACTATTTTTCTTACCATTCGTATTTTTAACTGAACACATGCCATGATGACTTCGATCAAATGGCAGGTTATTAAGCAAGTAAAAACAGGCTTCTATTTCCTGTGAGATTTCTCAGTTGGCCAAGCATCTACCAACTTCAATCCAAGAGGATCTTTTCTCGAATCCATAGTACATAGCGAATGCTAGCTTTACTATTTTGTCAGCAAATATTATTTTGCTTGCAGAAGGGTAACAACTGTCTAGAAAAACTGTTCCGCTGGCCCGATCATCAAATGCCCTATTTCAGCGCAACTTACATCCAGCTAAGTACACTTAGAATTGCTGTATTAAATATTAAGCAAGGAGCAAAATGCTCATCTGAAGTTCTGCACACATTCTCCTGGGAAGTCTTCCTGCATTGCTACACAACACACAGGACAGAAGTTTTACCATTGGAGCATCTCCAATATGCATGTGTGTCTTCTGTTTAGCTTCACACAATTGTCGCAGATGTAAGATCACAAGTTCATTTTCTTCCTGGTCACTCACAGGTTTCATTTTCTGTAAAGCAGGAAATCAGCAAGGTATTTTGGAGAGTATGACGCCTGTAATATGTCTCGTCTTGGATTTTTACATAGCGACAGGCCATTCACTCCTTGGTGGCCTTAGAAAATGCATTCCCCCCCCCCACAATTTAACAATGGCGCTGTGCATTTGGGAATGGCTATATAATAAAGTTTCCTTTTCAAAGCCAGTCTGCCCGAGGCAGCTTACAGCATGCAAAGAATACAATCAGCACACATTAATAAAATATCAAATAAACTGTTATAAATAACGAATTACAATAACATGGTGCTTCAGTTTTGGGTTGGGGAGGTGGGGAGAAAGAGAAGGCGCAAATGCCCGCAATTCTTGGTGCCCTTGATGCCCACAATTCCCACAACCTTATTTCAGAGGCAAAAGGCTGGTGGGAGCAGATATTACCTGAACACGCTCAAAGATGTCCGCTTGTTCATTGTCACTGAGGGATGACAAATGTCTCTGAATCACAAGTTTAGCTCTTGGTGGATAAAGGCCTTGGGAAAGGAGGGACAGGTGCTGATATTTAGTTACACTTGACAAACTATCCACCATTTTCCTAGTATAAAACTTTAAAATACCCCATATATAACTTGAGTTTCACAGTGAATAGGAAACTTACAGCAGAAACTTATGATAGACCATCAAGCCACCCAGATTTCATGTAAAAACAAACAAAAACATTTGTTCCAAAGTTTCTAGTGCATAACTTTTAAAAACCCCATCTTTCTGCATAAATTGAAAATCTACCCATTAAAGGTTATCTCCAATTCAGTCAGGAGGTAAAATATGAAGAAATTTGCACATATTATGGAAGACCACCCCAAGCATAAATACAAATTCATTTTCATTTGCTTGCTTGCTGAAAGGGTGGATGGCATGTATCCAAATTAAGCATTCTGGAGGATACCTCATATCTGTCTTGAAGGAGATGCTTACAGTGGGCAATTCCAACCGGGTGCTTTCGCCCCACCAATTATTTCCAGCCTGTTGATTGTCCTGTGGAAGTGGGACAACCCATTTATGAAAGGGAGACCTGGCATGATGTGGGGTTGGCCTCTAAATGAGTGGAAATGCCTGTTTCTGGAAGGAGGCACCTTGGCAGAGCAACTTGCGACGCCGCCACTGAACTCCCTTCTTCCAGAAATGAAAATTTCTGCTTACTTCAGGGTGCCCAAAATACTAAATCACCACTGAGGTTGTGCAACAGGAGGAGTGAGAACCCCACTGAATTCTCTTCAAAGCACCCCCTTTTCAGACTCTGGGACCTCATGATGGTCAGCTTATTTTGACTAGCAGTTTGTTTTTGCAACTGAATGTGCTAAAAAGCCCAAGCATCTTAATTTATATAATAATGAACCCCTTGACACCTTTGGGAGTGAATGCGCTGAGAAGTCAAAGAGTCCTCACCTATTTAATAGTTAGGCTTTTGGATTTCTGAAGAAGGAATGCATTTGGCAGTAAACATGTCCTTCTATACTGTACTATACTGCAGTAAAAGTGTTCTTCCGTAATGTATTGGATGGATCCCAATACAAGGGAAATAACAGATACACAAGGGAGGTTGCTTGGAGAAAACTTCAGCTTAACCTCTGCATTTGTGCAGAGGCTGAAAATACTTTGCTCCTTTGCACACCAGAGGGAGCTAGCAACCAATACCAGCCATGGTGATAAACATTTATTCCTGCAGGAGAAGTAAATGAGACGGAGCCCAGCTCTGACACTGACGTGAGCTAGCGTAGCAGTAGAATTATTAGCTTGACTGGGCAGAAAAGCATTTCAGTGCGGCCACTGAGATGCGGCTCCAAAACAATTCTAAGCAGCTTCTCTTGCTGAAGATTTGTAGGGGGAGATGGAGGGGCCACCCTATAGATGGCATTGCCATCATATCATTGTAGGTACCTATGGGAGCAGTACCACCTGCTCTGATAGGTACCTACCTGAGCCCTCAGATCGGGCAAAGAGCACCTTCTGGGAAAGCCATCCTCCAAGGAGGTAAGGAGGATGACCAACAGAAGAGGGGCTTTCCCAGGGGTTGCCCCCCCCCTCAATCTATGGAATGGCTGAGAGCAGTTCACCTCTTGCCAGAGCCAGCCAAAAACAACACTCTTCTCCAGACATTTTAACAATTGATTCCATACTGTTCAACTTTAAGGCATATAGTTTTATATTGTTCCTTAGTGCTAACATACTATTTTAATCTATTGAATACTGATCCCTCAGCTGCATATTGTATATTTTATTTTACACTGTTATTGTACATTGTTATGTTTTATGTTTCTTATTGCATAATGTTATTATGTTTTATGTTTCTTATTGCATAATGCTGTTTTTGTTGCTTCTTTGTAATCTGCTTAGAGAGTCCTGTGGACTAATTAATGTGGAATATAAGTGGAATAAAAATATCAGTAATAGTGGCAAATGACTCCTGCTGGCTGGCTGGCCACTCTGATTCTTTTTTTCAAATTTCTCCACTGCTTATTTGAAATTTATCTACCATACTTCTAAGAGAGATTTCGGCCTAGAATGTCTCAAACACTTCTCCCAGTGCCGCATGCGTGAGTAATGATAAGTATACCAATGTAGTTCAGGGTCCAAAATCTAACCCGTGAGAAATCGCACCTGCACTGGCCACCTAAAAGAAAAGAACCTACAGGTGTGGACTCAGGCATAGGAAAGGATCACCACGGAGCAAAGAGCACCAAGGAGAGGCGCTGACTGACATGCCTTTGAGTCTAGTCATGCAGATACAAGGGGCACAAAGTGAACCCTCGGCCAAAGATCTTAAGATAAATGCAATGCTACGGAGAAGCGGATGAACTGCGAGCATCTTGGGCAGTGTGCTGGCCACCCCACTGAGAAAAGCAAACCATGGCCAAAATAGAACTGGCTTTTTTAAGATGCTTAAGGATGGAGGGTTAGAAATAGGTTTCTCCACATGCATCAGCTATTAGGAGCACTCAAGGAGAGCAATTTTATCTCTGTCTGGTTCTGAAATATCACAACAAGAAGCTACTTAATGAAATTCATAGGCAGCAGGACAAAACAGAGTACTCCTTCACAGTGTAGGACTAATTTGTGGAATTTCCTGCCCCAAGGAGTTTTATTAAAACAAAAACAAAACAGAGCTCCAGGTGTAAAAGCAAGCAAACAAGGCTCAGAGCTACCTTCGATCCTTTCGCAGAGTTTGTGTAATGAGTGCATTGGGCAGGCCTCACACAGCTTAATTTGCGTCTTGGCGTTCTGGAGCGCTGCAGCGGTGCTAAACGCCTGCTTCAGAGTGAGCATGACCTCGTCAACCTGCAAAGAGGACATGAAAAGGGAGAAACGTGAAGCCTGCGTGCCTGCAGGTGCAAGTGCGCGCATGTGTGGATGCCAAGAAACTGTGCTCTCCATTCAGTCCGATCCCACAAACCACCACGTCTGATCTGGCACCACATTACGGGATTGCCCTGCAGAAGCCCCATTTAAATGAGTGGGAGCGGCAGAGAAAGTGGGTTCCCATTCATTCCAATGGGGCGAAGCACTGCCATGTGTCCTCCGCTCCTTATCTGTACCATAACGCTATTCAGTGTCACAGCGTGACGCTCTAATCCACATTGATTTCATTACAATGAACTTTTTGATTAAAAAAAAAAAGATCAGTTCTACTGCGTGACCAAGAATCACAAGGCAGGTTTACTGAGGTGCCTGACTTTTATTGTACGCCATTCCAAGATAGAAGAGAGTTTAGGGTGCTGTTCCTTTACGTACTGGAATTATATGGAACAGAAGACGAGCTCGCAGCCCTATTAGTAAGCAGCTGAAGAACTCATCAGCCTTTGTTTCCAGACGCCAGTCTGGGCCTTGCCCGACACAACCACAAACAGGCACGAAGATTCCCACAGTCTCCCACATTTGAGGGGGCCAAACTTTACATTCTCTATGGGAAAAAAGGTCAGAGGTTACAAGGCTTCCCTTCAACTCGTATAGAGATTCAAATCCATTTTCATGCCTCAGATAAAAGCTTTTCAGTATGTCTTTGCTTTCATATATTTCTAAAGGAAGAGATTGTGCCATTTAAGCAAACCAGACCTTGAGTCTAGAAAACACTGGAACAGAACTAGTTTTTTACAGTAGCTTCTAAGATGCTTTGAACTTCTTTTAACATTTGGATACACTTTTAGTTGTTTTTTAATGAACGATAATTGCAAGGAAGGGGGGGAAAGATCCCCATCTCTGAACTGATACTTAACTTTGCTAAAAATGCAATTTGAGGCTGTGCAATTTCTTTTTTTTTAATCATCGTTATACATTTAGGCAGAATGCTGGGACTTGTATGATTTTTAAAATGTATAGAATTGTATCTTTCTCTTCAACGAAAACCTTCCACATCGTAAGAGCCACATTGGAATACCTCTGCCAAAATATTTGGGTGTCAACTGTGTGGATTGAATGTTTGTGGTTTGCTTCTCACCACCTGAAATCTAAAGATAAACATTTGTCCTAACAGTATAGAAGATCTAAAGGCCATCATATATGCATGAACTAAGGAAATTTGGACTTCCAACATCATACCCAGCTCATCTTCATTAACCCCTCCAAATACAACAGAAGAACACAACCCAAAGTGATAGCTAATTTAAAAATGGTGACACTCTTACACTCAGACAGACAGACAGACATACATACTTTATGAATCGGATGCCATAAAAGCCAAGTATCTCCCTTGAAGCTATGGAATAGCCTAGATATTATTCTCCCAAAAGCCCATCCCTCCCTTTGCCCAGGCAGTCAGGAGTCTGGGATGAGACGCCACTGTCTGCCAGTGGGTTGGCTTCTTTCTGTCAATGTGTTCTCCTACATCTATCGACCGTAGAATGGGCTACATCACAAGCTCTTGGACCACACTGAGTCTTTCCCCACTTCCTCAAGAGGTTGGCACTACTCATGAACTTCTAGAAGGCCAGAAGGGAGATCTGGGCTGCATTTGACCTCCTTGTACCAACAAGCATGAAGCAGTGGATGCAGCCATGTGCACCAAATATATCCCAGCACGTATTGATCTGTAGTGACTGTATTAGAATCACAGAAGACAGCACAGGCTTGGCAGTATTATGCATCTAATGGACCTTGCGATTATAGATGATTGTGAGTCAAGGTGTGTGATGCAGCTGCAAAAAAGGCGATTCTGATTTTAGGCTTTGTTATTAGAACGATGGTTTCTAAGTCACTGGAAGTAATAATCCTGTTTTATTCTGCACTAGTCAGTTCACAAACTAGATTGGAAAATGTACAGAGGAGGGCAACCAGGATGGTCAGCCCGAAAACAAGCCCGATAAGCAAAGACGGAAGGAACCGTATAGTGCTTAGCCTGGAGAAGAGACGTCTGATGCAGCAACGGGATACTTGACACCTTGACACACAGAAGAGAACAAAGCCTTGTCTTCTGCTATCCTGGAGGAAAGGCCTGATCTAATGGGCTTAAGTTACTGGAAGGCAGGTTTTGATTGAACATTAGGAGCAAGGTCTTGCCAGATCACAGGACTTGACAATGGAAGCAATTAATTAGATGGGGAATTGTGGGCTCTACCTTGCTGTAGATCTTAAAGCAGAAGCTAGACAGGCAGCTTGAGGAAGATCTAGCTCTGGGTATCCTGTTCTGAGCAGCGGGTTTGACTAGACAGCCTCCACGGCCTCCTTTACTTCCATGATTCTCTGACTAATAATGCATGGTGCTTCTTTTCCTGCTACTCGGTAATGCATGAACTAGCTCACATGAACACTAAGAGTCAGGGGAAGCATGGGGCATGGTGTTGGCTTCTTTACACAAAGAAGGGAAAAATCACATCACATTTTGGAGATTTCCAAACCTTCTGATGGAAGTGAGTAATACTGAACACTGAAACTGAATAATATCAGAAAGAATTGCGACTTACCAGAGATTCACTTGCACACTGGAATACATAGCAAATGTACTGATTTATTCCGGGCTCCGTAGGTTCCCGACAAATAAACCCAAAATGATCAATGTGTTTTATGCCCTAGAGAAAAGGAAAAACTTAACATGCTTTCAAAATGAGGCTGAGGTCCAGCAAGCAGACACCATTAGAACTCAGCATTTTATAAATCAAGAGTAACTGAGCTTTTGTCTGTATATTATTTTCCAGTCTTCCTGATAGCATCAGGCTTGCAGCTTCTTTAATGGAAGCAGATAAATACAGACATAAACTAACTGGAAAGGTTTTTTTTCCCAGATTAATTGAAAAAAATAAATAATGTACCTCACCCAAGTCAATAAGTCGTTATCTCTCCAAAACACACACACGCTACACTAAAAAGCCCAGGCTTTTCAGCAAAATGCAATTTGCCCCCATTTTGGATAGTCAGGGACATTTCTCTGATTCCATGCTTTGCTATTTATTATCGGGGCCAATCCCCAGGTTCAAAAAGGCTGAACTACATTAAAAAAGCAAAGTCACTCCTGTATGCAGTTACCCAAGAGTAAGCCCCATTGAACTCAATGGGACTTGCTTCTATGTGGATGGACAGGCATAGGACTGCACTTTAAAGACAACTTTTGCATTTGCTGAACACATGTAGAAGTTCATCTGCCATTGCCTAATGGAACAGCAGTTCGCCATCTGCCTAAAGAAGCAGAAGCTTCTCTTCGCTTCACCAGCACAAAGCAAGTAAAGAAACTCACGGAGCTGCTTCCTACTAAAAGAGACAGTGGAAGTGAAACAGCCACATCTTCTATTTTAATCTCATTATATAAGAGATGATCTATATGGGGAGGAAGAACAGAATCTAAGGCCAGTGTACCTGCCAGTTAGGTTCTCTTCTCCTTCATCCCAGTTCTCCAAAGCTGTTTCAGCACCCCAAGAACAAGAAGTAACTGTTGTTAATTGTTCGTCACAGTACTCATATGGCTGCATTTAACGGACAGGGTTCTGTGGATGATGTTTACATCAATAGCCCACTTTGGCAACTTCCACACGTGAAGCTTCCTGCTTAAAACCAAACCAATCCAGCTCACTTCAGCCATCTCAAAGGGGATTGACGTGGCTCTGAAATTTTAGTCCAGGGAAATTAGAAAAGGACAGGATAGGCATGGTGCATCCTTGAGGAGCTCTAAAACTGGTCATTAAAAAGGTTAAACAGAGTGCACTTGCTTCAAAACAGGATTATGCAACGGAGTTATTGTCCACGACTTTCAAGGAAAAATAGTTGCCTCAATTCAGCAAGACAGGTCTGCATGGAGACGCTGCCTTCCGTGCACCCAGACAATGCACACGCCACCCGAGTGCATTTCTATCCATATCCCAAGGCTCTGGCTCTCTACTCGGCAAGGCTAGGATGTACTCCTGCATGACCGTTCATTATGCCTGACTAATTGCCTGCAACTAGATCTGAATCTGAGAAGAAAGCTCAGGAAATGCCCCAATACTTCGTTTCATTCTTTCTCTTTGACAGGTACTTCTGAGAACAGTTTGCTTTCCCCTGTGATTACCTTAATTATGAACTATCCCTTTCACTAAGGAGGCAAACTGTTGTATCAGAAATATTCACTGTTCAAAATTCAAAATTTTAATTAAAAATGTCAATAAAAACAATTAAGAGTCTCCTTTACATTCTAGGGAAGGGCAGGAACTGAGAATTCATCAGCAAAGCATGTGCAACTCAATATATATATCTCTAGAAACAGAACAATTCTCCCAAATTCTACTTTGCAGGGCGATTATTTTGCAGAATATGCTGACTCCCACAGTTAAAGAAGGAAACAACAACTAAGCACAAATTAAGAGTTTTTTTCTCCCACCAATTCTGTTTTTTTGTTCGGTTTTTCAGATCTACTTTTGTTTGAAGAAACTGACTGAGCATCTTACGAGTATCTTCTCTCCAGAAAGCATACCTACCTGAGAACACGAGGAGATATCTTTAAAGTTCTTCTCAAAGACCACCGATTTTGTGTCCGGACTGATGAGGTTAATCTCAAATCGGCCAACCTTGGAAAGAAAACAGGTGCATCAGTGAAAGAGGCAATTCAAAACCTTTTGGACGAATAGCTATTATTAATAACTGACGTGGCAGAACTAAAGTGTTTACCTATATGGCTCATTATACAAAAGGAGAGTATCCCAAAAGATGATGTGATGTCAACACCAGCAGATAGGATTGGGTGCCGATCCTACTGATCCAGAAGGGACAAAGAAACATGTGACATGCCCAGGACTTATTTTTCTGCTCAAAACTTTGCCTTCACCAAGCAGTTAGATCTGAGTCCCATGTTACAACAGAGAATTTCCATTTTGTCTCTCAGCTTCCATCTTGGTCTCTTACTGCTGGTAACCTGGCAAGGGCTGGCAACCAAGGCTATGACTGCTGGACTCTTGGAACTTGCCTTCCACAGAAATGGAAATGCAGGTCCCAAGTACTCTTGGAAGTACAGATGTCTATCTCCTAGGACAAGCAGGCCAACACTCCGCCACTCGCCAGCAATAAATACCAAAAGCTGAGTGTCTACTGGACTTTGCAAAAATGGCACTAGCACCTCAACCTACTGGAAAACCCCTTTCGGGTAGCACCCTACTTTTCCTAAGAACCTTTTGAATCGTACTCTAAGGATTCACTAGTTTTCTCAACAAAATATGGAAAGCCCCACCTTTTCCTCTCTAAACTAGGTGCAAGCCTCATTGGCAATTCCTCCCTCCCTCTCTCCTCCTTCATAAGAGATAACCTGCAGGAACTTTACATTGATTTCTTGTCCTTTAATAAAAGCACCTCCTCAGCTAAGGAGCAAAATCTCAGCTTCATTTCCTTTTACTGGGACCTTACAGAGAAGTGCCACCAGCTAGATTAAGCTACCCACAAAGTACTTCCAGTTATTTTGACAGACCATGCCAGTTCTATCAGACTGACACCAGTCTGTCTTCTGGCAGGACACAGCCTAGGGCCATGGAGGAAAAAGGTTCTCCCAGCACCCAACTAAACTCCCCTAGTTACCTTTGTTCCTAGTGGAGATTCCTGAACCCTGCAGAGAATTATGTTCCATCACTTCAAACAGCAGGTGGAACTTCACTTCACTTTATTTATCCTATATATTAAATAGCTAACTCAAGTTAAAATGTGAACATATTTAAATGTCCCCCCATACAACATAAATAAATAAATAAATAAATAAATAAATATCCCCATCCCTAACATGTGGAAATCTAGGATTTGGAAGAGAAGACCAAGCAATGCCCTTTTCACTAATTTTGGGATGTTGCTTTAATACAGAAGGGGCATTCAGTCATACAGGTTCCCACTCAAGACAGAGTAAGACTCTCAATGTTGCCAAAAGTCAAGACGACCCAAGATATTCAGAACAAAGGTAGGCAACGAATGGGAACAATGAAAACAAGGGAAAGGGAGGCTTGAATCGAAGGAGGAATATGGCTGGAGTGCAGTTTAAAGAGAGATGTTGGGCAGTCAAATGGAGCCATTCAGCAAGCGTGCCGACGCCACTGCACAACCCACACACGCCGTCTCGTGCAACTGCGACTGCTGTCTCCTTCAGGAAGCCCCTAGATGAGCATAAACACATTTTTGTCTTGGACCAGGTTGGCAGCACTTCCCTAGGACAATTCCACTGAGCTACGCTCATGAAAGACAGACAAGCTGCAGTTCATTTCAAGTTGCTTCCAGAAAAGCAGGTTGTTTACCTGTAACTGATGTTCTTCGAGTGGCCATCTGTGCATTCGCACAGATGGGTTGCTGCGCCTGCGCAGGGCCTAGGCCGGAAGATTAGAAAGCTAACGGTTTTTGGCGGGAAAACTCCGCTCCCCTCCCCCTTCGTGGTATAAATAGAGCGAAGTGTCCGCCATTTTACTCAGTCTTGAAGACCGCACGTTCGCCCTCTAGAGGTTAAGAATAAAAGTAATGAGAAAACACAATTATATCCGAACGGTACCGATGTGAATTATAGTATGGTACCAAGAACAGTATCTAGTCAGCGATATAACCCAACGGTACTGATGCAATTTATAGTACGGTACCGAGAAAAACGAGATCCACTCACCGACACCGAGTGGGGCCGGCGGGTGGGTTGTGTGAATGCACAGATGGCCACTCAAAGAACATCAGTTACAGGTAAGCAACCTGCTTTTCTTCGTCGTGGCCTCTGTGCATCACACATATGGGTGATTCGCAAGCTTACCACAGTCGGAGGAGGGAGGTGTCGTCAGCAAAGAACGGATGAGAGAACAGCTCTACCGAAAGAGCAGTCTTGTCTGGCACGTACATCAAGCCGATAGTGCTTGGCGAAAGTACATGGACCACCCAGATCGCAGCTCTGCAGACGTCTTGCACCGAAACCCCTGCGGCAAAAGCGGACGAGGTCGCTACTGCTCGTGTAGAGTGGCCACTTGGAAAGACAGATAAGTCTATTTTCGATAGCTGATAAGCCAGGACAATAGTCTGGACGATCCAATTAGAGAGTCTCTGAGATGATATCGGTGATGCCTTTTCATGCTCGGAGTATTTAACAAAAAGTCTATTAGTAGTACGAAAAGATTCCGTGCGGGATCTGTAAAAGGCAAGCAACGGTGAACATCAAGCGTCTGTAGAGCACGTTCTTACCGGGGTCAACGGCGATGGAAAGAATGCCGGCAGAACGATGTCCTGATTCAGGTGGAACGGTGTGGCCACCTTGGGTAAAAAGGAGAAATCCATCCAAAGCACGACTTTTTCCTTATGGAAGTTCAGACATGGTGGGTCTATGCGGAGAGCACAAATTTCACTAGCCCTCCGTGCTGATGTAGCTGCTACGAGAAAGGCAGTTTTCCATGACACCAGGCATAAGTCCACAGTTGCTAAAGGCTCGAACGGTGGTTTGGTAAGCACTTGGAGCACTACGGAAAGACTCCACGTTGGCATGGCAGGGCGAATAGACGGATGTAAATTTTGTAGTCCCTTAATGAAACGCCAAACCAGTGGTTGAGAGAAGACTAATAATCCGTGGATAGTGCCACGATAATGGGATATAGCGGCTGCATAAACTTTGATGGATGATAGTTTAAGTCCCTCATGATGCAAATGCAAGAGAAATTGTAAAATATTGGTGACTGAAGCCGTTCCAGGGGAAAAGAAATGGCACTCTGCAAAAGAGGAGAATCTTCTCCATTTAGCCGTATAGGAATGACGAGTGGACGGTCTCAATGCAGATTTGAGAATTGCCTGAATTTCTCTGTCCGTAGGCATCGGTACCGTGGCAGTTGCTGTCGAATCCGAAGTCGGGGCCGCATATACCGTCTGTTGAGTAAGGTCACCCGTAGGGTGAGGTGTCCCCGGTACCGACTCACTGGCATGAATCAGGTGATCCACCATGCCGTCAGCTTCAGAGAGAGTATATCCGGATGACGGATTGCTCCTCCTTGTGTTAACACATGCAGAAGAGTTGGTAGATGAAGGAACATTCTTCTGGACAGTGGCAAACCATGGTTGTCTCGGCCACCACGGAGTCACTAGTAGCCCCGTGGCCCTGTCCTGGGCTATTTTCGCAACCACTCTTGTCAGGAGTGGGATCAGGGGAAACGCATAAAAAGTCATGTTGCTCCAAGGGACCATAAGAGCGTCCCCCATCGATCCCGGCCCGACACCCGCTCTGGAACAGTATAGGGTACACAGGCTGATCTCTCGAGTGGTGAACAGGTCCACGTCCGGATAACCCCACAAGTGGAAGAGTTTCTAGCAAATTTGTTTGTCCAACTCCCATTTGTGGACTGCTGACATCTGTCTGCTTAATGTATCTGCTTCAACGTTGTCGGTTCCAGCCAGATGAACTGCCATAAGCACAATGTTCCTCGGTATGCACCAGTCCCAATTGTCCATCGATAGGCGTGCTAAGGCTGGGGATTTTGTGCCCCCCTGCTTGTTTATGTAGAAACTGCCGCTATATTGTCTGATGCAATTTGGACAATCTGACGGCATAACACAGTCTCAAAAGCCTTGAGGGCGTTCAAAATCGCCAGAAGTTCCAGGAAGTTGATGTGTTTCCTCGCCTCTCGTCGGTTCCAAGTACTTTGGACCCGAAGTCCCGAACATGCTGCACCCCATCCCAGGAGGGATGCGTTGGTGTACAGAGTCATTGTTGGCCGAGGTGGTCGAAACGGGGTGCCGATCAACAGGTTGTCTGTGATGGTCCACCATGTTAAAGTGTGGAGGACTGCAGGCGGGATCCGAATCTGCTTAGTGGCAGGATCTTGTTGCGGTTGAAAGGCAGCATTGAAGAACAGTTGAATGGGTCGCATACGCAGCCTGGCATACGGGACAATGGCAATAGCAGCAGCCATATGCCCCAGTAGTCTCTGAACAGACAAGGCTGGAACCGTTCCGTGTAGCCGAATCCGATGAATATGGCTGCATAAGGCATTCTGACGTTCCGGTGGGAGGAAGGCTTTTTCCTGCGTCGAATCGAGTCGTGCCCCGATGAAATCGATGACCTGCGTGGGAATAAGGGACGATTTGTCGCAGTTAATGCAGAGACCGAAAGCACCGAGTCGAGCGCAGGTCATTTGTATATCAGACAGGAGAGCTTGCTTGGATTGCGAGACGATTAGCCAGTCATCTAAGTATGGGTATATCTGTATTCCCCATGTCCTCAAGTGTGTGCATACCGGCGCCATACACTTCGTAAAGACTCGAGGGGCTGTGGCCAAGCCAAAAGGTAGGACGTTAAACTCGAACAGGTCGGATCCGACAGTAAAATGTAGAAAGCGTCTGTGTGAAGGATGGATGGAAATATGAAAATAAGCATCCTTTAAATCCAGTGAGGCGAACCAATCCTCTCTTTTCAATAACGGAAGGATATTTTGCAAAGTGGTAATCCGGAACTTCCTTGGTTATTAAGAGTTCGTAAGTCCAGGATCAGACGAAGACCACCGTCCCTTTTCGGGACCGTAAAACATCTGGAATAGAATCCATGCAATCCTTCCGAGCAGGACAATTGTCGAATCGCTCCCTTGAGAAGTAGCTGGGAGACCTCATCGCGTAGCACCAATGAAGAAGGTGTGAAGCGGATCAGGCTTGAAGGACGGATAACATCGAATTCTATCCTATATCCGAACTGGATGATAGATAACATCCACCTATCAGATGTAATGGACTCCCAAATGGGGAGTCGGCCCTGGAGCCGGTTCCCAAAAGGGAGAAGGGAAGGTGGTGTTGAGAAAGAGAGGATGGTTCGCCCAAGCCATCAACGTGGGCGTTTATTGGTATCAAATCGCCGACGGCCTTGGGAAAAACGCTGTTGTGCTTGCTGTCTCCAATGCTGCTGTTGTTGATATTGCTGGCGAGGGTAGTTTTGCTGGCTCGGATAGTATGGTTGGTTCTGGCAGGAAGACCGAGGCCACTGCCACTTATGTTTTTGCGGGAGCTCCATGTGGCGTGCAGTTAGGCGTGATTTGTGAATCGCCTTTAATTTGCGGTCGGTCTTCTGGTGGAACAGACCGGTACCGTCAAATGGCATTTCCTCGATTCTGCGCTTCATCTCATTGGGGAAATTACAGTTGCGCAGCCACATATGTCGGCGTAACGAGATGGCATTGACGAGGGCCCTTGAATCGGTGTCTACATGATGATGAACGGCAGACAACTTTTGCACCATCACCTGCATCGCCTCCTTAATGAAAACCCTGGCAAGGTCCGCTTGGTGGTCTGGAAGGGAGGAAGCGACGTTATCCAGCTTCTGCATGATAAAGTACTGGTAACGTGCCAGTGTCGCTTTGTAGTTCGATATGCGCACGCTGAGTCCAGAGGCGGCATAGACTTGGCACGCAAGCATATCGATTTTCCTCCCTTCCTTGTCCGGAGGAGTGGTATGTCCCCTGGACTCCCTGCCCTGGGAGGATTCAACCAAAAGAGAGTTCGGTTTCGGGTGATGGAGCAGGAAGGGAATGTCATCGTCACAAACTCTATACATGGCCTCATATCTGCGGGAGATAACTTGTGGTTGGGCTGGTTGGTCCCAGGGCTGGACCATAGCCTGGCAGAGTGTAGTTATAAGCAGCAGAGCTATGGATGCGGACTGCTCTCCCCGAACAACATCATAAAACCGACCTGTGGAGGGGCCTGGCTGTTGATGGGCTTCGATTTCAAGCGAACGAACTAAGTGGGACATGAGCTCTGTGAAAGAGACATGT
The DNA here is from genome assembly GCF_004798865.1 of Varanus komodoensis. Classification (NCBI taxonomy): domain Eukaryota; kingdom Metazoa; phylum Chordata; class Lepidosauria; order Squamata; family Varanidae; genus Varanus; species Varanus komodoensis. The sequence goes on from NW_025335780.1 coordinate 7,487,190, forward strand.
GGTTCTTCGGGTGAAGCAGGCCCTTGGTATGTGACAGCCACATCAGGGGATGTGGAGTCGACCTCTGAATCCTCGGAGTCTTCCACGTAACGCAGCCGGTTTTCGCTTGAGGAGGAGGTTTCAGGGGAGGTTGGGCGCCTCGTCTCCGTACGCCTGGAGGTGGATGGTACATCCCTCGGGACTGATGGTGATCTATGATCCCGAGGAAAATAGGGATATGGTTGGTAACCACCCCAGCTGGTGGGAGCACCATATCCCGGGATCAACCAACTCTCATCTCGATGTTCGGATGAAAGGCTGCGACATCTGGGAGGTAATGGTGAGGCCACATGAGGTTCGGTAGGTGGCATGGGTGTTGGTGAGCATTCCCTCGGCAGGGAGTCTCTGATCTCACCATCAGAGACGGACTCCCGAAGCGGCTCCTCCTGTTGCTGGGGAGGCACGCTCTCAGGCCGAGTGGTTGGCCTGGGGGATCCTGGTGGTGTCACCTGCATAACGAGTTGCAGGGCCGGTCCCAAGGGGGTCGGTACCATGGCGGCCGTCGGTACCAAAAAGCCCGATGAACCTGAGCCCCGGTGTTTTTTGCTCTTGCGAGTAGGCTTATCCACCTACTCCTTCCTCAACTTCTTATGGGTGGAAGGTTTATCCAGACCGGTATGCTTGTGCTTCTCCCATTTCTTAGCTGGGGGAGAAGGCAGTGACTGAGCCTCCATAGAAGCGGCACCTTCGTCCGAAGGATGCTGTGGAGGATCGGCAGAGGTCGAGGAAGGATGCTTCGAGGTGCGGACGAAGAGGAACCAGGCTGTAGGAGCAGTTGGTCAGACTGCACTAATGCCTGATCCCATAGGAGCTTCCTGAGACGATTCTCCCTGTTTTTCCGCACCTGCTTGGTAAACACCAAGCAATGACTGCATTTGTCAGTCCTATGCCCCTCGCCGAGGCAGAGGAGGCATAGATCATGTGGATCCACTGGCGACATTTTAGATCCACATTCAATACATTTGTGGAATGCCGCCCGCTGCGCCATCGCGGAAAAATGAAGAAAAGAGAACAGTATAGAGGGTAAGATAATATTTTTGTTTGTTTGTTTTTTGCTTTTTTATATATAGAGAGAAGAGAATTTAAGAAGAAAACGGACAGAATCGGGAAGAAGAACAAACTTGGAGCAAGAGGAGTTTAAGGTTTTTGAGAAAAAAACAACGAAGAGGCACAGATCTATAGCGAGAGACGAACAGGCACAAGGCACAGTGAACAGCAGTCGCAAAGACTGAGTAAAATGGCGGACACTCCGCTCTATTTATACCACGAAGGGGGAGGGGAGGGGAGTTTTCCCGCCAAAAACCGTTAGCTTTCTAATCTTCCAGCCTAGGCACTGCGCAGGCGCAGCACCCATATGTGAGATGCACAGAGGCCACGACGAAGAAGTGCTCAATGTCTGTTGCACAAGCGTGGAACAGAATTTGCCGCTCTGGATCAGAACGAGAATGGATGCAGCCCCCCCCCCCCACTTGCAACTGTTCACTAAGGAGCCAAAGATGGACTAGTGAGAGGGACAGGGATATATGGGATTAGGGACAGGGATGGATGAAACAAGCAGTTTTTCCAATCAGTTTTCCCCAGTATGATGTGCTTTGGTGTGTACTTTCCACTAATAAACATTGTTTTTATGTGAATGTGTTTCATTTTCAAACAGCATTGCAAAATTTGTACGAGCACGAGTATCAGGAACAGCAGTTCAGTTTCTGTGGAAGTCTGGAAAATGCACGCTGGGCATATTTGCAATGTGAATCCAATAAGTTTCTCACCTATCCTTAATGTGCGATAGTCTTAAAATAAATAGTGGATTTTCAACTTGTTATGCTTAAGTGCACTTTAACATCATCCTAACCGATCATTGACCCTCTCACTGATCAAAAAACAAGATAGTCGTCTACTGATTTCTTACAAATTAAATCCAGATCTTCAGAATCATGTAAAGTGAAAGAGAAGAACAGATGTGAAGACTATAAATCATAAGGAAACTTATGAGTCATATAGAAAGTTGCTGACTGACTAAATGATGTTATGCTTTGAGGAAACGTCAATACATTTTTGGGAGGAGTTAATGAACTGTGTCACCTTTGTTACTGCTTTAGCATATAAACTATTGCTAGCAAAAAGTTACAGAAGAATGGTCATGTTAAGTCAGGTTTGCAAAGAAGAACAGAGGCATCTTAAACAGTGAAAGAAGTCACGACAGACTAATTTCTGGATTAACTCTGCTTCATAAGATACATTTATGCAACAATAGTTTTAAAATTGTTAACAGATCGGCCTGCCAAAAACTACATCCAGAATTGTTTCCAAGGAATCAAATACTGAGTAAACATGCAAACTATTCTGCTGTAAACATGCATCCTTTGTTTCTATAACTGCTGCTTTGCTTGTTACGTGCAAATTGCAACCACCATATTGCTGGCAAGAACCCGGATGTCTGGAGATTTAACACCAATTCTGGCCCACTTGTACTGGTCGTCAATATGATTCCAGGCCAAATTTAAAAGACTTCTGAAGTCTGTCATAACTCAAGAGCTCAGTATCAAACAGAGCATATGTCCTGATACCATGCTCTTCATCTGAGCACCTCTTCCAAGGGAGCCTTGGATGATGGCAACAAAGGAGAGGGCCTTCTCAGTGGTAGACCCTGATTATGGAAGAATCTTCCCAGAGAAGCCCATCTGGCGTTTCCATTGTTATCTTTTGGGTTAAGAATATCATATCCTTCTAGGTGTTTTATGGTATGAGATGGAGCTTCTAATGCCAGTTTGATCAGGTTCAGGTATCTTATTGCGACTATTCTTAGCAGTTAATTTGTTTTTCAAAATTGTATGTTCATGTTTTTGTATTACTTTTTGGTTAGATCGTATTTTTAGATTGTTCCATAAAGAAAGAGCTGAGCAGGGCTGCTAAAGACAGGATGTTCATCATAAGTTGGAGACAACTTATGGGCACATAACTCTTTGGGGTTGTAATTTTGATGGAACATCCAGAGAGCACTGGCTGTTGGATGATCCAGAAATGAAATGAAATGGGACACCAAGGTTCTGAACAAGGCAGTCCCACTGAGCTTCAGCCAGATTGATGCCTCCCAGACTACTGAACCTGCAACTGAAGCTACAAAGTAATCACGTGGTCAGCAATGTACACCTACGAACCTCTAAAAATAACCTTCACAGCTTCCTGGAAAGAAAAGCAAACAAACAGCTTTACACTGCCTTTTGAACAAGACGGCAACATAGTCTGCCAAGCTTCTTAAGGAAAGGAATCCAGGGTGCGGGTGGAACCACAAAGAAGCCTATTTATTTATTTAATAAAGAAGGCAATGCTTTGTTGCTACTGTAGTATTAGAAAAGTAAATTTCTGTAAGGCTAATGGGGAAAGCAACAATGGGCATTTTGTGCAGCTTAAACTACGGGATGCTCAAAGTCTCCTCATTGCAACAACAAGGAGAACTTGGCTTATAAGCCTCCAGAGACCCCCCGCTTCTTCCTACACTCCACAGCTATTTTGGTTTACTTCGGACATAGTTTTCCACCAAGTGAGATAGAACAAGAATTGATCTTCCCAAATAAAGCCAACACGGAAATTGTTTTCTACTGATTTTTGCTTTGATTTTTTTGCTGGACTTGCTCTCAGGTTTAAATAAAGCCTCTGGTATGAATCGCAGTGCAGTACCAGCCCTTGGAACATCCTTGGCTCAAGTTAAATATCGCAGCAAACCACAGTCAAAACCGCTTCACTATGGTTTGATTAGATCGGTTTACATGACACGCCGGTGCACATGCCACACGGAATTTGAGCATGGTGTGTCATGTGAACCGGGGACTGCAGTGAAGCAAGGGCTGTTTAGCCTGCCTGTAACTCCCAATCACTGGTTCAGAAAACTCAGCAACCCTCCAACCCCTTAAATAGGAGTCATGTGTTCAAAACGGCAGCCGGAACAAAGTACAAGTCATAAAGGGATTAAATAATCCACAATCAACTTTCATGTTGTACAAACCAGCCCCATTCCTTGTCTTCAGCAAAGGGTGCACGGACTTCTTATGAAGAACTCAAATTTGCTTATATTGCTCAATTTTACCCTCTTTACTTGTATCTGTGTATACGGTGTGTTTTTATTTTTGTAGGTAAATAGTTCTCATACTTTATTTTTTAGGTATTAATTTTAATGAACACCCCAGAGGTTGGGTGGCATCAAAATGTAATAAATTAACATGAAATGAAACTGACATTTATCTGCTGAATTATGGAGACAAGTGAACAGGCAGAAAAGAAAACTGAAAAGAAAAGCAGAAGGTGAATTCTTAACGCTTGCTGGCCTATTATGTTTTGCAGAACAATTCTAAACCCCAGATCTGCTGGCGGGGGTGGGGGGCATATTGAGATGGATTGCTCCACCGCTTGTGACTTATGGTACATCCAAGGAAATCTCCATGGACACAGGTCCACCACCAATGGAGTTTCCAATGGCAGAAGAGCTTTCCAGGGGCACCAAGGGGTGGCCTATTAATAACAACAACAACTGGGTGAGTCAGGGTGGATCCATGTTCTCCAAGAAACCTAGGCTTGGGGTTCTCACCTATGCACAGATACTTTCCCTTCTCATGAAACCAATGTGAAGAAGGCACATGGAAGCAGTGAAGAAGAGGAAAACTTTACAGTGCCTGGTCAGTAGGTATAACCCCACCAGGGTTCAGAAGCACCAGATGCTTTGCCCCTTCAGCCCCCCACCTCTTTAGGATTGATCTGCCCATATCCAAACCATGGTTTGAGCTTCAGGCTATGGCTAGCAGTGAACAAGATCTGGCATAATGTCTGAAAATGGCTATTATGCAAATTCAGTGCTAAGGCTTAGCCAGAATATTACATTTTTTGAGAATTACTGCATCCCTAAGGAAACAATTCCCTCAATATCCAAGGAAAATTAAGTTTTGTATTAACATTACGGAGATGCTCAATACTTCATCATGTACATTTTGAAAGCAACTTGGATATGAAGAATTTACTGACTGAACTAGGCAATAGCTATGTTTATAAACTGTCATAAGAATAACCTGAAAGGCTCAGCAATCATATATGGCAGACTTTTAATCCATTTCATATTTGTAGCTTTTTAATTTGCTGCTTTATGAATGAAAACTGTAGTTACATGACAAAATATCTATGATAAAATGGTCTGCATTTTGCTGATGGCAGTCAGATTAACTGCGAATGTCAGAACAGATTATCTCATTAAAGGGGAAGTTGACGTTTCAAGCAGGGCAGAATGTCATTGGTACTGGGGTGCAGGGGGTGGGAACGGTAGCGCAAACCTTTGGCCCTATATGCCAACTTTGGGGAGCCTGTTTTGATGAAGCTTCCTGCACAGAGATCTTTCTCCACAGAATATGGTCTGTTGGTGACCAGCAAACTCACTGACCTTCCAGCAGGTCTGTATAGAAGTATCCCAACTTAAAGACATAAGCTAAAAAAGTTAGTTCTTCTTCCATCTACTCATTCTAACTCTGAAGGCGTTGGGTATTGAGGAGTACATTAAAAACATACCTGAAACAGCATGGTCCTGTTCTTCTCAGAGTCAGAGGGCTGGACATGACTAGGGGCACTTGCGTGTCGCCTTCGTGACTGTGTTTTCAAACTACTATCATGCACCTTCCTTTGCGTAACACCCGCAACGCTGCTGCATCGAGCACGGAACTCCTGCTGGTCATCGAATCCAGAATCCTCCAGAATCCGTTCTGGAAAAGAGACCCGGCCACTAGCCAGGCTGGCCAGGTTGGTCTGGCTCCCCACTATGAACATGCCGGTATTCCCGTCATTTGGGCTATCCAGCTCCTCAAATGGGCTGTCTAAGGGAGAAGACGGTGTATCCCCTTCGTACTCAGCAAGATCTGTGCTAGATTCCATGTTCCGGTGCTCGCTTAACAGCTTCAGGCGCTGGCGCTCATGAAGATTGAACTTCTGGATGCAGTCATCGATCAGGGTCGAAGGAGCCTTTTTGTGGGCCACTGTGACTTTTCCACAGTACAGGACCTCAAACTTCTGAGAGTTGTAGAAGGCATCTTCACTGTCTTTGTTGGGTTTGACCTCCCCTTTAAGGGCTGCTTTGGAAACCTGCCTTATGCTACTGATAACATCAGGAACCTTTAAAAGAATGAGAGAGAGAAACACCATGAACATGGCAGAATTCCACTGCTATTCCTATTACCTGGGAAAAGGTAACCTAAGGTTGCTCTGTAAGGCTCAGAGCACATCAAGTTTTCCAAACTTCCTGCCAAAACTCTGTTGACATTGACAAGGGTGAGGTCTCCAACCATTATTCAGCTAAGCATGGGAACTCCCAAGATGGTAAACTCTCAATTGCTCTCCAAATTCTTGGATTACCTATTGAACTGGCCATGGAGAGCCATAAGAAATAAAGGGCACTGTACAAGCAGTACCGTAAAGCCCATTTCAAGATCCAGTGAAATCGCCACGAGGAAATGGTCTCCCTTTTGTGTGCCTGGGAACTGAACTTCCAGGAGGCTCACGTTTTTAAAGATATTCAGCACACAATCTGTAACACCTCGGGCATGCCAGATCTCCAGCACTGCTATTTTCTTTCTAGATTTCCCTTTTCTGTCTAAGTTTGTGAGTCCTTCAACCCAGTCTTCACAGTGCATTCCTGAATCACCGCTCCAATCTGCAGCTGCAAGCAGAATGCAGGAAACCATTTTCTTTCTGTCCTTTTTACATTCTCCTCCAATTCCCCTGTTCCTCTGCCTGTTTTGATGCCAATGCCACACTGTGTAATTGAGTTCTGTTATTTTTTCTCCATAGCACTCCTTATTGAAAAGCCCCAAGTCTGCCTTCTGCCTATCTTCCGTGTGCACTCCATTACCCAGACCATACAGTCAAAATATTACTCATACTTGCTACCCTCGTGTCCGGTTAATATTGCAGCTCAACCACTTTTATCACACGGAGTCACCTGTTCTTCGGCAGAATAGAGCCAGGGTCGCATGGGGAAATGGTTCCCCAGCACATGCTAGAGCTAAATTCTCCAGTTATCTGTGCTCAAGAGGGACTATTTTATAAACACAAAGTAGTCTGCACGCATGTATCCGTTTTGTTGGCAGCCAGGCAACATTGGAAGGGACCCAGAAGTCTTTTTCTCAACAGAACTTGGAAAAACATGAACCATGCCTCAGCAAGGCTGCCTTTTCTAAAGGCAAATAACTTTTGTCCAGCTTGGAATAGCCTTTTAACTGCTGAATTGGCACCAAGTGTAAAATTAGAAATTCACAGACAAAAAGTCACATCCTAAGTCCATCTTTAGATAGGAGTACAATAGCTTATATACTCTCCTGCAAAGATGAGACAAAATAACCTCAACAAGGAAAGAGATTACGGTTTTGAACATACACATAGTTCTGGTGAATGAACCGAGAAAGCAGTCTGCAGAAGACGGAAAAGGTCAACCATTTAATAGCAGCCACAGAAAATGTTTTTCTGCACTAACTAAACGATGCCTCTTTCTCTCTTCAAATGCTTTGTTGCATTTATGAAGACCAATCTCAAGTCCTTTGCTGGTTAAGTTCCAGCCATTATTTCAAAATTGTTCTGACCTGAACCTATCGATTCTGTGGCTTTCTTCTGTTTCCTAGGAGCTTTGCCATCACTACTATACTTTCCATCACCTCTCATAATTGCATTCCGGCTCAGTCTTTTGGGCATTCTCTTCACCTATAATCTAGGCTTGTTCATCTTGGTCTTGGAGCAGCTTCTGCCACCTTCTTGGAGCACAGAAATTGCGGGCTTTAGCACAAGCAAGCATGCAGTGCTGGTTTTAAGCTGGTGCCGCAGTTTGATGCATACAAACACTGCATTGATGTGTTTTGTTTGGACAAGCTAAGCCTTACCGTTAAGGCTATACAAAACCAGCGAACTGGGACTGCGTCCAGAACTGCATAAGGCATCCTGCGGTGGATCCTAGGAACTTTCGTTTGAGAACTGGAATATTCCTCTCACCAAACTATCCCATTAACATAGATCAGCATTGGACAAAACATTGCCTATAGCCACATGTGACCCACCGCATCTCCAACGAATGGAAATGGTTTTCAATGCCACCCACACTAAATATGGAATGCCAAATGGGACAAAAATTGCTGGCAAACAAGTTAAGTTTGCCTGTTTGGGGACCCCTAGAGTCATTATGAAAGAGGTATAAAATTGGCATCTGCCAGAGGGCACGGCTGAGAGGGAAGGCAATAATGGCACCCCAGAACTTCCAAAGTGGCTGACCCTGCCATGAGCAAATATCCTTTAACTCCTGAAAGACTTTGCATACAGTCCACAGTGACTGTAGAATATATAGCCCTTAATACATAAAAAATTACATTAGCTACCTTTTGGAGGTGGACAGCAGCAGCACTTAGAATCCACTTACTTCATGATGTCCTATTTAGCGATTTTAACTTTTCAAAAGGACGAATGTCAGCTCTGGTTTCTCCTTTTACACTTCTAGCTTGCTTGAATTTTTTCTGGCATAGGTTGTACCCTTTTTCCAGTTTCAGAAACCCCCAATTCAGTGTTCTTGGGCTAACCAAATCCATTCACTTACAAACCAGCAGAGAGGGCTGGTCCCATCAGGGAACAAGACATGGAGGCCATGCTTGATGACCAGAACAAACAGCATCAGCAATGTTGTGGGAGCCACTTCTGGGATTTTGTCACCACTCCAGGCCCTGGCAGTGGGGCAGAAGCAAAATTCCTGGATTTACGGGTTTTCCTTCTCCCTTCTTTGCCAGGAGTTGCTTGGTACTGCCACTATTTGAACTAGTTCCATTTAAATAGTTAGTTGTTCCAAGCACTGATGAACAGGACCATGCATAAATCTAAACATCCTCAACTAACAACACAATAAACAAGGTTCATTAATTGTGTAAGGACCAATGGAGTTATTTTTAAGCTCTAGCGCATACCAGCTCTCTTTGTTCTTTCCAGATAAATTACCACTCCAGCTTTCTGTCTACATCAATCACACATCCGCATGTGCACCACTCCAAAGTGGATGAGGAAAACTCAGTACCGAAGCACAAAATCCACAGTTGGGCAATACCAGTATGAGGACCAATCAAAATTCTGCGGAAGATTGGGCAAACTGTGCAATATTCCCGAATTCTTCATCAAGCTACGTAGGTGGGATCAAAAAATAGAATGGAAGAACAGAAGATCCCAGAAAAGTAAGCCAGTTCTTGTGGCCGTGAATTCTTAAATTTAGCCCGTGTCAGAATGGAGATTGCAGACTGAAATTAGCTATCAGTGGTTGTTGCAGGTATAAGACTGCAGCTATTTCTTATGTGTAATCTGGGCCTCACTCTTCATTCTATAGCTAGCTAAATACAGCTGACGGCCCCCAGAGAAGACTTTGGTCACTGGCTCTCCCCTATACAGCCACTAAACATTCAGCCTTCCTCTGCGTTCAGGTGACTTTGAGCAACAGCTGCACGCTAACGCTAAATCCGTTCGAGGGCAGCCATTGTGAAGCGGTACAATGACGCACTCACTGTACCGTGTCTACCAGTGCGTCAGTAAGTCATCATATTGCTACCCCTAACAGGATGATTAAACCCTTCATCGCTTAACCCTTACAAACCTCGGAAACACATTTTCCATCTCAGGCATAACTCAGGGGGCCTCCTTCAACTGCAGAACATGCAACCCCATTTCAAAGGACAAGAAATTGAGTACGGAGACGCCCCAGCTTGTGATGGAACAGTATAGCTCTACAAACGTACTCTCTGCTTGAACTTCATGCAGTCACGGCTGTATCTGGGCATGCGTGCACTGCCTGAGCGTGGAAATGCTGAAGAAAAATATGGGATGCGTATGGATAAAATAAAACTCTCCATCTGATCACTAAATTGACTCCTGCACCCATTCTGGATGGAGAAGCAGCGAAACACACTGCAATACGATATCTGAAGAAGGCTGTGGAACATTATTTACTAGCATATTTAGTAAGAATATCCATCTAGTTTTACATGTACAGATAAAGACTTCTGCTAGGAAATTTGTCTAAGAGGTGACATTACTTGGAGCCTTTTTAGTTTTATTCCCTTCATAACTCTTTTTTAGTTTTATTCTTCAAACCAAACTAGTGGAGTGAAATTCACATAAACAAGTTATTATTTAAACTGCTCTGCAAGCAGAAACGTGGGCATGTGAACTGGAGAATATATGGTATAATGCACACAGACATTTTAAATTCTCTTTAAATTGTTTATGGGTGCTGTCTCCAAAATGCACAAGCCTTATTCTTTCTCTTTTGTTGTTGTTGATGTTGCTTACCCTCGTGTAAACACTAGGGAATTATTCTTAAGTGTTGTCATATGTTTTCAGGCTATGTAACTTATAAAAACCCACTATGGATTCAAAACCACCAATCAACCAACTGGATACTTTGATGTAAAAATAATAGCTGGTACCAATACAATTGCCAAAAACAGTTTATGATCCTTTTATTTGTAAAATTCAAGATTATGACCAGTGCCTACTTTTTTTCAGTAAGCAAGTTAAAATGCTTTCCCCGTTTTTTATAGATACCATTGCCTCTGCTAGTTTTTATTGTAGCAATTTTATTTGAACAAAAAGTGACCGAGAATTAAGGAAATATATTTTATAAATGGATGGTTTAGCAGCCTAGTATAACATTACGAGGCAGTACAATTACACACATGGCCCATGTAAAGCTCAGTGCTGATTCTGTGCTGAATAAAACAGAACTCCCGCTAGTACCTACTTAGGAGTCATCCTCTGGTTCCCTGTAAAGGAGAAGACAATCAGTAAAAGCTGAAATTAATCCTGCAATTATAAGACGCTGATTCTGAATGTCTCTCCTCTTCTCGAAACTGAAAAGAACAACTCGAAGGGACACCTCTTCCCTTATATGCCCCTCACGCCCCTTAAGATCTGCGGGAGAGCGGGAGAGGCTTTGCTCCAGGAACCCTCCCTGAAGGAGATAAAAAGAACATCTACCCGGAGAAGGGCCTTCTCTGCGGTGGCACCCAGATTGTGGAATGCGCTCCCCAGAGAGGTGCACCTGATAGCAAATTTATATTCTTTTCGGCACCAGGTCAAAACCTTTTTATTTAATCGCTATTTTAAAAATTAGTATTTTATCATTTGAATAGCCATTTTGATTTTGTCTTTTATGTAAACTTGCATTATATTATTCATAAATGTGATTTTATTGCATTTCAGTTTTATGCATTGTGAGCCATCCTGAGATGCCAAGGCATAAGGGGCAGCATACAAAAGTTTTAAATCAATAAATAAACCTGTGCATTCAAGATGGATCCTCCTTGCTTAAGGGACAATCACCTGGAGTATCTTGACCTCCTCAGCTGGTTTGCCCTCTTGATCTGATAACATGTTCTTGGACCAATTCTGCTAGGTCTGCCACGAAGTACGCATTCTTTACCTTGACAATTTACGCTGTCTCATTTTCAGGGAGTGCCTGGCATATTTCTAAGTCCAGCAGCCCTAGCATTTCAGTTGCAGATTCTGGAGTCAGAATCAGTTGCAGATTCCTCTGAGTCAGAATCTGCATCCACAGACTTTGACAGCCCTTTTATAGGGAAAGCAGACCCAGCCTCTACAGGTTGGTTAACCCTAAACATTCCAAGATGTTTGGGTTTGACATCACAACACATCAACAGTTCCTGGCTTGCTTCAGGAAGCAGAATTAAACTGGAAAAAAATGAGCACAAAATTATTTATTTCTGAATTATTTAAGCTATACTTAGCCTTTCCAGGCAAACCAGGTCACCTCCTGTGTACATTCAATAAACTGCAAGCACAACTACCAACATTATGTCGTATCGACAAAATGAGCAAACAGGAGCAAGCACAGGAGCTGTACTTGAAACAGAGCAAAAACGATCTGAACACATATTTACTAGCCCAAACACCCACATTTCCAGGATGTGTATTCAGGCCATCTGCTCATTCCCATTTATGTGATTTGCTCATTTCCACAATACTGATTCCAATACTACAACTACATAAGTTTGTTTGCATTTTGATGACTATCCTTTCATACCCTTATTTTGCAATGTTTAGGAAGCACATTCCATCTCCTTTGTCTTTCAGGGGTGACCTCTCGCCTTCAAGATTTACTCTTCTGGAGTACCTATCCTAAGGCAACTCCAGAGCTCTATCATGGTGTGCCTGGGCTGCTCTGTACTGGCCACGATCCACAGGAGGCAGTAGGAAAAAGCCCCAGGTGGCATCTTTCATACAGTCATCACCTTCCTAGGAAGAGGCTCAACCGAGGACTCTAAAAAACAAAATCTAGAGGGCAGCTCACCGATCCACCTTCCGTGACTTAAGGATCCAGACAGTTTCCCAGGAAGTCATGAATTTCCCATGCACCCATATCCTGTAGAGCCTTGTTTACAAATAACCTGGGACTTTCAGATCTGCAGAGCTAATTGCCAGAGTACTTGTGCTTTATTTAAACAAAAACAGCTTAGCAACTATGGGAAGGGAGAGATCGTTCATGACTCTCATGTATGAAGGTCTTCTAGCATGGTTGTTCTGGATAGTAAAAAGGCTATTAAATTCTGGTTCATCCCCTTGGAAACAATGCCAACTGCAGTAGTAAGTCTGAGTCATGCACTTTAGAGAGAACTGCTCTGATCTTTATTAATCTTCATGAGGGTGTCAGGACAGAAATGTCCCTTGCGGTGCTTTGTTGTGCCTACTTGAAGAGATAAGCCTACCTAACGGGTGCTCTTGATCTTTCGTCTCACCGGGGGAGACCTAACCAGCATCAAAAGATGCTGCAGCTGAGAGAGAAGTATAAAACACGCATCTTTTGGAGGGCACGATGCCAGCTTTCTTCAAGGTGATGATGATCTGGTCGACTTTTCCAAACACACAATAATAACCCAGCACTTATTCCAGTTTCTGCCTAGTCTGCCTGGATCACCTGAAGCGGAGGACCTCTTGCATTATATTCTTCATTGTTCATTATATAGTGAACCTAGGGAAAAAAAATTGTCTAGTACATGACCCTTGTAATGTATGGCTGTGAAAGCTGGACCATAAGGAAGGCTGAGCGCTGAAGAATTGAGGCCTTTGAATTGTGGTGCTGGGGGAGACTCCTTTGAGTCCCTTGGACCGCAAGGCGATCAAACCGGTCAATCCTTGAGGAGATCAACCCTGACTGCTCTTTAGAAGGCCAGATCCTGAAGATGAAACTCAGATACTTTCGCCACCTAATGAGAAGGAAGGACTTCCTGGAGAAGAGCCTAATGCTGGAAACAATAGATGGCAAAAGAAGGGGATGGCAGAGGATGAGGTGGCTGGATGAAGTCACTGAAGCAGTTGGTGTGAGCTTAGGTGGACTCTGGGGGATGGTGGAGGACAGGAAGGCCTGGAGGAATGTTGTCCATGGGGTCGCGATGAGTTGGACATGACTTCATGACGAACAACAACAACAACAAGTACACGACCCACCTTTAATGCCTACTCTGATTCAGAGAAGTTAGCGTTTTTGTTGTCAGATGCTGATGTGCATGTGTCTTAACATGTATCTCTTTTCGTTCTTATTTATTTATTATTTATTTATTTAGAACATTTTTATGCCACCCCATTCGCAAAAAGCTTCGGGGGGGCTCTTGCAGCTAAAAGATAAGAGCTGGGGGGCTTTGAAAGGTACATTGTCCTGAATTACACCTGGGCTGTCTTTTAGTATTATGTTTTAATACATTGGATTTATGGTTTTATTTGTTCATTCGATATTTTACTTTGTGAACTTGTGATGGCCTATAGCTAAATGCAATGAACTGACTGGCCTAGTCTCCCACGTGCACCTCCTAGGCAAGCAAGGGAGTGATCTACAGATGGGAAGCCTCTGGCCCTTCAGTTGTTGCTCGACTCCAAATGCTATCAGCCACAGTCAGCACAGCTGAAGGTCAGAGATAGCTGGGACTGGAGTCCATCAGCACCTGGAGATGCATTGTTTGCCCAACCCTGAAGCAGGTGAACACAAGAAGAGCCAGGTTGGATTAGAGCAAGAGCCTATGTAGCCCAGCAGTCTGTTCACGCAGTGGCCAACAGCTGCCCACAGGACACCCGCAGGTAGGACAGAATCCCAACAAGACCTTCCTACCATGTTCCCCAGTTACTGGTGCACACAGACAAGCTATCTTTGATAAGGTGGTAGCATATTGCCATCAAGACTAGTAATTCCCAACTTATCCTTCCTGTAATTGTCCAGTCCCCTTTTAAAGCCACCCAAAATTGCTGACCAAGCATTACATCTTGTAGACATTCGTTCTATCCTTTAACTATGCAGGTAGCACCTTTGTCCGAGCTCCAACTAGTCTGCAGATCCGGAGTACAAAATGCACACTGTTGGCCCCACTGAAATATGTTTGGGAGGTGTGGGGAACACCATCTATTGTCCCTTTAACAAGCCGCGGCTTTAGCTGCAGTTAAATTGCACTGCCCGGCTCCCAGCTTCTTGGGCTGAAGCCCTTCTTTCTCATTTCATGTGCTTTGGGACATCATCGCTGAGCAATAACACACAAAAAACCTCAAAACAAAGGAAACAAACAACTAATATTAGAACTAAAATGTAGCAGTTTGGAAAGTTACATTACTATCATCCCCCAGGGCTGAGCAAGATGAGAGTCTAATTATTTATAACTGGTCCTGTGACTCTGCGGAATCATTGAAAACTAGCCAGATAAGTAGCAAAATAAAGGGGGAAGGTAATGACAACACACAAGGAGGGGAAATGGGTGTAATAAAATAAAACTGCCGGTCGTCAGTTTACAACACCCATAAAAGCAGGTGATAAAAGTACAATAAAAATCATAACATCGGAAAAATTAAAAGTTTAAAAAAGCTAAAAACAGATAATAAAAACAGACAATAACAAGGAGTAACAGAAAAAAGGGAGGAAAGAAAGAGTGACCCTGAAAAACACTTTGTGATCTCCCAGGTAGCCAAATAAATCTTTACAGGCCTTAGAAAAGAGGGCCATCTTAACCTGTTGCTGGAAAGATGAAGATTTGGTGCCAGCTGGGCCACAGCGGGGGGGGCAGGGGGGTCAATCCCTAGATGGGGCCACCATTGAGAAAGCCCCCCCCCAAGAATAAATATACCAGAATAAATGTGTAACTCTCCCAACGCTACAACTTACCATTTCTTTAGCTAAACAGAAGGTTTACAATTATGTGAAGAGGAAGCTTTAGTAGTTCTTTTTTATTTATTTCTTATCACAGGAGCATACCAGATCTAAAAAAGTCTGAACAGATCAGTGACTGTTTGCAGCTCCACCTTTCCAACGGCCCTCTCCTGATGATCAAAGTTTTCGCAGATTACGGACGCGCATTTCCAAAGACAAGCACCTGCATTCCACCAGGCCTGCCCAGCCAACACAACTGGTTCTATGACAATATTGGTTTACCTTTCACACTGAAATAATCTCCAAACAAGAAACACTTCCACCATTTCAAGACAAGAATGTCTGGATAAGGACCGTGGGAATAAGAGGACGGGGACAAGACTGTTTCTTAATTGATGTTGCATCATAAAAACTTGGTACCCAGGACACAGATATGTATACATCAATTTATACATTCTACAGACTGTTTTATTTTCATTTTCTTTCCCAATGGACTTCAATTCAGCATTATCAGCTTCAGAATTATGTTAGCCTCTGAGAGAGCAGCCAAGCTTGCTTTCTATTCTGGAACAGTCCTGCTGATGCCGCTGAAGCTTTCTCCCAAGTAAGTGTGCACAAGTTTGCAGCCCTGGTCTTTGTAGTATTTTAAAGGCTAACTTACGTTCTTCACCTAAATATTCATAGACTACAATGCATTCAATTATGGGGAAAGCATCTGTCCATGAACATGACTGTAAGCTCTTAGCGTGTTTTTCAAAGTGCCCGCAAGTTATTTTTTTAATATTCGTAAATGGAATTTGCTTTTATCCACCCACTGCCACTACACACACATCGTTAATTTCACTGACTTGTCCATTCAACCTCAAGATCTTCTTTCTTGAAGAGTCACCACCACTTCAGACCCCAGTGTATGTTTTTGGCCAATGTGCAACACTTCTGACAATGCAGCCTTACTCTTTTTCAAAAGAGTAAATGCATTCTTAATAGAGAACAAATAAACAACACTTCTTTAAAAGACAATCAGCCATGTTCAGATAAGCAAGAGGCCAGGATATATGAAGATTTATGCTCCAACACCTTGGTTCTTGTCTTCTATTTGCTTTTTCCTTCACACACTTAGTCTGGGAAACTGTTCAACATAGATCCCTGTTACATCATCTTGCATTTGAAAAAAAGCTCTTCAGCTGTGGTTTCCAAATCCTGGTTTGTTTGGAACCCATTAACTATTGTTTCCAGTTCAGATGTAGCAAGGGACTATGGTTAACTGTGGCTTCCTGGTTTAAGCACTCACAGGCAGAGGCAACAGCCTGCAAGGTGTACAAAAAGCATCCTCCTGCTCACTAGACAAGCTAGGATTTCTGTGTTTGAACTGGACCAGAGATTAGAACCAAGTTTAAAAGAGAGAGCCAGTGTGGTGCAGTGGTTAAGAGCACAGGACTAGAACTCAGGCCATCGGAGTTCTAGTTCCCACTCAGCCATGGGGCCAGTTGAATGACTCTGGGCCAGTAACAAATTCTTAGCTCAGCTCTTGGCATATGGTTGTTGCGGTGGAGATAAGACTGAGAGCAGCAGGAGAATGATGCTTTCAACACTTTTAGTTGAAAGAAAAAAGAGGGATATCAGTCTAATAAATAACAGACGCTTTCAGGGATCCTTTTTTACTGCTGAAAGTGGCACATCATCACATATGCTGAAACTACAATTCCCATCAGTCCCAGCCAGTCCAACATATTCAGAAGGATCCAAGTTGGGCAAGACTGCTTTATCATGCCTAACTGTTATTCTTTGGAAGACCACATTTCAGAATTTGCATGCCAAAGGTTCTTCTGGTTTGTCTGATCGTTTTTTTCCAGCGAAAAACAAAGATGAACCTCAGCTTCTGCAATCAACATTACTTCTCATTTTCTGAGCTGAGCCATGCTTGCAAGTTCCATGTTTTGCTACTCCAGCTGCCAGCACACAGCCTGGACACTCTGCTGGAAAGACAGTCGAATTCAACTTGCACTGACAAGCTTAGAATTGTTAAAGTCAAGATACAAAAACAGCATAAACTCCCGCATGCCCAAAATAAAAGAGGGGCAACAGAATGCCCTCGCAAAACAAATGCCTCCAAGTCCTCTCCTGCCTATCTGGTTATTTATCAGAATATGACTTAATTGGCCTGCTTCCACACAGGCCTCTCTCTCTAGAATTGCCATCGCTTTTTCATGCATGTTTGATGAAAAGACCAGATGGTGTATTGCTGCATTCTCGTGTTTGCTTCCGCTTCTGCATTTGGCCTTTCAAACAAGATTGTGGCCGCTTTTTGATATAAGAATCAAAAGCCACACCAGCAGTCTGGTGGCTTGAATCCAATATTAGTCCCACTCTGGACCCATTGAAATGAATGTGACTAACCCTGGATACAACCCAGTAAGTGCTACTTGATACACTTCAGAGCTTCTGTTGCTTTAATTAAAAGCTTTCTGCTTGCAGGTTCAGTCTGTATTATTGCTACCTGTTGTGTGAGATCAAAGGACTAGTGATTCACTCCTCCTTGAATAGCCTCTCTTAATTGCCCCTTAATTTCAGCTTCTCTTCCCAAACTGGGGGGGGGGGGGAGTTAGTGGCTGATGGCTTTCCATTCTCATGTTCTCCTTTCTATTTTTGACAGAGCAAAATAGAAAGAAATCAAAATAGGATGAATCAGTGAGTTGATTACAACTCTGTTTGGTCATTCTTCCATCTCCCACCCAATGACCCTCACACTGGAGTCCTTCCCACAAGCCCCCATTCCTGCAGCCTTCCACATGAGGAAATCCACTAATTAGGCTATTGCATTACAAAACAGACCAGTTACATTAAAGGAGGACCAGTATCACCCACTCCCTCCTCCAAAGCACATTTGCCCATTGGGCTTCCACCTCAAGGAGCTCATTCTGCTTGTACTTGTGGTGCAGAACACAATCCCAGGCTGAATCTCCTTAGAGCTGCAGCTAAAAAGAGGGGAAACTAGGCTGCGTCAGCTTCAGTGGACAAATACATCCAGGTGGCATCTGCCAGTGCCCGGAAGAGGGAAGACTTTGTCCTCCAGGCCCTGCTTCCTGTTATTTCAGGACTGCTGATACCTGAACTTGGTTTTAGTCTGGAACTGTCGGGCAAGACTGTTCTAGACATCTAGCAGGGTCCTTAGCCAGTCCTCCACATCACCCAAGCTAGGAATGTTGGCATAGCTATGTACAAAATTAGGACTGTAAGGACTTGTCTTGCACACATTTTAATAGAAGTGATTATATCTGTGACCTTGAAAGATCGGCTGCTCTGACTTCTTTAAAAAAAAAAAAAAACAGAAAACAAAAACAGGTTTGTGCAGTAGAAGATCAGTTCATGGATACTACAGGAATGCAGGTTATTTCCACCTTGAAAAGGTTTGTCCCTCTAAGGTTATTCCTGGCAGCACTTGAGTCCTTCAGCAACTCCCTTAAACACCACAACAACCAGCCTTTCTTTCCATTGCCTGCCTAAGAATGCAGCTGACCTCTTAAGAATGCCCAATAATGATATTGCTTTCTCCTGGAAGTCTTTTTTGCCCAAAGAAGCAACCATCAAGAGTCTGTCAGAAGGACCTGAACAATGACCAGAGCTTAGGGTAATTCCGTGATAGGGACTTCTAGTCTCTTCTCCCCTTCCTCACCCTGGAGTGCAAGAACTGGGCTTGCTTTTAAAGACTTTGCTGCCACCAACAAACGCATTTTAAACAGTTCTGTTTTGTGTGTGCTTGGGTATGTAGTTTGCCCAGAAGCTGAGTGGGTTGTGACATGGCTGGCCAAAGATGGAACAAGCCCCTCCACGCATTATAATCCCCCCTTATAAAATTGCCAAAACAGAAATTAGACTTGAACCCCACCTCCCCCCCAACTTCAATGGAGGGCATTTTCCAAGCTTATGGACTTTCCATTCTTAGGATGGGTGAGCTCACAACTGTGGAAAAGAGACAGAGAAAAGGGGTGTGTTTCCATATTATTATACTACATTTATATCCCACCTTATTTCTTCTTGTGAGGAACCAAGGCAGCTTGCATAGGTGCGTTTTTAACCACCTGTGAGGTAGGTTATGCTGCAAGTGAGCATCTGGCCTGAAGTCACCCACTGGGACTAGAACCCAGATCTCCTTGGTCCCCAGTTTAACAACAGAACCATCACACTGCACTGGCTCTCAGAGACTGCAAAGGCCTAGCTCACTTCATGGTAGTCCCCCACACTAACGGCATGGAAGTCTCCGATGTCTGGCCACATGGAAATGAGGTCCTCACAGACTGAAAATGTTCCCACGTCCCTGCTCCAAATAATAATAATAATAATTTCTTCTATACCACCCAATAGCTAAAGTTCTCTTGGTCATTTACAGCAGCACATGACGTACGATATAAAATAGAGATGCCAGTAAAACCAGCATAAAAACTATAATACAACATTTAAAAGCCATAGTTAAAATTACATTTAAAAATCTACAATGCTTATATAAGACTAGTAAACAACTACTCAAATTAAGCATGCCAAAACCAACCCGTTGCATTCAATCCATTTGTGAATATTCCCTGCATATTCTGATCATGGGCAATACTTAAAAATGCTACCAAATGCTTGGTACTGGAGTATTCCCAAAAGCCTCCTATAGACTAAGTCAGTTTAAAAATAGGGAGGAAGGAGGAATCTGATGCAGCTGCCCCAATTCAATTTTAAAACAAACTGAATGCCCTGTCACAGGAGACAATCTTAATATACTGATAGTGGAAAACTTGTTCACAACTGGGAAGCCACTACCAAAAAGGTCCTTCTACTTTTGGTTTTGCTCAGTGGTGGCATTTGGAGCCAGAACCTAGATTGTGGTGTCGAAATAGCAGCTGGGAAAGGCACTCAATCGGATATTGCAGTCCTAAGTTAAAACTATACCCTGAATTAGGTTTGGAAGTATATAAGCAGCCAATGGTATATGTTTTGTGGTATCTTTAAAGACCCACAAGTATGTCAAAGCATAAATCTTCACCACATTTTGCAGGATAAAAGTCATAAAGGGTAAAGCCCAGCTGATAAAATTATAATCCAAGCAGGAGGTCTTCAACATCTCAGTCATACTTTGTGGAGAATTCTCAGTCCTCGAGTAAAGTTTAGGAAGGGAAGATGCATTTCACCCGTTCTTTGCTGGGCATTGCCACTTCTCTTCTTTTCCTTCTTTCTGTCTCTCTTAATTTCTTGCATCATTCTCATTTACTTTTCCTTCTTTCAAATATGTATTGTTTCCATTAGAAAAATGTCGGGAGGTGATCCCACATTGGGGGTGGAGGGCCTGTGCCAGTCTCGTGTTCATTTGAAAAATAATAATAAACCTGGCAACACTATCCAGACACCCTGCTCATAAAATCTCCTGACTGAGGCAGAGCAATTGAATGGCAACCTAGCTGGAAGCACCCAAAGGCAATGCCGGTAAGCCGCTTTTTTGCTATAGGCCAAAATAAGCCGTTCGTGGAACTGAAAATGTAACAGGGACCTGTATTACAAACAGCGGAACAGATAAAGGACACTTTCCTTCCCAGCTAAAGTACTGTGGCTTAATAAGCAAGCAATATGTTGTAATTAGGTAGTCTATGTCCTCCTTTGCATGAACCACAAGCAAAAAAGCCCTCACACTTACATAATAACTGAACAGACTTTTATGCGAGGGCAGTGAAACGGAAGGGGGACACTGCAAAAGATCTCCTCTGCATCAAAGGAGTGTGATCTGGTTTATACGGAGTAATTGGGGGGAAACGAATGAAAATACATCCTTGAATAGAGCAGATGACCAGACTATCAAGTTTACGGAACTAAAAATTATATAAAACAGGATACAAGACTAACACTATTATGTTCTTTGGAATAATCTGGTTATAGCCATGAGTCTTGAATAGCCATCTAGCACAAAGAACTAAGAAGGTGAAACTTGTGCTATTGTTAGTCCTGAGTCCAGTAGCTATTTTAGCGATACTTCAAGTCCACTCTATTTGAATAGAAGTCTCCAGGCTGCAGAAGATGTGTCCCTAGGATGGATCATTAACACCACTGTATTCCCAGTCCTCATAAAAGTATGAATGTGAAGAAGGTGGACAGGAAGAAAATCGATGCATTCAAATTCTGGTGCTGGTGGAGAGCTTTGTGAATATCCTGGGTCTCCAAATGATGAAAAAGTGGACCCAGGATCCAATAAAGCCAAAACGTGCCCCAGAAGCAAGAAAGATGATGCTGAGGCTGTCATACTTAGGCACAAGATGAGGAGGCGAAACTGCCAGAGAAGAGCATCATGCTAAGGAAAGGCAAAGGCAGAAGAAGAGATAGATGCCCAAATATGAGATGGGGCGATTTCATAAGGGAAGCCATGTTGACAAGAGCTGAGCAGGCCTGTCAAGGTCAGGACACTTTGGGAAGCATTTACTCATAAAGGTGCCCCAGGTCGGCGATGGTTTGACATTGAGTAACCAAGTCCACAGAGCTGCGTGTTTTCATAACTTGCCGCAGGTGTATAAATGCTCCATGGGATACTGGAGGAGTGAGGTTTTTGAGAAGCAGTGGTCCCAAACCCCTCGGAGGCATGCAAGTCTAGCTGAAAAGGCCATTTCCATCCTTGCCATTCACCCAGGCCAGAAAGTGCATCAAGTCCTTTCTTTCTAGAATGAAGAATCCTGAAGCATCTTATTTTATACCTTAAAATATATTGCGGCCAGGATCAGCTTAGGTGGGCTACATGTGTAAAAAGACAGAAAAACTGCAAAGCAGTAAACAAACAGAAAGCACAAGGTCAAGAGGTTCAAGGAAGTCTAAAAAACTGGGACATGAGCACCACTAAATGCAACAAAAACAGATTTTAACCAGATCCAACCTTATCAGACCCTCCAGTGAGAACTACACCTAGCAAGATGAATAGTGTAACACATTTACAGGACAATTCTGGATACATCCACCTAGATGAAAGTCCCAATGAACTCATTAGGACTTACTCCCAGGTACATAGTAAGACTGCAGCCTTGAATAGAGGCAAAGTATTTTGCTAGCCTTATTACAAAAGGCAGAGTAAACAGATTTGCCTTGAAAGGAGACTAAACATAGTCCAACAGGGTCACATTTACTAATTAATTCCAACTAAACTGAACAAGTTCATGCTAGAGTCTTTTTAAAATCTTCAAGTATGGAGACTTCTGAGAGTTGTTACAGACTGACCTGAGAAAATAACATGCTTCCCACACTGCTCTCAGAGACTTTTAACGTCTGATTTATGCTTTGGCATATTTGTGGGTCTTTAAAGGTGCCACAAGGCTATGTTTTTCCTATGCTTAAAAACTACGCCCAACCGTGATGGGAATGGAATTCCCAACATATCTTGAAAGGTTTGCTGTGCTCTCCGTCTACTTTGCACGAACAGCAAATGAGATGGTAGAAATGTTTTCAGGCTGTAGCACTTCAGCCCAATAGATATCTATCATATGATCAAATGCTTTTCTACACCAGACGATAAAACTCCTTCTATAAATATATACAACATTAATGTATGAAGAAGATACCCGCCCCCCACATATAGTTTTGAAGTGCAGCATTTTGTTTGCTTTTAACAGAGGGAGCGTCAAGCATGCAAGTCCTCCTTGCTGCACTGCAACAACACAGGAACAATCCTTACCTGTTGTTTTGTATAACTAGCACGAAGCGCATGTCTTTTTCCACTACAACCAATTTCGGCTCAACTGCTCAGCTGAAACTCAAACATATTTTTGATTTATCTACCCAGTTCCACTAAATTCAGCAGGGCTGCACACAAAAAAGCTTTGCACATAATTAAGTTTGGTGCACGGCTTTAGGAGGATCAGCACACACGTTTCAAGGATGCCTAGCACGACGTTGCACTGATTCCAACTATTCCCAAGAGCTTCCAACAAATACTAGGATGCAGCAGGAACTGAAAATACTGCCTGCAGTCACAGAGGCTGCAAGCTATGAATGTGTGTGCAGGTTACAATGGAATAGCTTTGCAAAAGCGTTCCTTGTACTGCCCGTGTACTCAGACTGGCCTTTTCTTTCCCAATGGCAAATGGAAAAGCATGACAAACAGCAAAAACAGAACAAAATCTAGGCTAACATCCTAGGTCAAGGTAAGTCTCGTATTGCAGGTATATTGCACAAGGTAAGCGTTATCTTTATATAAATTGCTTTGCACTTTATCAGTCTAGCTCTTAAGACAGCTAAGCTAGAGGAGTTCCGACTATGTGCAGAGGGACCTATGCTTCCCTCAAAGCTTCTCACTGAGAAACCCAAAGAAGACCAGAAATACAGACAAGCTCCTGGAGCGGAGAGCATTCATTTCACTGGCAAGAGCCAGTCGCAGTCTGTGCATGCACCGCAGCGGCAAGCCAAGCAAGCTTGGCCAGGCCACTGTGTGAATGGCTGGGGCCGCCGAGGTACCTCCCCTCAGCCCAATGCAATACGCAGGCGCTCTATCGCAACTGCACCAAAGCGAGATCCCCTGGCAGGAACATTTATGTAGAAAGGGTTTCCTGTGGCTATTTTGAAAGAAGGGGTTTAGGGCAGCCCAGCCATCTAGCTGCATAAGCAGAAGCGTGCAAGGATGCTATTACCACCCTTAACAAGCAAGGCGCCTTCTTGCTGCTATCCTTTGACCATCTGCCCCATTTCTGTCACTAACTGTGGAGACAGGGGCCATTCCTAGCTCGCTTTGCTGCCACTCATTCATTAGGGAAAAGGACAGAGATTCGATATTGTGTTCACTTTCAGGTTTGATGTATCAGTTAAGTACTGTCAGCAGTGGATCCATCCTCCTCACATTACTAGCAACTGTGTAATGAACAGAGTTCCATTCACCTGGGCAATGCATCTTGCCTTCCCCATAATAGTTTTCAGAAACCCGGCTGGTTTTGTACACCTTTTCAAAAAGGCGCAAACTAGATTGGTGAGAATCAGTCCAAGGAAACCCAGTGCCATGAAAACTTACATCGGGCAATACCTTGCTTCTGCCTCTGGTTACCAAGTTGAATATATGATAGAAGTCCACTTTAGAAAAATCAAAGGATGGGAAGGCAGGCTTCTTCCAAGGCATGTTAAAGCTAAACAAGCCCCTCGAATTTGCTAGTGTTAGCAAAGACACATCTTTTGGCCCTCCAATGCTACTACAAAGTTCTTAAATCCTTTGAATTTGCTGGTCAAGCTCTTACGCTCTAGGAAGACTAAACCATTTAAGCTGTTCCAAATGTGCCAGGCTTGCCAAATGATGCAAACACAAGGCCAGGCTCCTGCTCCTGTGCGTTTTACAAACAAGAAGTGAATCTTTTTGCTGTACAGAGCTAATCACCATCACCTGTCGATTCTAAACCACACTGAACAAACCACCAGATGTGTCCTTGAACTTGTTGACATCTTAATTACTAAAATCATGTTTATACTCGAAATATTTGTGGTGGACACCTGGGTAGCCACTTTTGAGAAGGCAGCTGCATTTATCCTTTATTTTCTAACACAGGATCTATCCAGAGCTGCTGTGATACAAACTGTGTCTGGAGAATACAGAAGGCTTCTGTTCTTTCAACTATTGTTACTATTACTATTGTCAATCATTGGCTTAATTAGCACTGCCAAGAGCAAGTTAATTCTTAAACCCAATGGAACTGTTAAATTCCATTACATCAGGTTTTTCAGGTGTTCCTCACAGGGAAGTTGATTCTATGTTTGTTTTAAAGTCACCCCCTCCTTACTGCTCTTGCATTATCATCTGCTGTCTTTATATCATTTCAAGCTGCTCACAGCTTAACCCCAACTACAATAACAGAACTTTTTAAATAAAGTGGAGGAATAGGTCCCAAACAAGGCCAACACAAAATACAAAAGCAGGGAAACAACACTGAAATCCCTACTCAGATAAACTTAACACAGAAACAGAGTGAGTCAGAAGGGGTCTCCTGGACCATCTAGTCTGACCCCCAGCTCCAGCCGGCTCTTAAGTTTCCACTTATTTTTTCTCAACCACCCTAGATGCAACCTCGCATTCAGAAGTGTAACAATGAACGCTTTTCCTAGGCCTGAAGGGCTTCACCCACTTAAAGCCTCATCTTAACTGTGCTGTAACAGGAACACACAAAGCCAGCAACTCCCAGCAATGGGAATGGGATCTGTGGACCTTTTTCTGCCTTAACATGTCGGATGCTGCACCCTTCATCCCTCTGTGCTACACTGCTGTTAAAAGTGAAGAGTTTGGAGAAAAGCACTATTTTTCCAAGTGAACCTACCTCACAGGGTTACTATAAGGATAATTAAGATAACTCCATGCACAAAGCTGTGAGATGCTTGGGGAGAGGGGAAGGATACAGATAGAGTTTATTTTTTAAAGAATTAGGACAAAACTCTTTATACATTTAGACAGAAAAATATCCTACACAAGTCCCCGGCCAGAATCTTGGAAGCTGTGGAACTTTTTCCCTGTCTAAAGATGAATAGGACTGCACCTTTATTTTATACATGCCCTGCCTTTATATACAAAAATATATCAAGCCAATCAATCAACCAACCCCCAACCCTGAATGCAGGAATGGCTTCTCAAAGAATGAAGGACAAATTGCAGGTTGCACGGTAAGGTGAATAATGGTTCTTCAACACTGGATTGTCATGGCATCCACATGTTTGAAGCTGCTTGAAGGTAGAGGCAATGGAAAGGAAAGAAATAAGACCTTCATATTTCCCAAAATACTGCATTGCTCTCCCTCCATGCCTTGTCCCTTTTGGATGGGTTCAAAGCATGGGCTTGCAAGGTCTCACTAATGAGTTTCAGACTTGGCCTTAATTGCAAAAAGCATGTGTTTGTAATACGGGTGTTATCCTTGCATTGCCATTTTTATTTGAGGATTCCTTCTTTGACCTGATACTTTAGAACGAAGAATAAGTTAAGGGCAGTTTTTAATATCACCCACATTATCAAAACTAGCATTGACATGGATATTGTAGAATCTGAATTTATTTTTGACTATACAAGTTTGCCTGTATTTTTTAAAGGTCAGGCTGATATTTAGATACATTAGTAGAATCATAGCTACAATTAGCATCATACAAAACTGTATAAAATGTTTAATGTTATTAAGTAGCAACCTTCTGCTTGGGGGTGTAAACATGCATTTTGAAGTATACATAACAAAGATAAGTTTGGAAGATACAATAGTAACTGTCTGAAATAGGGAAAGCGTATCAGAGACAATGTAGCACTGGGATTAGTGCTGTATGTTTTTTACTTCAGTATTTTGATGAAGTAGGTCACTGCTAAACTGAGACTTGTGTTAACACAGAAAAGCAATTTCTGCACTAGAATGCCAGTACCAAAATAAGCTTCTTGGAGCTTTTCCTTCTTCGCTGATGTGCTTTGTAAATAATTACTGAGTGGCCATCTTGCACACACTTACCTGGAAGTAAAGCTCCTTTGAACATAGTAGGACTTACTCAGAAGGAAACAGATGTAAATACAATTGTACTGCACAACACTTTTTCTTTGGCATTGAAAAACCTCTCTCCAGAGAAATAAATCCTATGTGATTCAACTCAAGTTGGAGTGTTCAGGATTACAGCCTAGGGGATGTAGGCCCTTGTTCTGTCTGAATATGCACAGAATTGAACCTTAAACGTAGTTCTGTTTTCCTTTGGTGTTGGCACTCCATTGCGTCCCTCTGTTCCTTGATTACAGTAATATAGGGGTGCACACCTTGGTGCTCAGGGACACCCCCATGTCCCAGGCATCGTTCTTGGAGTCCACCAAGCTCTACCATTCACATAAAATTTTGAAAAGCAAGAGGACAATATACATTTCTTACCACCTGCTGTGACACAGGTTTCTGATGGTGCTGAATGTGGGACCCTCCTCTGCCCCGCGCTCGATCCGGTTGCTGGTCTTCTGCCACATCTCAGAGGCAGAAGACCAGACAGTTTTGAAAACAGCAAAATGTTTCCACTGCGCCAAAGGGTTGCTTACCCTTGTCAATGTGGATTGGATCGACTCGGGGATCTCCACCTGCAGTGGCTGAAGGAGGCTTCCCTGGCCCCTCTTTCCGGTACGCAGATCTTCCACCCACTTGAGAAGATAGGATAGAAGACGGCAGTGCCCTGCTCAATGGGGTGAGAAGTGGTGCAGTGGGGTTGCAAGAGAGGCAGGACCGTATCCGATCCAGTGGCTTCTCCGCAAGGATAAATGCACCTTCCTACTTGGAACTGCTTCTCGCATGCATGTGGACTATAACAAGCACCTGCTTCATATCTCAGCCCTGCTGTGAACTCACTGCATGGCCCTGGACAAGCCACCATCTCCCATCCTCCACCCCTGCGCTTCCCCTGAAGTCTCTCTACAGGGTTAAGTGTATCTTTATTGGAAAAAAGGAGCAGATGCGAAAAGAAAAGAAAAAGAAACCCTTGCCCAACTTTGCAGTCCAGCATGGGGATGCAAATACCCATATCTATTCAGACCAAATGATCAAGTTCCTGAGTTAGCAGCCCAAATCTACATTTTGATTAATGTGCCTGCTTTTTAAGAACAGGTATTAGGGGTGGTACAGCTGGGCTGCTGTGTGTCATCTGATCCTGTAGCCCTAAATAGGACTTAACGCTGCATGACATAACTAAAGATAGCTGCAGCTACAGTGCAGATATATTCAATGGCGTTATTTTACAAGAGTCATCTTGCAGATCGGACTCACTGCTTCAAGTAGAGTTGTCTCGAGAAATTGTTGTCTTCGGGGGCCTTTTACTTCAGGCTCCAGTATTTGCATGAGCTGACAGAGGCTGCAGGCCTCTGCTCCAGCCCGCTTGAGCTCAGCAAGCACAGCTGGAATGTTGTGCTTGACCTGCTTTCCAGCTAGTGACGGGCCTGGCGTCGCAGTTTGGAAGAATCCTTCGTCTGGTGCAGCGAAGCCTTCACACAGTCTCACAGCACGTCCTTGTGCCCATCCCATCTCAGTGAGGTCATGCCCCATCACTTCTGGACATGGCCCCTTCCTGGTGCATCTCTGTACCCCCTGAAGGAAGGGTCTGCCCAGGCTTTTCCCCAAGGGAAGGCTGGCCCCCCAGCAGGCGCAAAAGGGGGGATGTAGGACTGGGTCCTTCAGCATCATTAAGTCCCCAGCATCAGCCTGCATGAACTGTAACACTTCACTGGAGAGCCTGCCCCTAGCAGCTAAAGCTGTTACTGTCGTGAGGCCGGCGCTCCTTCCCAATGAAAGCAATCACTCCAGTTGATACTACAGAAGGCTTTATTCTACACAGTATTACGATCACAGTCACATAAGACAGGAAGTTGTCCTCTCGTTCTAAGTTCAACTTACACTGGGTTTTTGAATCCTTCTGGGCCATCCTTCTCGAGGTGGGGCACTATGACCTCTTTCCCTGCGTCACTCTATCTCAATTCTAACTGTCCCAATCTGTGACAAGGAGCATCCTCAACAGATTCATCTACATTATCTCCTAAATTCCCACATCCCACATCATCACCAGGTGCGATTGTTTCCTCATCAACACCCAAATTGGTCTCCGGATGCTCTTCTGTTTTGACACCTCCCTGGATTTCCTTATCTCCTGGATTTCCATTCCCATCGCCTGGGCAGCTGGGGAATAAAGCTTGTTCTGCTGACACCAGAAATGCATCTCCATCAACCCTCTGCTTCTCATGGGAAGATTTCTCCTCTTGTGTGTGCGCCAAGGACTCTTCTGAGTCCACACACACGACAGCTGCTGCACATTCCAACCCCATCTTTAAGGGAGCAATTCCGAGAAATGTCCACACGAAAGAGGGACAACAACTTTCAGCATGTCTCAAGGACTGCATCCAAAATGAATTTAAATTGATGTGTTTTAAAAACCCAAAATATCATGCCAACAGGCAGCTTTTACACAAATTAAATAAACAAGCTTGCACTGAGATGTACGTCCTAGGGTCACCTTAGTATGCATAAGAAGTTGTCCATCTGCCATATGCAGCATTTTGGTAGAAAGGCCAGCTATAAATCAAATAAATAGCTAAACCATTACGTGTCATTTATGTTCTGTACTATTCCTCAGCTGGAGCTCCCTGGGACTACAGCAATCCATAGTTCCTGGATTTCATGGTTCTGGCACCAATGGATAGATAGCCACATATCCTGTTTGATTACTCTAGCATGCTCTTTCTCTTTGTACTTGCACATGTGCACAAACACATCAAAGATATTTAACATCACATGGCAGGCCAAGAATTCAAAAGAAAGAAGATCTTTATTCAGATGATTGATGTTGTGTGCCTTCCCACACCTCCTGACAGCCATTTGGTGGTGGTGCCCAGTTTCTTAAATGGCCAACTGCTTCCATAGTCCCAAAATGTTGCTTACCACTGCCACAGCACATTGGATCCAGACTTCGGACAGTAGCCCTATTCAGGCATTATAGAAGAGAGCAGAGCACACAGGCAAGAAAAGGGAATGGGCTGGCTTCTTCCCCTTCCCCATTCACACATTTTTGTTGCCCACTCCTCATGGAGGGTGGCTGTCCAA
The DNA here is from genome assembly GCF_004798865.1 of Varanus komodoensis. NCBI lineage: Eukaryota > Metazoa > Chordata > Lepidosauria > Squamata > Varanidae > Varanus > Varanus komodoensis. The sequence goes on from NW_025335780.1 coordinate 7,516,977, forward strand.
AGAAGAGCGCCTCCTCTATCTGCATAAGCCTGCTCAGGTGCTCCATGGAACCAAGAATTCAAAAGAAAGCCGCCCCGAGGATTCGGCGAATGGGGCGGCATAAAAATGTTTTAATAAATAAATAAAGAAGCGATCTTTTGACAGTAAGGACAACAAAGCAGTGGTTCTCAGTCTCTTTGGACCTGTAGGCATTGCTGTGAGCACCACCACAAAATATCTCATCAGTAACTCCCTACGTTGGTGTCTACCTGATGTACCTACGGAGCAGAACCATTGCTTGTGTCCAATGAATACTGCACCATCTCTAGGGATTGTCTAATTCAGCTAAATGTTACCAGTGTGATACATGTTTTCGCAATTTCCAATCTTTTGGGGAGGAGGTTATCATATAGATAAATTTTGTACTGGAACAGCCTTTAATATGCAAAGAAGTACGTTTACCTGCTTCATGGAAGCTAACAAATGGAAGGGGAAACAGATTCTTTGCACCCTACCGACAGCTAAAAGACATTCCATTAAAGTACTGGAAGGAGAAACACTCACTTCTGTAACACAGTGAATAGAGGGCCTTCCAACACTTTCAATATTTGAGTGGGTGAACTTCAAGAGAAATGCATTGGATATTTGCTCTGCTTTTGCTTGAGCCTATGTATAATTACTCAGAAGTTTTATTAATTCCATATCGCTCCATGTGCATTTAAAAAATACCAATTTAAAAAATCAGATGCCTACAGGAAACACACTGGGGATACCATGGGTGGTACACATTGATCCATGGTATGTGCAGGTATTACACTCTGCACTGACCTAGAGGGATGGTGGTCCTCCTGTCCTTTGAAATACTAGTAAGTTTCTTTACAAGCTGCGCCAATACTCTTGGTAATTTTTGCTGTAGAATATTGATGTAGCTACTCATCTAGAAGTTGTCACTGTTGCTTCTCAGGAAGATGTGCAGCGAGTTGCCTATATACTAATTGCTTTGCATATATACTAAGAGGGACCATATTTGGAAGACTCCAAGGGCTGAGAGGCTAGAAACACTGTGCCTGTCCCTTTATTCATTCTCCCAGATGAAGGATGTGTGAACACCAAAAAAGAGACTGTGGATAGTTCCTCCCCTGCCCTACCTTGTTTGCACCTCAAATCCTAATTTCAAGAGAGATGGGGAAGATGATCCCTCTTCTACACAAAAGAAATGGCAGATGATTTCTTCCATGCATCTCAGCTGGGCAATCCCAGTTGCTTGTCTCCTTGGTGGATTGTGGAGGGTGAGCAACTGAGCCACAAGAGTGGAGGATTCTGCCAAAGTTGCTCTCCCAGTTGTGGGAATGGGGCCAAAAGCCCTGGAAATTGATGGTACAGACTAATGAATCAGAGGCCCATAAGGGGAACAGAGGGTCCTGAGCTGGCCAATGTCTTCCACTGACACTACCTCACTATACAGTGTTGGCAGGATGGTGATAATAGTTCCAGCTCATGAAGTGCAGGAGCAACTAATTTGTTCTCATACTTCAGAACTAGCAAGGCTACCCTTTCCCACATGGGCTCTGCATTATTCATTTCTGCCAGTTGCCTGAGGAAAGAGCATCTGACTGACCTTGCTGGAACTCATGTGACCCAGCAACACAAACAGAAAGTGTTCCCTGCAAGGCTACGACTGCTCATGGTTTTCTTCCTCCAAACAGTTTTTTTTCTTTTTCAAAATGCAAATGTCATCGCATTAACGTTTTCACACACGCTTCACACAATGATTTTCTCCTAGCCTGGGGTTCCATCCAAAGTGATTCCAGTGCTCCATATTTTAAAATTCCTCTTTGATGAAGTCCTTCCTGCCCGGGAATGCCAATTTCGTTAAAGAGCTTGCTCATATTGGAGTATAGAAGCCACAACTATCGTGATCCCAGACTACTGTCCGGAGAATGAGCCTCTTGAAATACAGAAGTTGTCCATCTTTGCTTCATAACAAAACAAACTGGAGAACAGCAACAAGCTACACAGGTGCTGGACTTCAAACAAGTTCTCAATTTTTCTGGCATTAAAAATGCACTGCTGAAGGCCAGTACTGTTGCAAGACGAATTATAACTAAATACAGTTCACAAATCAAAAACAGTGTCCTTTTGACATTCACTGTTGCCTGATGAACTCAAGAAATTCTAGGAAACTTAGTCAAGGCAAAATTCCAAGCCTCTAACAGAGGCAAATGCAGGAAGAGTAGAATTAGAAGTTAGTAGAATTATTAGAAGTTAGAATTAGAAGTTAGTAGAATTATTAGAAGTTAGAATTAGAAGTTAGTAGAATTAGAAGGCAAATGCAGGAAGAGTAGAATTAGAAGCAGAAGTTGCTGAAGTATTTCATACCATAATAAATACTTGCATCATTAAGGTATTACAAAGACACAAAGAAATAAAAGGAACCCATTAATCTGTTGTGTGTTTCAGGTGTCCAATAACTGAAAATGCCACCTGAATGGAAGGCCATTCAAGTCATTTATAAATGAATGTACAAACAAGGATAAATAGTTTTAAAACTCTGAGAGCATTTTTAAGCTGTTTTCTGAAATGAGCTTGCATGGAATACAAAAATTTCCGTCCAGGTCACACTGCAGGAAAACTAATGTTAATTGATGTTTCTGGCGATAAGCATTTTCACCTTTTGGCTAGGAGTCTTACTGAGATGCCTGTAAATGTAGCCACACAACTGCCATTGATGCTTAGAAGATAATACATGCAACACACATGAAAAGATCGTTGCCATTCTCTGCTCCAAAATCTCCACTTTTTCTTTCACTGCTTAAGGTTTGAACTTTAACTTGTCATTTTTTAAAATATACTTTCCAAATTGCATAGTGCTTTTTTGCCCTGCTACAAGGATTCTCATGCAGCCCTCTGCAGCCAAGGAGAGTCACTTATGGTCCTCCAGAAGTTGGACTCCAATTCTCACTATCCAGAATGACAAGAAAAGTTGAAACGTTTCAGCTAACTGCTATCTTTCCTTATGCCGACATTGGGACCTGTGTATGGTGTTGCCCACAATTTAAAACCATGTTGATTTAGCTATGGAACTGCAACAGAACAAACCAGGATAACAAGCATGGTTTAGCGGTGGGCTGACTGGACAAACCTTAGTTAAAATTAACTATCGGTTGTCTTGCCATAGGAACTAACAGGGATTAACTGAGGTTTGAAGCATGTACTTCCAAGTTCCTCCTTGCAGCAGCATCAGCAGTTAAAAGGAGTGGAAGAGTGCCTTGTATACATAATGCTGTATAAAGATGTCATAGAAGGATGAAGAACATGTAGCCTTCCAGATGTTGCTGGGCACCATCTCTCACCACTGGCTATGCTGCCTAGAACTTCTGGGAGTTGCAATCCAGATGTTCCCTACTTTAGTATAGTGTTATGTGTAAACATAGCCATAAAGGAGTAAAATTAGACTGAACATCAATAAAACCATTCTCCCTTAGCAGGGCAGACTCTGAGAAGGCTTCAAAAATAACAAATTAATAAAGTTATTTTGCAATGAACTTTAAAGATCTATTTCATAGCTCATTATGCACTCTCTCCTTGCTTGCCAGTGAAAGTAACATTGTGAGGGATACAGATGACTGTCATAGAAGAATTGCTTTTTAACTGCATCAAGGTGAATGTTAAAATGATTCAGAACATTTCCAAGGGTACATTCCAAGTGTACCAGATAAAAACAATCATGAACTGGCTTTGAATGACAGACAAGGTTGAGCATCCAGGCCATTTAGCCTTTTGAATATGCAGTAGGCAGTACAATCCTATGGCCACTGGATAGTATCAAGAAGACCATATGATTTCTTGAATCCGAGCTTGTAGCTGGGTTCTGTACTCAGCGTGTTAAAGAACTGCAAACTAAAAGGGATGTTATAAAGCAGTAATAACAATTCCATTTGCACGTCTAAGACTCCTTGAATTTTCCACCTGCAGAACATCCGTACTCACCAAGTGCAAACCCTGATTTTGTTATGACCATGTCCCATTCCTCCGCACTTGGCTTCCTGAATCCTGAAAGCACAAACCATTCCCACCTCAAAGATATGAAATGAAAGGCACCACTGTTAAGTTCTTACTTCGTTACACCCATTTCTAATGAGAAAAACACAAACTAGTCTTATCTGGTAGGCAAAATATTGACTTTCCAACAAGCAAGTTTGAAAAGACACCTTAAGAATGGCGAAGGCATGCATGAGATATGAATGCCTGTGGCGGTGAGGTCAGGAAAAAATGAAAACCAGCATGCCGTGTTTTTCAGACTATCCAGATGGGCGACCCCTGTGTCACTTAGATGAAAAGTGGTAACTTTGCTACATTCTGCACTGCTGTGGGTGCATGTGACATATTTTGATTGTTTATTATTAAATTTATAAACTGCACCAATAGTCCTGTATAGGATTGTCTGAGTGGTAAAAAATTAAAACCAGTATAACCCAGTAAAATACAAAAATGGTACCATTTTGATAGCTACAGTACATAGATCCTTAACTAAAATTACTTTAATCAAGCAGAGTAGACTGAAACCTTCAATAGAATTCACACAGTTTAAAACCAATTCAACACTGTTCAATTACTAAATGTCTTGAAAATTGCCTGCAACGAAGGTGCCAGATGTACTATTCTGGGAAGCCCATCCCAGAGGCTCAGAGTGCTTTGGAACAACCACCAAAAAGACCCTTCTGCTATTTGCCATCCTCTTTCCCTCTTTACAGGATGGCTCTTTGAGAAGGATTTCTAACCAGATTTTAGTTGGTAGGTATATATGGAAGTAGGCGGTCTGTCACACATCTGTTATAAACACACATATACCATGTACTTGTGCTGGAAGCAAAGCCCCAACTGATAAGAAGAATGGGGATAAAACACAACCATCTGTTACTTGTTCCTGTGCACACCTATGATTAACGCATGTTGGAGCTTATTTGCAAAATAAACGTATTTTTCTCTAGCATCACTTCAAGGCTCTCCTTATCCTTCGCCTTCCAGGAGGGTTTCCTCCTCCCTAATTCTCTTCTACCTTGAGACAACCCTTTCTGTATCAGCTCCTCCGCAGAGGAATGCTGTTTGTCTTCTGGGGAACCCATGTGCTTTGCAGGGGGTTCTGGGGCACATTCTAGGGTGCCCATTTTCTAAGGGCCCTGATGGACCCTGCTTGAACAGACAGTGTGATGACCTACAAAACATTCCGGTACATGAATTTAAAATGCACTGCGGGGAAAGGTTGATAACGGTGAGCAAGCTATTTTTCAGCCAGGAGTAGAGGTATAGATCTGATCACTGAACAAATGTTATACAACCCTACATGAGTTTAAACTTAGCACACCCAGATCCTTTGCTGCAGTATGAAGTGCAGGGTCCCATTTAGGGTTCTGGCCAGCCAGCCATGTTGTTTTACAGGATGCCCCATTCCATTCTCACACACGTTTTCCAGCCCAGCCCTCAGAAGTCAGTTAGCATGTTCCAGCCACTGAGTGCGCTCAGTCCATACTGAGCTATTTGTGAGCCTCCCTCCTCCAACTTTTTTCCTGCAAAGAAGGGACTTGGGCAAAACCTGTCTTCTCCTTGCCTGCTCCAGCTGTTTCCTTCCTTCTGTGTATGGAGATGGTCCCATTTTTGTGTCATTATGAAGTGCCATAAGTATCCAGACTGAGAGAATGAGTTGTCTCTTTCAATGTACATTTTATTACATGAATACAGAGGCTTCCAGGCTCTTTAAGTATTAATTTTAAAGCATGGATAACCAGTGAAACCTTTACAAATAGATTCTGTGTTTTATCTTATCTTCTTTAGAAGTATTAATAGGTTATGGTAAATTTAGGTTGCCTGAAGCAGAATTGAAGATGTTTCCTACACCAGATTAGAAAAGATGGGTCCTTCAAAAGGAGTATGCAAAACATGGTATACTCGGCAAAAGCTGCTGCATAATTTTGCAAAGAGAATTTTTCAGCTTGTTTCTACCGTAGTTTCTAGCAGGGGAACAAGGCTTAGCAAAGGATGAGCGCTGAAGGCAGAGTTGAACTGATCACCCTCCAGACATGCTAAACTGCCTCGGTCCCTCCAGAGTCGAATGTATGATGTGCAACTTTTTTGCAAACACCGTATTTTCAGAGTCGTTCAGTGAGTGATGCAATTTGCGCCCTTCTGCACCACATTTCCGACCGAAGGGCTGTAAACATGATACGCATTTGGTTTCTGAAAGACTGAAAAATGGTTGTATGATTGCAACAAACAGAAGCAATGTGCACAAAGTTATCCAGAACTTATATTACCATAAACTACATCAACAACTGCTGGATATTTCCAGACTAAGGGAGGAGAGGTTGCATTTCACTGCTAAGGGCTCAGTCAAGACAGCAGTGAAGCTGCAGCATGATTAGTGCTTGAACATCTAAGAATTATTTTGAGACCTATTTACCAGGGTCTCAACTGGATTCTCTGAGAGAAAAGCCAAGAATAGCTCAAGCAGAGGTTGGCTACTGGAGCCTTCAGAGTCAAATATGAGCACCGACCGGCTGGTCATTTAGTGTACATTTCAGGGGCAAGAGAAGGAGCTGTGGAAGCAGTCCAGTTTTGGGGACGGCCAATTGCTGACTGGGATATGATAGGAATTCTAGTCCAACATACTTGGAAGGCACCAGTTTGGAAAGGCTGCCTTGGATCCAGATAAGTCTGTACTGATTCCTTAATGCTGCTTTCCCAAATGGGATGCCTACTAGAATTTCTAACTGAAGGCAACATGTAAAACTCATCCTAAAAGAAAGTCTTGCATTATAAGTCTCATACAAAGCATTAAGCTGCTCTCAACCAACGTCATACTCACAATCAAAGTTAAAAAAAACCCTCTGCACTGTGTGTTTGTTTTTTTTAACTTGCAGTTAAAAGGTGCAGTACTTTCCTCTTGAAAACCATAATCTCTAGAAGGTAAACTATTTCAGAACCATAAATTAAACCAAGGGTTGCCAGCCTAAAAATTACATCAGCATCCAAGCAGTTCTCTGCTTATAACTTCGCAGAGCCAACTCATGGGCATGCCGTGCTGAAATTGTTAGGCTATTTTTCTGAGTGATGGTCTCAAAATATCAACATGATTCCCTAATTCCAAACACAAGGTGTTTCCACTTCTTTAATTTGCAACCAACCACACCAAGCATGGTCCAAAATGCTTAATGAACTTCCTTACCACACAAGAAGCCCGAATTTGGCACATAAAGAGGCCAAGATACAGTGACTACTAGGACTCTACTGAGTTTTTCTGGCCTTTGAAACTACCAGAAGGTGGGGTGGCCATCAGCCAACAGGGTCTCTCCCCCAAACCAGGGGCAGAGGCTTGTCCTTGAGGTTGTGTGGGGCTCCCCAATCGCCCAGAAGCAGCACTGCTTCTTGCTCTTCTCCAGACACCTCCTAGCCCAGGTGAAGTCAAGCAGCTGCTGCCCATCTGTCACCAGGCACTGTGTAACCTCAAGTCCTAGTATGGACCGGAAAATGGAGCATTTCTGCACCCAACCATCAAAAGGTGGGAAGGCAAGTTTGGAATGCAAGAGAGTCCTGCATCCCAGCCGAAAAGCAGCCAAGCTGTGCCTGGAGTAGAATGAAGAACTGTGGGAGGTATGCTGCTTCCTGTCTCTGCTTTGGAAGGGCCCAGAGTGGCCACGAAGAACTGTGGCAGAATGCACCTCTACTGTCACACACACCAACATCTTGCGTTTGCATCGCTGCTTAATTCTGCACAGTAACTGCAAGGCCTCCGTTTCCCCCCTCCAATAGCATGCTCCAAGCCAAGCCAAGCGGTGGACACTTTCACCCAATACATTGTATGCAGAAATGGTAGGAACCCGCCTCCCTTCCAGCCTCATGGCCCAGCGCCAGGAAAATGATGCGATATGCAATTTGGCAGGTTTCGCTGCTGCACAGAGCCTTGGTGACATCAAACTGATTTACACAAGCAGAAGCCTGCACTGAAAGTGCTCGGCGCGCCTGAGAACGCTGGAGTTTCCCGTATGCACTTTTGACTTTTTCTATTCGTGTGACAGGCAAGCAGAAGATGAGATATTTTGCATCATACATTGTGTTTTTCCATCTTCTCCAGAAAGAAACAGATGATGCTGCGCATTGCCTGACATTTTTCTTGTCCAAACAAAGGCAGAAACTGAAGGGTAGCAGACTACTCAATATAATGCATATCTTTAAAGCCTTCAGCCTTTTGATTGTATAGGACATAATTTCAATGCATCAACCCTAGCTGCTCCCAGATAATGCCTGAAACATCATCTGTCTTAAACTTCCAAAATGTACAGCTGACCTTTTGACAGATTGCTTTTATTATGACATTTAGCTGATGGCTGCTGGAAGTTGATTTTAAGTAAGCCGAGTCATATTTTAAAATCAATCCAACAGTCAGTTTTACATAGACGCATGTGCTTAAAGCAGTTCTGTATCACAGCCTTGTGAAGAAAAATGCTCCTCAACACTTGAAAGCAATCAAGTTTGGAGGATAGGCTGGGAAGGAATATGGCTTTCTTGAGTCATTATTGATCCTAATCCCTTAACCGAGCCTGAGAGCAGTGCAAATCTTCCTCTGCCCCCTCCATGATTGAATGAAGTCAGGACTTGCAGCGCCAGAATTTTATTAGCCGGCGTGCTGATGTCATTCCCTTCAGAATGCCCTGTTCCCAGGAACAGCTTTGTGTGCTAATACTGGCCCAGGCCAGCAGAAGGATGAGCAAGTGGGTCCGAGGTCAAATCAAACCAGAGCTTGTCCTGGCAGCAAAAACGAGAAAACGACGGAATGAATGTTCCCAACGGTATGTTGTTCCCTATTGCCAGGAAAAGTGTTCTGGGTTGACGTATTTCTGAATGGGCAATTAAGGGCCTGATGGAAATGGGATCTCCTAGGATTGGTTTGTTCTCAACACAGCAGCCCAAATTTTACTCTCCTTGACATGGATGCTGTTCTAAGTGCCCACACTATGACACTTCTTGTCTTCTCCCCTCCAGACCTATTGCCAACCTCTGGAGCACCGTCAAACAACAGAGGTTCTATTACTACTACATTCAAACTTATGTCAAAGCCCTTTCCTTTGCCCTTCAGCTCCAAAATACCAAACAGACTCTTTGCAATGCAAACCTGCATCTACAAGGCAACATAACTCTAGAAGCTGGAAGATAAACATGTGCTCATGTGAAGAGTGTTGGACCCAAACTGGAAACTTCTCTCCGCAATTCTACCCACTGAAAGGTCAGTTGGCAAGACCTATCAAGCCCTCTCACTGAGTAAGTATATCTCTCCTGGCACCTTCTCATGGGGCCAGGATCAGGCAAGGCAACAGCTCTCCATCCTCCCCTTCTTGGACCCTTCCTGTCCCTTCCAAAATATTCGTTTTCTCTTGGCTGGCTTGGGAAACTGCCACCAACGATCTTGAGAGCACTTCAAAGGCCCCTCCCTCTCCCTAAGCTTCCACAACTCCCATTGCCGAGCCTTCAAGGTCTTCCTTCCCCTTCTTCTCCATGTAGGTCATGCTGACCCTGGGATGCCCACCAAGAGTGATGGCCAGCTTAAAAGAAGAATGAGAAGGACTGCGAGTATCTATTCCATCATGCATCCATCCATGTAATGAACTGGAAGCCAGTGCGGTTGCAGCTGGAGTGCTGGACTGGGAGTCCGGGAAGCTAGATTCCAGTTCCCGTGCAGCCAAGAAGCCCAACTGATAACTTTGGGCCAGTCACACACTCTTAGCCTAACCTCCCTCACAGGGCTGCTATGACAGTAAAATGGTTCAGCAGCGGGCCATGTAAGGCCCTTGAATTCCTTGTAATAATGAACAAAATAGCAATCAGACAGCAGCTGCTGAAGATGGCATCTCCATGCCGTGTTCTTCTCGACATGGCGGAGCTTCCTTGACCAGCAGCATCTCTTCTGTCCTGCCATTCTCCTCTGTGCTCCCCAAAGGCTCCTCCTTGCCAACCACCGAATGTATGACATGGCAAGGTCGCAGGTACAGGAAATGACATCTTGCAGCGGGAGAGAACAGGGTGCTTTACCTGACCACCATATTGTGTAGAAAATATTGGGAATATTGAAAAACAGGAGATGCCATTTCAAAATAGGTGCATCACAATCACTCACTTTTGCACCGACACAGTGACAATCGCTGTAGTGATCGGTGACAAACTGAGGGTGGACAACTGGAAGAGGTTCTCCGAGGTGAGCTGGCTGTTTATTACGTTAAAAACAAACCCTCGACAGACCTGTCCGCATTTACAATGATCTGTTTATAGTCCAGTACTGTATCTTCACGGGTCAACTGGGCTGCATGCATGCTTGACAGGAAACACCCTCACAGCAGAGACGTTACTTTGAGCTGCTGTATGCTGTACAACTTAATATGCTGCACAAGGAAAGGTAAGATATACTTCCTGGAAAACACAAAACACAAAGGGGAAGCGAGGTTTAGGCTTAGCTGATGAACCAACAGCAGTGAATTGTCTTCTGCTGTCAGTGACCAGTTTCTAAGCCGTGGTTGGCAACTGGGTGCCTGCAGGCACCAAGGCACCCTGGGATATCTTCCTCAGTACCAGCCACGATGCCCAGGCCCTCCCTCTTGCGCAAGGGGCACGTCAGGTGCCCGAGTATGTCAGTGTGTGTGTTAAAAGACAGAAAAAGATGCCGTCTGTTGGTGGGGATCCAGAATGATAGAACAAGAGGTGGAGAGGGGAGCGGGCTTGCAGCAAAGGGACCGTTCCATGAAAAGGATTCCTCTCAGTGCTGACAACAGTGGGGTCAAAGAAGTTATTTATTCTCTGAGAGGCAGAGCTTCCTCTGCCCTGGCTTGTGCTTAGCCCTTAGGGCAGATTTCTTGTCCTTTCCAACCAGCCCATACCGGTCCCCAAAAGGTCGCCTACCCAATTCTGACACAGCATTCCTGAATGCACATGTTCACATACAGCTATTTGGGACTGGTACATCTCCAAGATACATCTGTTATACAGCTCCAATACGGGACTATGTTTCAGTTAAAGTAATTTCGGCTTCCGTCAAAATGTGCTGAAATAAAACCTAGTAGGTATGCAGCACCTTTAAGTTACATGGATTTAGCAGGGCAGAATGAGCTACATAGGATCTTCACTTGGTACTTAACTGTTAAGCTGCATTCTTCAAAATACAATGTAGCCAAAATTCAATATTTGAGGATGATCCTTAAGAATTTTCTGGTTGTGATTTAAAGTGGCGGACTTCATAACTTACCCTTACTCAGCTGAATATCTGAAATGTTCAAGGCGAGCTTAAAAGGAAGTAAAGTGGAGGAAGCGGGTGTTTTATCTCTTTCCTAAGAACAGCCAGTTTGCTTTATATTGTTTAAATGGGATTAAAGACCAGTTTGTTTGAAATATCTTGCTGCGCAATACGTTGATCTTTTCCACTACAGAACATTCAGAGAACACACGTAACTCTATTTCCATCCTTGTAGGCATCCTATGATTTACTACCATGATGCAAAATAGGGAGACAATTCCTGCTGCAGTTTCCAAAAGGAGCAAACATATATCCAGGGAACTGGCCCTCTGATTCCATGCTTACCCACTGCAAGGCAGCTGTGTATGCAAAGCTGCTGAATGAAATGTGATTGGATAGGCATTATACGAAGTGCCTAAATTTTTGCAAAGCTTGGGAGCCAGACGTGATCTCTGCAGTCCAGTGGAAACCAGCATTTTTAGGAATCCATAGCTACAGAGTGCCTGGATTAATATATGCTAGCAATTATTACCCTAGCCAGTGATGGCAAACCTTTTAGAGAATGAGTGCCCAAGCTGCAACCCAAAACCCACGTATTTATCACAAGTGCCAACACTGCAATAAAACCTGAAAACTGAGGTTTTAGTTTAGAAAAAAACAACTCACAGCCAGTCCAAGCAAATAGAGAGATATATCCTTGGCAATGCACTGACTGACCATGCAAAAGCTTGGATGAGTGGCGGCTAATGAGTCGCGACTTGTGACGTCGTTGCCTGGTGCCGCTACTCCTTTCTGAGCATGCGCATGGCCCCCGTGTACGCTGTGATCCGATGCTCGGCTGCTGGGGCGATGCTGGGGCGACCTGGCTCGTGCGCCAACAGAGAGGCTCTGCATGCCCGCTGTGGCACGCGTGCCATAGGTTCGCCACCACTGCCCTAAGCCATGAAAAGATTCCTGCAAAAAGACTGGCATGGCTAATACATTGCCCCTAGATGATCGGAAGAAGTTTTGATGCGCTGGAGGCAGGTGTGGGTGACCAGTGGTTTGGCCTACAAAAGTCACCTATGGAAGCTGGAGCTGTGTATGAAATTGCAGTTTTGTGGTACAAACACCTGAACGTGTACAGGAAGCGTCTCGGCAACATTTCCAGCACTGGTTGTGGTGGCATCCCCTTAAAAGGCAACGCTGGACTTGGGTTCAGATCAGTGATGGGGAGCTTTATTTTCCCATGGAAAATCTTCCAGTGCACAAGTCCAGTAATAAAAGGGAAGGAGCACTAACTGCAAATACATTAGGCAAGCTTCACAGCTGCAATTCATGTTTTTCAGGTAATTATCCCTAAAAAGTATGTAAAAAAATACATATATGTCACTGAAATGCATACCAGTCTCACAGAGAAATAAACCTAAGAGATAGTGACCGGAAGCTGAAAGGGCGCATAAAAACCTCTGTGGAACAGAGTTCGACGCTGCTGAAGATGATGGGAACCTCTCAACATAACCATGCACTGTTGTTAAAATGTACGAGTTTTCAGTGTGTTCACTTTCTTCTTAAATGTAAACAATGTAAGAATAATGCATGCTATTGCCTTTAAATATATTCTGACACAAATATCTACATATTTGCGGGAGAGGCTGTGCTACAGGAGCCCTCTTTAAAGGAGATAAAAAGAACAAATACCCAGAGCACGGCCTTCTCTGTAGTGGTGCCCAGATTATGGAATGCATTCCCTGGAGAGGTGCGCCTGGTGCCGAGTTCATATTCTTTTTGGTGCCAGGTTAAAACCTTTTTATTTAATTGCTATTTTAAAACTTAATATTTTACCATTAACCATCGCTTTTTTGTTTTTATATGATGTTATGGAATTGTTATTGTTTTATTGGCTTTAATTGTATGTTTGTGAGCAGCCCTGAGATGCTGAGGCATGTGGTGACGGCATATATAAGTTTTAAATAAATAAATAAAATAACCTGTAAGGCCCCAATTCTTTGCGTGCTTAGACAGAAAAAAGGGTCAACATCTCCCAACACGCTCCAGCCAGCCAGCCAGCCATCCTGAGCCCAGAATACCAACTGCTGTAGGGCTTTTTCTGCCGAAGCACGCATAGGATTGCACCCTAACCATGCTTCCCCTTATTTCCTCAAATATTTCAAGCCAACCCTTGTGGTATCTTGAGACAAACATTAATATAGGGTGCTTCTGTTATTTACTAAATACAAGCAAAATGAGCATGCTAATCACTCTAGGGCTGAGATAGGAATCGGGTGGCCTTCCAAAGGTTCTGTGTCTGCTCCAGCCATGAAAGCCTAAGGAATTTGCAGCCAAGACTCCTGGAGAGTCAGATTGCCCATACCTGCTCTAGGGCATCAGAACATTTTGATATGTAAGTTGTTTTATTTTTCATTGGACTTTTTTCAAATTTTCAGTTTTTTTCAGAAAACCTACATCACTGGTCTCGTTTTTACAAATTTATAATTGTATCTCAGCTTTGCTTCCTCCTGGACTCATCCAAATGTGCTAAATGTTTGATGAGAGTGCTGTGATCTAACACAGAAACATTCCAGGGAATGTTGCTGAAAATACTAACAATTCTGACAACCAGCTCCAAATAAGTCAGGGCCAAAATGTGACACACCAGCTGTACTCACACATGAGGACAAGTCATGCCATCATGGTGAAAAGTGACACGTACCCTTACCGTGAATCGCCATGGAGAACCAAGAGTTTGGTCTAAGATTTCTGAGAGGCAGGAGATCAGGCCAGAGGGGGACACGATCCGCCATGAGAGGCACACCCTCCCAAGACAACAGAGAGGCCCTACCATGCAAGTGGACATCTCAGCCATCCGGCCAAGCAGCACATGGGACAGGTGGGTAGGTGGGTGACCCGCCAGAGACAGGCAATACCGGCAGGAGCAGTGTCCGCTAGGTCTGGTTCCAGTTGTGGGGCCTGGCAGGGTGCGTGCCTCCCATTTGGAGGGAAGATGGAGGCATGGGGGAAGCTACTCTTGAGTAGTTTCCTCATGCATGTGTGAACACAAGACACACGGTAACGCCTTGGGATTCCTCAGCATTATGTGTAGCTATGGTTTGTGGGGGTAGAAAAAGGGGGTGGCAAACATGGATATTTTATTTATATATTTATTATATTTATATCCCGCCTTTTTCCCTTCAAAGAATTCAAGGTAATTCACATAATCCCCCCACCTCTCAATCTTGCCCTCACAACAACCCTGTGAGGTAGGCTAGGCTTAGACACAGTGACTGGCCTAAGGTCACCCACTGAGCTTTGTGGCCCAAACAGAGACTAGAAATCAGATATCCTGGATTCCAGTCCAACATCAAATGATCACTATTCGAGTGGGATTTCCCTAATCTAGACACATTCATTCCTCAGGGGAATTTATTTCTTGGGCCATTTAGGGTGCATGCTATGCATGCTTAAGCAGAAGAAAGATCCTAAAGTTTGCAGCATTCTGTTTAGGACTTTTATTTTCCTTTCACAGGAATGCACAGGATTGTACCCTGAGAGAATCCAGTGAAAGAACAAAGGGAGCAATTATGAAATATGAAAATACGTATGCAGAATAGGAATGTCTTTTTCTGCTGCTGCAGCATCCCATTTCTTGATGGGCTTTTGTGCAAAGAAAACACAAGACTGCTTGCTATTTTGATGGCCTGTTTCCAGTTTTAAAAAGTGTCAGGATCAGTGTATCTCCCCCTTGTCTTCTTTAGCTGGCCAGCTGCTACTCTATTTTGACTGCTGGCTCTCACTCACTGATTCCGAGAACAGAGCTTTGAAGAGCCCCTTCATTAATGCCAAATCTCAAGTCTTGCATGACTGATTCTGTACAGGAAACAGAATTCAACCAAGTATTAGCTGCATTCTCACTGTCCTTGTTTCAGGCTCGCTCCACTGTCATTCACACCATAACTAACATTCACCTCGCGACTTCTCTAATCCATTGATCATACAGTTTTGTAAACTTGTCATCCCTCCACGGATCCCTAAGAAATCCTTCTCCCTCCTGCACTTATTTCAATGCATCCCAGGAGGGATTCTAGAATCACCGTTGTGGTCACCAAGATTATCCTGGAATACTCAAAAAGGTTTCCGTGCCTCTTTCCCCATTACTTCCTTCGTTTATTTCTACGCCATTCATGTTTCTTCAGAAGCAAGTCCCACTGAGTTCAAACAGTGCTCTCTCTCTTGCTCTCTCTCTCAAGAAGTTGTGGCTGCAAACTTTTAGAAAACATCATCTTCACTTAACATCCTTTTATTCTACAGGCCAGAGAGAAAACACCCATTTATCTCCATAAAACTCTTGCCTGTAAATCAATACCACTTTGAGGTCATGATGCTGGGCATCACACATACACTTTTCATTATGTCTCTTCTATAGAAGAACCTTTTTATAATACCAGTCGTCGGTGGATCATGCTTCGAAACATCTACGCAGACCCAAGGGCTAGCTGAATTCTAGTCCTACTTTAACGATGACATGTTGGACAGACCCCAAACGATAGGGACGAAGTAGGATTTTTCCTTCAAAGATAAGCAAGCGAAAAACTACGATGCAGTCTGCACCCAAAGCATGATAACCAGAATGCTATTTCCACCATGGGCTAAGAATTTATTTGCTATGATGCAGGGTTAGCAGACATACAAAAATACAAATATGATCATATTATGACACTTTGACACTCTGCGAGAGTGACGCTATTCCCTTGCTCCACCTAGGAGGAGATCAACAGGAGAGAAGGGCAAAAGCCCTCTCAGCCAGGCCAGCCTACCAAATATTTGGGGTGTGCAACAAGAACCATGGCCAAAATACTAGATTTTGCAGTGGACAAGAGACTAGATTTGATCCTGGGTCCGCTTTAAGCCCCCTCACCAGCAGTGACAAGTCTGTCAGTCTCTGGAAGGAAAGACTACAACAGCGGTCGTCCTCAACCTTCGGAAAGAAGTTCCCCCCTCCAGGTATTGTTTCTCACAGGTTACCCTCGGACTCGCGCTTCCTTCAGAGTAAGCTTCCTTGAACACTAGTGAGACTCACTCCGGAGGAAACACACACCCCAAGTTTATTTTTACCCACTCCTGGCACTCTGCTTTATCTGCCCTCCAGCCATTTCAGCGGCTTAACGCAGAGCGGCTGCCTGAGATGGGTCGGCTCGGGCGACCGTCGCGGAGGACCCACGGCAAGGCAAGGCGGGAAGGGCCAGGGGGGCATCGGGGCCAACCCGCCTCCGGGCGCAGCGCAAGGCACACCAGCCCACCCCGCCAGAGGTCGGTCCAGCTTCGCCTCGAGCGTCTCCAGCGTGTGTGTTGGGGGGGGGGGGGCGCACGACCTCTCCTGGCCACCGATTTCCCCGGAGCAGCGGCTGGTTCCCGGGGCTGGCCCTGCTCGCCACCCACGTCGCCTCCCTCCAGGCCTGGACTTGCCTGATTGGGGTCGGTGGCCCGGAAGACGTGGCAGGCCATCTGCGACTCGGGGTCGTCGGGCTGCGCCTTGATCAGGTAGGCGAAGTAGGTGAGGTCGTGGCTGTTGTGGATGAAGCGCGAGATGTGCTGCGGCTTGTGCTCGAAGATGAACACGGCCGGGTTGGCCGCGCTGCTGGCCGACGGGATGCAGCGCAGGTTGGGCGAGCCCAGCAGCAGCAGCACCTCGCGCGCGGGCACGGAGCTGGGCTCGGGCTTCTGGCTGCGCCGTCGGATCTCCGCCATCAGCCACGGCAGCATGGGCAGCGTGGTGCGCCTGTCCAGGCACGCCCAGCCCACGTACCACAGCTTGAAGCGCTTCTCCCCCGCCGCCTTGCCCGCTGGCGGCTCGGCGTCGGGCTCCAGCGGGTGGGAGAACGGCTCGTCGGCGCCCGGCTTCTCCATGAGGCCGGCGGCGGCGGCAGCGGCGAGCGGCGGGGTCAGAGCCACGCTTGCCGCCCGCGGGGCGGCCTGGCTCTCGTGGGGCGCCCGCGCCGCTGCCCGACTCGACCCTTCCCGCGGGAGCAGGTCGCGTCGAACCCCGCGCGGCTCACTTCCCGGCGCAGAGGCTCGGGCTCGGGCCGCGAGGGCGCACGCGATCCCCTGCTGCAGCGCGCGGCGCGGAGCCAGCGAGGCGGCGCGTCGGCGGCGCCCGTCCTGCGGCGGCCGGGGCTCGGCTCATGGATCCTGCCCGCGGAGCTCCCGTCCCGGGAGGGGTGCACAGCCCCGCCGCGGCCGAGAGCGCGACCCTCCCTCCGTCGCTGCGGGTCCCGCGGCGAGCCGTGCCTGTTGTTCCCGTCCGCGCCCGCCTCCCGCGCCGCCCCTCCACGCGGCCCGCTCCGCCCGCCTTCCCCGCAGTGGTTGGGCGGAGGCGGGAAGCGGCGGCCGGGCCGGGCCGGGCCGGGCCCTCCCTGGCCTGCAGTCCGCCCGCCCGCCCAGGAGCCGAGCCCGCCTCCTGCGCCCGCTCGCGACCGTCCAAACAAAGTGCAGCGCCTCCCCGCGGGGCGCCCCGGGCGCGGCCGCGAGCGCCAAGGCCGTGGCAATCCCGGCGGGCGCCTTGCGCATCCTCTGCGGGCAGCGCCAGGGAGCATGTGTGCCAGGAGCGCACATGCCCAGCAGCGGGCGCCCAACTTCCTCCCCGGCCCCTTCCTCCTCCGCGCTGGGCGCCCGGCCTCGCGGGTTTCACCCCGGGCGCGGGCCGAAAGGCGGCCGCATGGAACGGGGGTCCTCAAACTTTTTAAACGGGGGGCCAGGTCACTGTCCTTCCGACTGTTGAGGGGCCGGACTATAGTTTGAAAAAAATAGGAATGGATTTCTATGCACACTGCGCATTAAAAATTAGCTAAAATAAATTTGGCAATCACAATTTAAAAATCAATTAACATTTTAAAATGTTTGCTCCACTCCCGGGGCTGCAGCAGAAGCCCAAGATGAGGTGGGAGGGAAGAGCATGTCCGTATTCAAGGGACATCGCTACAACGCGACCAAGGCACCAAGTATTACATTTTGCATAATGCAGCTGCCGACTGCAACTGGCATTCACAAAGAATGAAGCAAAAATGCTAAGGATAAATACTGTTAATGCCACTCTTAGTATCTGAAGCGAGTCATCCCAAAACAGTTCCCACAATACACAATGGCTGTATTTGCATACAGAGCGCATGGCTACTCTATTTTAAGTACAACCTTCCCATAACTGGTACTGTCCAGATGAGTTGGACTACAATTTGCATTGGCCATGCGGGTTGGGCATAATGGAAATTATTTATTATTTATTTATTAAAACATTTCTATGCCGCCTCATTCGCCGAAGCCTCGGGGCGGCTCACAACATAAAATACAAGAAATAACAATATAAAATAAGTTGCCCTGGCCAGATAAAATAAGCAAATAATATTAACAATTAAAATGATGCTTAAATAAAAAGGTCTTAGCCTGGCGCCAAAAAACAAATAACAACGGTGCCAGGCGGACCTCTCTGGGGAGCGCGTTCCATAGATTGGGCGCCACCGCAGAGAAAGCCCTCCTCCGAGTACTCACCCTCCTAATTTCCTTCACGGAGGGTTCCCAGAGAAGGGCCTCTCCCACTGATCTCAGGGAATTATATTCCTTGCCGCCATCCCAGTTCTGAGGGAGCAGCAGCAGCAGCAGCGGGAGGCCAGAGAGGTGAGCTGGGGTGGCTCCCCCGGCCAGTAGAGGGCCACGAGGAGGGAAGTAAGGGTTTCTTTCCGTAGCGAGGGGAAGGGAGGGATGGTGGCAGCAGCGTGCCATAGAAGGCCGTGGCTCCCATGCCTCCGCCGCACCCTTCCCTGGGCAAGCGACTGCCACCGTCGAGCGGCTGACCCCAGGCTTGGTGAGGTGGTGGCTTGACCCCCAGCCTGGGGACGTGGCTCACAAACTTAAAAATGGATTTAAAAAGTTGTATTTTTCTTACCTTCAATCCTTTTTTAGTGTCTTCATCTCTCTCTCTCTTCCGCCCTCCTCTCTTCTGTTTCCCACTCAGCATCCCTGCTCTCTTTATGCATGCAATGGAGGGAGGGGGAAGAGCCAGTGCACGTGCAGTTGAGCTGTTACACTTTGGTGCATGTGCCGCCTCTCTGCTTAGTTTCAAGGAACGCCTGCACTGGCTGAGTTTTGGACTTGGAGATTCTTCTCTCCATGCCAGTCCAAACGCTCTGAGGCAGGCTGGATAAAGGAGCATGGTGGGCCAGATCTGGCCCGTGGGCTGTAGTCTGAGGACCCATGACCTACATGAAGGAGCATTTGCTAAAGCATGGCTCCTCAAACTATGGCCTGTGGGCTGGATCCGGCCTGCCATGGCCATTTATCCGGCCTGCCTCAGAGCTTTTGGACTTGCCGCACGGCGAGGCGGCAGCTTGCCCACACGAAGATAATTTTGGACTCTCTAGGAGAAAACTATCTTCGCACGCACCCGCCCTTGCCTCGCCGTGCGCACGCGCACACCCTGCCCGCCCACCAGCCTGTGCCTGCACCCGCACTGCCTTGCCAGCCCGCACCCACCCGCAGCACCTTCAACTGACCCCCTGCTGAAGAAGTTTGAGGACCCCTGTGCTACGTCAAGTATTGATTAATGAATTAGAATCAGAAATACTGGTATTACACCAAGGGACTTGACAGGGAGGCCCGTTGTCTCCTTTAATATTTGCTAAGCTCATGGAACCATTAGCTTCTAGCATAGGAATACGGATAATATTATAGGGGTAACAATTAGGAATAAGCAACACAAAATTAACCTTTATGAAGATGGTAGGTTTTTGTTTTTGAAGAACCTACTAAAACGCATAATTATGATGCATAAGTATCCCAATAACATAACAAATGGAGATTAAAGCAATATCTAGTTTAGACATGTGCAATTCTAGTTTTAAATGTTTGGGAATCGGCAAACAAAAGGTATGAATCGATTGACATATAGAATTTATGTATATGCATAATGAAATGAGATACACAGTTAGGAAATGCAATACATTAAAATTTTCATGACTAGGGAGAATTGTGGGTGTAAGAGCTTATATTCTGCCAAAATTTTAATTTTTGTCCCAAAACCTCCCATGGCCACCGGAAATGAATAAGTGAAAGTTGGGACCCAAAAAAAGAGGAAAAAATTATCTCACCAAATTGGAATAATCTAAGATTTTGAAATAGCCCAAAAGAAGAGCTGCCACTGCCATGGAGGGAGGATTTGGAATCCCACATACAATAAAATCTTAGGAAGCATGAAGCCCACCAATGAGAGCATTCCTATTTTCAATTTCTCCTCAGCTGCCATATATTCAATATATAGCACTCTTGGGGTCACATCAGCCATTTGTTGGGCTGGCATGAAGCAGTACTGATCTGTGTGGATATAATTCACTAGGAATCTGCTCGATCTTTGAGCCAAAATGGAAGAAAAAAAATATGATCTTGGTTTTCTAATGTAATAGGTGTCCTTGCAAAGCGAAGGTTAAGGTCTTTCCTTTGTTTTGCTGTGACTATTCTTCTAGATAAGTTACAAGATTTTGGTATTTTCCTCCTCCTAATATTGAGTTGTATAATTTGGACAAGTATATGGATGCACCTTCCGCCCACATTTTGTAATAGTGAATGCTAGTGATGTATCCTTTTCTGAATCTCAGAATAGCTGATCTGTTTTCTGCTACTGTTATTGGAGAGGTAAATTGTTGTTTATGCTCTTCAGAAATTGGTATAATGGTAATACATCCACAAAATTTTAAAGTTTCTCTCTCAATTCTGTTTTGTATAACTCCTCCTAATAGCAGCTCCACTTTAAGTACCACTTGGCTGCATGTGTTTTAACGTGTCTAATTTTTTCAATTGTGATTCGGTCCCCATTAGTTGTATAAAGGTTTTCTTGCAACTCATTTTCTTATGTTCTGTCAGTCTCTTTCTTTTAAAATCAACTTATTCCTGGACTCTATTTCTCTCTTTTTTAATCTAGGGCTCTCCCCTGTAAAATACCCTCTCTGTATTCTCAAGGATTGTAATATCTTTCTTTAAATGGGTAGGAAGACAAAAAGTTTCATTAGTAATAACACAGTATACATTTTATAGTACCAAAAATATAATATTTCATTTTTGGGTGAGATCCTTATGGGAACAGCGAGATTAGACATTGGGCAAATGTGGAAAGATGTGAAGGGCTTCTCCTTTCGAAGATATTTAGGAAGAGCATGGGAAATTGCAGTAATGGAGAATTTGACTAGATGGCCTAGAATCCTGAGAGGGGAAATGAAAATGGACAATTTTGTTAAACGCTCGCACCTCTTACCTTGAATATGCAATCAAATATTGAGATAAATATGCTGGATAACCCTATGGTATATTTGTGAGCTGTTTAGTACATCAGCACAATTCAGATTGTGGAATAGACTTGGAATGGAAATGTAAGTAGTAATTGTTATATAGAAAAAGTACATGCTGTAAGATGATCGTATGTTTTTGTTATTGTTCATGTTGGTCAATTTTTTCAAACAATGAAATGATATAACCAAAAGATCTATGGGGGATCCTAGGCATGTTTGGAAGAGTGAGGCTGCTATGCTTGGCCTTTCTGTAGTCTTTCCAGTAGTTAAAGAACAAATTTTTGTTCCAAAACCTCCCATTGCCACCGGAAATGAATAAGCTAAAGTTGGGAGTAAAAAAAAGGAAAAGGAAAAGGAAAAGATTGTCTCAGCCAATCAGAATAATCTAAGATTTCGAGCCAGTGCAAAAGAGAGAGCTGCCACTGCCGTGGAGGGAGGATTGGCCATCCCACATATGGTAAAGCCTTAGGAAGCCTTCCAAATGTCCTGAACTGTAAAGCTTAGACAAGTGAACAAGATCCCCGACTGAATTCCAACGGAGGGAGTACAGGGGGACCATATGATTATTTCTTATTTATGCATACCCAAACTATTGGAGCATGAAGAACAATTCAAAACCCTTCTTTCAAGGAAAATATACGAATATGGCGTAAATCTATGAAAGCTCTGGCACCACCCATATCTCCATTCCCTCCGTTTTTGGAGCAACCCAAATTGAAATCTCAAGAAGAATATGCACAGTGTAGAGGCTGGCATGAAATGGGCATCTCTAGAATTGGAGATGGCGTTGTACATGGGAAACCAATTTCAACTAGGCGCTTAGAAGAAAAGACTAGGCAAAGAAAAAGTAACGGGTTGCAACGGACTCAAGAGATTTTGCAAGTCAAGTACAGGTAACCTCAGGACCTATTAGAACATTGACAGTATTAGAAAATTATTGTATGGGAGACACTACTACTAAAAAAAGAAAAAAAAGCTTTAATCACAATTTTGTATAAAAATATTGGAAAGGATAGGTGCACCAGTTCCAAAGGAAAAAGTGTGCGAAAGGAAGTTTTCTGGACAAAGTGTGTTCAAAAATGTGACGCTCTCAATTATACGAATCAATATGGGCAAAATCTGAGGAAATGGTATTGAAGAGAATTCATACATGGCACTTATTCCCCGCAAAACTTCGTAAAATAAATAAGGAAACATCAGACATGTGTTGGCAAAATTGTGGCGTAAAAGGCTTGTTAAACTTTTGTGGATATCCTGTCGAAATTGGCTGTGCTTATGCTTGAAGGTCACACTGGTCCCTCCCAAGTTTTGCTTCTGTAGCTTCCATTATCCTTCTTGCAGGAGTTCTAGTTTCACTGTGAAAACCCGCTCCTGAGATGCAGCTTGCTTCTTCTCTGAACTGAGCGGGAGCCTACGGATGGTGTACGTGTGAGAAGCGGTTGACGTGTTTTTAAATTCAGACAACAGCCTGCCTTCGCCTCGCTTAGGTGGACGAGGAGGAGACTTTGACTTTTCCATGACTCTCTATGCATTGAGTTTCTACTCCCCCAAAAGCTCTAGGGACGGTTCACAACACTGAAAGCCGTGAGGTGAAATAGATGAAGTGCAACATGGACGCATAAACCACAGTAAAAACATCAATCAAGCCCAGGATAGCCCCTTGCATCAATACAAATGTTAGCACATAGAAGAAGGCTTAAAGCCACAGAAGTGTTCCGGGATATGCTCTGGGCACCGATCAGTCATAACCACGGATATATCTGTTCAATCAAAGGATTTGGCCTGGCCCGGGGGGATCAGGACCATGGTGTCATAAAGCGAGCAGTCCGGCTCCCTCCATCTCTCTGCGTCCTCACAGAGCTGCCTTCCCTCGCGGGTCATAAACCAACTCCTGATGAAAGCCAGGAGTTTCTCAGGCCAAGTGCTGGTCCCGAGCCTGAAATCCAGCCCTCTGATCGGCTCAGCTCACCTGTGGATGTGAATGCTTGGCAATTGTTGCCATGTGCTCGCCCTGATCCTGAAATCCAGGCAGGTGAGCGAAGAGCAAAGCGTGGAAGGGGAGACGCACAGGAGGAGACGCCACTGAGGACAAGCTCCCCATGACATGTCCTGGGGAATTCCGTCAGTCCCCCGGGCCGGCCGGAAAGCAGCTGCAGACGGGCAGCGGCAATGGGGAAAGTGGAAGCCCAGCCCTGCGAGGACTGCGTCTGATGGAACCCTCACTCGGGCCCGAGGTCGGGCTGAAGAGTGCGGATGCATTCCGACAGCTAGCATGGCAGAAGACTGCGAGCAACGCTAAAATATTGTATTTTTCATACTATAAATTAATATTGATTTATTTCTAATAAAATCTTTTGCCTTCTTATTCTTTCAGTTAAAATTCTAAAATCCTTGAGAATAAACGTAACATTTGGAAGTTACGTTCAAGTAAACTTTCTAACCCCTAAAGTGTTCCAAGAATTAGAAGAGAAATTATGTTTTTTATGAGACTATTGAGAAAGAGCAATGCTCTTTTATGGGATACTTGGCAAGCATTCTTTAGAGGATATGTTATTAGGGAGTGAGCTAGATTAAAAAAAATAGAGAAACAGAGTGCAAGAATAACTTGAAGTTAAAAGAAAGAGACTGACCAAACTTCAGAAAATGGGTTGCAAGAAAACCTTTATACAACTTACAGGGACCTAATCACAATTGGAAACATTAGATACATTAAAACATATGCAGGCATGAGGTACTTAAAGAGGAGCTGCTATTAGCAGGAGTTATACAAAACAGAATCGAGAGAGAAATATTAAAATTTTGTGGATGTTTTACCAATATACCAATTTCTGAATAGCATAAACAACAACTTAACTCTCCAATAACAGTAGCGGAAAACAGATCAGCTATTCTGAGACTCAGAAAAGGGTACATCACTAGCATTCACTATTACAAAATTTGGGCGGGGGGTGCATCCATACACTTGTCCAAATTGTACAACTCAATATTAGGAGGAGGAAAATTCCAGAATCTTGTAACTTATCTGGAAGAATAGTCACAGCAAAACAAGGGAAAGACATTACCCTTTCCTTTGCAAGGAGACCTATTGCATTAGAAAACCAAGATTATATTTGTTTTCTTTCATTTTGGCTCAAAGATCGAGCAGATTCCTAGTGAATCATACTCACACAGATCAGTACAGGAATGGGGAAAATGAATTTGGGCAGAGGATTTATTAGACCTCTAAAAAGCCTATTAGAAGTTAGATCCCGGGTGCTGCCAGGGCCCGGAAGGATCCGGGGCTGAGTCCCGCAAACCAACAGCAAAAGATTTGCGTTTGCACTGGCTCTGCAGTCTATGGAGGAATACACACGTTCTACTACTAAACCTCACAGTCTCTAGGCTGTTTGCTTTTCCCGTGTTCAGCCTTTGTAAACAAATCTGCTTTTCCAGTTCAGCCTTTGTAAACAAATCGCTTGGCTCCTGCAATCAATCCACCTGTGCTTGCAATTCCCTGTGACCCCAGCCACCCTGTAAACCTGAGTTGAAGTAATTAGGATTTGCATGAGAAGCAAGCATGTGTGGGATTCCTCTGAGCTTTTATCTCAAGGCCAAGAGCACCACACTGGATTGTTCTGCTTACAAGCGCTGCCCTTGTTTCAAGGGTTTTCCCTTCTTGGCTTCAAGAGCAACCCTTCAACGCAAAAAGCAGGAAGACTAGCCTTAAGTTACCTTGAAGGTGCTGTGGGACACGGTGTCTGCTGTAGCAGCCAGGGCTGCTTGTCTGGAAATTGCTCAACAACCAATCCCCCTCCCAGCAGTTTACATTTCAGAGAGAGAGTGGGCCGGATCCTGGCAGCCACGCTAAGGCAGCTGCTGCTGGGCAAGACAGAGGATGGGTCTTGAGGGGCCGAGCAGAGCAGAGCCTTCTCGGATGCCCACTATGCCTCTCTCCTGCCCTCCTGGGGAGCAGGAGTTGCTGTCCCTTTGCCAGTCCCTCAGCTGGACCCATGGAACTGGGTGCCTCTTGTCCCTTGCCTTGAGCAGCAGAATGGCAGGCACTGACCAGAAGTGAATCCACCATGGTTTCTGCATGTACTGAAAGACGCTTACATTGCCTGTAGATAAGCTCCCTGTGGGATAGAACCACAGCTGAGGAAGATGGCTGTCACCTAGGTGACTGTGACCCCAGAGCCGCAGAAATAAGGGCAGGGGGGGCCACCTGAGAGGGATGGTTGAACTTAGTGTCTTGCACTGAGCAGGGGGCTGGACCCAACAGCCTTCTGGCCCCCTTCCTCAACCCTGAACTGCCCTTGGAGTCCCAGGTGGCCGCTGCAGTGAGGAGCGCTTTCCCCCAGCTTTGGCTGATCTATCAACTACACCCTTTCCTGGATGAGCAGAGCCTACGCATGCTGTGGTAACTTCCCAATTGGACTACTGTAACCCGCCGTATGTGGGGCTGCCCTTGAAGATGGTCCAGATGCTTCAGTTGGTTCAGAAAAGAGCTGCCAGGATGTTAACAGGGACCGGCAGATATGCACATATAACGCCAGTCCATTACCATCTATGCTGGCTACCGATGGAAGTCCAGGCCCAACTTAAGGTGCTGGTGATGACCTGTAAAGTCCTAAATGGCTTAAGACCAGGATAACTGAAGGAGTGTCTACTTCCCTATGTGCCTTCGCACCCCTCAAGATCTGGTGTGAAGGTCCTTCTTCAGGAGCCTTCCTTGAAGGAGATTAGGAGGGTGGCTCCCCGGAGAAGGGCCTTCTCTGCAGTGGCGCCCCAGTTATGGAATTCGCTCCGCAGAGAGGTTCGCCTGGCACCGAGACTTTATTCTTTTCATTGCCAGGCCAAAACCTTTTTGTTTTCCCAGTATTTTAAGGTTTGAGCATGATTTTAATGTGGGGTTTTATTGTACGGCAATCAATTTGGATGCTGTGCTCCACTCTGTTTATCGTAAGACCATCCTGATTCCTTGGTAGCGGACAGTATATAGAAGTTTTAAATAAACAAACACAATACTATGCACCCAATGTGGGACTTCTCTTGAAGACAGTCCAGACCCGTCAGGTGATTCAGAACAGGGCAGCGTGGGTGCTCATGAGGACCAGACCTTGTGAGCATATTGCACCTGTCCTCCATCGGCTGCACTAGCCACCATTCCTGTTCCTGCCAAATTCAAGGTTTTGACTATGACATATAAAGCCCTAAATGGCTTGGGACCACATTATCTTAAGGAGCACCTTACTCTGTATGTTCCTGCCCTTCACCTGAGATCATCAGCTGAGCTCCCCACCCCAGGAGTTCCTTTCCCTAAGGAGGCTAATGGGGTGGCTGCAGAGGAGGTTCTTTTCAGCGGTTGCACCCCAATTAAGGAACACTCTACTACTGCAGATGCATTGCACACCTACCATGTTTGCTTCAGGCACCTCACAAAAAAAATTGCTTTTTTTGGTGCACCTATGGCACCACTTAGACCATAGAAACAGAGCGAGTCAGAAGGGCCCTCCTGGGCCATCTAGTCTGACCCCCGGTTCTGCTCACGACATGCCCACTATGTGCATGTCCAGCCTATCCTTCAATACCCTCACCAATGGGGCCTCAACGACCTCCCGTGGAAACCCATTCCACACCCTCGGGTCCTAACTGTCAGGAAGTACTTCCTGGCATCTCAGTGGAACCTTAAATGAATCCGTGCCGTCTACATATTAATTGCACTGATTTTAACATGTTAATTTATGTTGGACCCGCACATGGAAGGTATTTCATGAGTGCAGCCAGCTGGACCCGGGAGTCATACTAGATGGCCTGGGAGGCCCCTTCCGACTTATTCTTTTTCTATGTTTCTATGTTTCAATATTACTTGTCTATGCATATTACAAGTTTATCTTGGCTTATTATTATATTTTAATTGCATCATTTTACTTCATGTTAATATCAGCACTTTTATCTTAATGGCCACCCGGAAAGTGTGATGCTAATGGGTGGCTTTCAAATAAATCCAATAAATAAATGATGACATAAATACATAATATTCTATGATTCTAAGATGTGGACAAAGTTGAATGTTTTAATGAGCAATATACGAATGTAATGGTCATGGTTCCTAAACAAGGACATTTGGAGGGGATCCAGGAGATCTTAAATCATAACTCTTAATTGTAGTTTCCTGAAAAAAACAGGTTCAGAAATTACAATATGAAGCTGAGTTGTTTCAGTAACTTATACTTAATGCTGGCGTTTGGTCATAACAATACGATAAATGTTAGAGATGGAAGTGAAAGTCTTCTGATCGCCTTCTGGTGGTGCTGGAAGAGGACAGAGGAGTACATGAGAAATGATTGTGTCCGAGTAGGGCAAATAAAATGCAATGGCTCGAGTGTTGCGTATAGATGTGGAAAATCAAGGTTCAAATTTGCACTCTCTTACGCTGGTCACAAGATGGACCTGGGCAAGTTACCATGTTCCTGCATAACCTTCCTATTCACGTTGTCCAAATCCTAATATGGTGCCCCAAGCATCTTAAGGATGTGATAGAAAACCCTCCTTATGTTTTCCCATTGCTTCTTCCTCCAGGACATCTGTAAAAGAGGAAAAAGATGGAATAGCTGTGCAATTCCTTCTGGGCATTAGCACAAGAAGGCGTCTGTCTGGCGGTACACTGGAAAAAACGAACCTTCCGCCACTGCTCCGTGTCCCCTTTCCCTCTGCCTAATGTTCCACAAGCCTTCCCCATCTTCCTGTGTCCTTCGTCCCTCCCATTCCACAGCAGACTTGAAATTTTACATACAAAAGTGCCAGAAACTCACTACGGTGGGAAACCCTCTTTTTCTACTCAAGTGCCTATCTTTGCAATGTGTTCTTCATATTCCAGTGAGGTCCTGGACCTTATCCTGCATGTTGGATGGGGAAACCTTCTGTCACTTCGCTGATGTGACCTTTGCCATGTTAGGGATCCTCAGGCACGCTCGCCCTTTTTAATCCCACACATGTGCAAATGGCTGTACTCATTCATCTCCGGGATCATCCCCAGCCCATGCCATGATCTGCTAGAGGCTGAACCACTGTTGTTTCTTAGAGTAGATCTATTTCACACTGCAGAACAATGTTTCCAACCAGGAGTTTTAGATTCCTTTACAAGGGATGTTGTGAAATGATGGCCCGCTTTCAAATGTTTAGCAATGTTGTTGGACGTCTTTGATTTCCAGAGTTCTTCAGGTGTGGGGTGGAGAGGGCTAAGTCCATGTCAAACAAATTCAGTTTAGTAATGCAAACATGCCCTTTCTGTGCACAAGTAATTGATGGGGAGGGGCTGGCCTGGGTACGCTCCCCCAGTCATCAAAGTGGCTGATTTTCACAGATATGCGAGTAACGTAACTATTTGTTCAGCTCAAGGCAGGGCTTGTCCTTTTCCTTTTGATAATTTTGTACCTCTGTTGTCAGCTTTGATTACGGTTGAATATTATACGGTTGAGTAATTTGCATGGTGCCTTTTACAACATGTAATTTTACAGTTCTGCATTTCAGATTGCATATTTTTATAGAACCTTTACAAAAAGAAATGCGTTTTCTCAAAAATACATCAAGAATATATATAGTCACTTGTACAGCTGTCTTTTCTGTGTTTGAATTTAACACACAGTGGAAGGAAGTGCATATTAACACCTACGCAGATGTTCTTTTAAGTAACTAATGATGCATAGCAGTAGAACCTTAAGCTAAACTGAAGATGGAAAGGACAGCAAAAACTGGAAGGAAATGTAGACATTACTGTATCTACTTAGGGTACACTAGTTTCCATTTATTAGATTTGATTTGTGTCCTAGCTTTACTCCAAGAAAATCAAGCTCAAGGTGTTATAAGTTATCTCAATATATGGCTAATGGGGTGAAAGACACAAATGATTCCAGCCCTTCCACCTTCCTTTAATTTAAGATATTTATATATTGCCTTCTGCCATAAAAACCAAGTCCGTCTGGTCTAATGGTTAAACTGTTGGACTGGGACTCAGGAAAGCAAGCTGGAGCCAGGGGTCAGACTAGATGGCCCAGGAGGCCCCTTCTGACTCACTCTGTTTCTATGTTCTTGATTATTTGAGCCAGTCGCTAATCCCTAGCCTAACTATCCATTAAGAATATAGGCTAGTGAGACGGTCTTGGCCTGCCTTCTTACTGCCAACTAAACCACCCTGTGGAGTGTCACCACTGAAGAGGCCTGCCGTTGGTCACCTTCTTCCTGCCCTCTGAAAGTAAATATTTCCCTTGAAAAGTTTCTTCTCTGAGATATTAAAGGTTGCCTGTTTATTTGAAAGCAAGCGCTATTGAAACTAGTGGCTTTTACTTGAGCTAACTATATTTATGGTTGGGACTGAAAGTCCATGACTGCCCATAAAATGATGCTCTTTGCTGTCTCACAGAGAACTTGCTGCCTCAATCCTTCAATAATCCTCCTCATCTCTTGACAGGCTTATCCACTTATTTCATCATTTGGCTTCTTATCCTTTGATCCGCCTATCGTTTGTTAGCCTGGTGGCAGCTATTTTCACTAGGGCTTGTGAGCAAGTTTCTGTAATTTTAGCGGCTCCTTTTAGTCATGAAAGTCAGCCTCGGTTATTCATATCTAAGTTTTACGGAGGTTTTAGGCGAGAATAGGCACAATTAACAACCTTCTGTTGTTTGGGTCTCCTTGGAGGTACTTCAGCAATCTCCAGACTATGGGCCAGAGTGCGCACTCCTGTGATGTCGGTGAATGGTGACTGGCAAGAAATAAATGCAAGGCAGCTGAGAGTCCACTGTATCCTCCATGCCACTTGAGGGTTTGTTGCTCTGGCTTTCCCTTCTTACAGGGCACAATTAAAACTTCTGGATCTGCAGTGGTCACAAGCATGGCGTAATTCAGTCACTCAGCAAAATTATGCATCAGCAGAGGCAATTCCTATTGCCTTGCTCTACCAGTTACTGAGTTTCTCAGGTGGCGAGTTTAGGAGAGACAAGTCAGCTTTTCAACAGGGACAGGCAGATTTCTTCTGGAGAGGTGTCCTACCAGAGTCATCTCAGATTCTAGAGGACAAGACAGTTTGCTGGGGCAGAGGAAGGAGGAACTGAAGTACTGTGCTGAAGTGCAGAGAATAATCCTCATTGCATTGGTCATAGTTCCAGTTAAGACTAGCTGATCATGTGCTAGAGACAAAAATGCCAGCTTGACTCTCCTGTACAAGAAAAACCCCTGTAGGATAGGACAAGCCTCAGGAAGCCACGACCTCATGTCCGTGCACTGGGACGTATGTAAGATCAAAAGCTTTTAGTTCCTTTTAAGTTAATCCCAATGTAATGTCCTTCCAGATGATTTCAGCTGTGGCTTCCGTCAGTCCCTGCCAACATGGCCAGTGGACAGGAATCCTGGGAATTGTTGTACAAAATATCCAAAGGTTGGCTTAGCCTCCCATCCATTAACTGTGCTGTAATCTTCAAGCACACGTGGCATAGCAGCATTACAGATAAAATTTTTAAACAGGCTTTGAGTTTTAAAAATATTCTTCTCCGATCCTCTTCATCCTCCTCTTTTGTAAAGGCAGATTTACACTGATGGGAGTTTCTACAGCATGGCTCCTACGCTCCTGTCTAGCAGGTCATCGTCAAAAAATATGTCCCCCAAATGTAGATCGATCCCACAGCTGCTTTGATCGAACACCTGTCACTTGTGCAGGGCTAAGCCACCTGCAGCCCCAAAGACTTGGACAATCCCAGGACTCTTGGCAAGGGACTCTTGGCCAGAGCGGCCTAGCAGGGACAGAGGCGAGTTCGTCATCCGCAATATATTAAGCAGCAGCCTCTGTTAACGTTAGCTGCAGTCAGCAAGACATGCCTCCCCTTGGATGGAATTTCACAAATAGAGTCCCAAATAAGCTTTGAAGGGAGCAATATTTGTGAAGTCCCTCCTGAACCAGGCTATTGCAGAATTCTAAAGCTCCAAATGGCATTTTGTGTCAGGACTGGGAACAGCCCGAAAAGCTGCCTAATGAGAAGGCGAACGTGAAAGCACCGTTTGGCGAGGATCAAGCAAAGGGCCAGTGGCGGCACTCGGCCAAGAGGTTATAACCTTCCAAGGACAAGTGGCGGGCCAGTGGCGGCAATGGCTGAGAGGCTAACCTCTGCTTGACCCTTGCCAAGTAGTGCTTATATGCTGGACTTTGATGGGCCGTCCTGCAATTAAGACCTTCTGACTTGCCTGCTGCAGATTTACTGCAAAATTAAAGCAGCATTTCAGTAGTCAGGCTTAGTAAGAAGCCATGTAAGAGATTTGTGGGTTTTTCTGCGTCTTTGAAACTTGCCATGTGGATGGAGGCCGAGTTGCAAAATGCATAGCCTCGATTTCTAGGGCCTTAAAGTCTTTGTTGTGTTCAGCAACCCTAATGATTAATGAGTATATAAAGCATTGGCTCCAAATTAAGGGAGAGGCCTCGGGGCTGGCAAAAGTGGGCTCTTCCACCTCCTCTCCCCTCTGTACTGAAATAAAGTGCATTGTGGATTTAAGTGTAGAGCTAATGGGGAATTCCTGTGATTACCTCAGGGACACGATCGCTCTCATGAGGAAGTTTGCCCGTCTGTTTCTAGAACCAGTACAAGATGCTGTGTGGAACTTCCTTAAATAGCTCTGTTCAAGGAGAGGCTTCGCAATGTTTCCCTCTTGTGGTTTCAGGGCCGCTCAT
Organism: Varanus komodoensis; assembly: GCF_004798865.1. Taxonomy (NCBI): domain Eukaryota; kingdom Metazoa; phylum Chordata; class Lepidosauria; order Squamata; family Varanidae; genus Varanus; species Varanus komodoensis. The sequence goes on from NW_025335780.1 coordinate 7,549,222, forward strand.
CTGCTTATCCTCACGGCCGCAGACATCAAGAGCACCAGCGACTTCAAGGCCTGTTTGGCCCTCCGTGTCTCTGGCTGATTGCCCGCTGACATTCAGAATGGCTGTGGATATCTTCCCGTTGGAATTCTGCAGAGGCAAGAATGCTTTTCTGAATGTGTAAGAGCGTAAGGAAAGGCCTGCTGGATCAGGCCATCTAGTGCAGCGCTGTGTACATACGGGGCAAACCAGCTGCCCTCGGGACCCCTCAAGCAGGAAGGGCAGGCCACTTCTGGTCAAGGTCGCACACGGCCAGCAAGGCTAGTAGCCACCGCCAGCCTCCTCCTCATGAACCGATCCTTTTCTAAAGCCACCCAGACTGGCGGCCAGCACCACTTCCAGTGGCAGTGAATTCCACAGTTTAACGATACGCTGTGTGAAGAAATCCTTCCTTTTATCTGTCCTAAACCTCCCACCAGTCAACTTCATGGGTTGAGCCTGGGTTCAAGTGTTATGGGAGAGGGAGCAACATGCCTCCTTCTCTATTTTCTCCACACCATGCATTATTTTAAACACTTTGATCATGTCTCCCCTTTTCTTCTAAGCTTGCGCAGTCCCGGTTGTTGTAGCCACTTCTCAAAGGGAAGTTTCTCTGCCCCCGGATAATTTTCGTTGCCCTTATCTGTCATTTTCCCAATTCAATAATGCCTTTTTTTCCAGTAAGGTGACCAGAACGGAGCACAATATCCCAAGTGCTGTTGCACCAAAGATCTGTATAATGGAAGTGAGGTTCTGACAATTCTATTTCTAGTCCTGTCCTGATGATGCCTAGCATGGAGTTTGCCTTCTTCACAGCAGCCGCACAGTGGGCCAACTTTTTCATCAACCTGTCTGCTGCTACCCCAAGATCCTTTCTTGCTCAGTCAGTGCTAGCTCAGATCACATCAGTGCTTGCTGGAAGATGGGGATTTTTGACCTAACATGCATTGCTTTACATTTCCGTACATTTAACTGCATTTGCCAATTTGATGCCCATTCTCTAAGCTTGGAGTGCCTCAGAGTCTCTCTTGGTTTTGACCATCCTAAATCATTTGCTGCCATCAGCAAATGTGGCTACTTTGCTACTTATTTATTAATTCCAGGTCATTTATGAATGGTTGAAAAGCAATGGTCTTAATACAGAAGTCTGCGGGAGTCCACTGGTTACATATCTCCACTAGGAAAAGTTGCCATTTATTTTCTTGGCAATGAGATGCAATCAGGCAGAGCCGTACCACAATCAAAGTTTTGTCCATCCTGTTCTTGTACCCTAACACAACAGAAAACATTTTGCCATTAAGCATTTTAAAGGGACAGGAAATAAACCTGAGTTGTGAGACACAGATGTACTATAGCTTGTTGGGTTTTGTTTTTTGCACAATGGTTTGTCAGCACAAATCATGAGAAAATTTAATTTCAACCACAGTCACTTCTAGGAAAAACCATTGTTTTGTTTTATATGTACAATTTCTCAGTTGATCTTCTTGAACTTGCATGGTGCTAATTTCCAGGAGAAGAGCAGCATGAAGACTCTGCCTGCTCCCAATACAGATTGACTTACAGTGCTAGTGCAAAGCCTTCCCTCTTGGAAGGAGAAATACACTGCAGCAGAATATCCTCAATTCGTCCCATGAGTTCCATGGCCCAGTGGGGACTAGAACGCAGATCTTCCGAATCCCAGTCCCATATTCTTAACCACTATGCTGCACAGGCTCTTGCTCTCAGTCAATTGTATTACATATAACCGGAAGTGCTTCCAGTGTTGCCACATCGACAAAAGAGAGAGTCACAAAAGGAAAAGCTGAGCAAGTCAATCAAATCTGTTCATCACATGCACAATCTGTGAAATGGTTTTCAGTCTAGGCTCACCGGCCCTTCCCAATGCTCTGGAGTACAACTCCCACAATTGCTCAGCTTTGGCCATGCTGCCTGGGGCTGATGGGAGCTGGCATTCAGAGCTCCCGGAGGGTATGAGGTTGCCCACTTCTAGAGCACCCCTGCAACAGCAGGAGGCAGTGAAGGAAGATGGAGAAAGAGCAACTCCAATCCCAGCCTTTCCTCCAGCGAGTCATTAATGTTCCTTCTCACATTTGGGTGAAATTCCACCATTCCAAATTCAGACATCAGACAATCATCGTAGGCAAGACAAGTCCCAGTGGCTTGCTTAACCCACGTAACTTGCACCGTCACCCCCCTGGGCATGAATCTTGTGCTACCCAATCCAGATGGCACAGCTTATTGGAAGAGGAAACAACTCTCAAATAACCCGGGGTTGCAGTTGGGTTATCTGAGGGTCCGTTCTCCCACAACCAGTGATGCTGTCCCTGTGGTTTGCTGAGCCTATGCAAGATGTGAGGGGGGAAAGTAGATTTGCATAATGGTAAAGATGCAACATTTTCTACAATTGTACTACTTAAATATTTTAATAGAAGGTATGAAATAATGAAAAGTACATGTGGCATGTTATTTTTTCATAGACCCCATGCTAACCATTCATGACTTCCTGGCTGAATGCTCATACAAATAATTTTGACGTAGACATCCATATATATGTATGTATGTATATATGATTTCTGCCATTAGCAAGACGTATCTTATAGCACTTGCAGTTCTTCATAATTCTTTCCAGAAGAAATTGTGGCTGGACAAAATCAGGAAGGAAATTCAAATGCTGAGGGTCTTACGTATCTTTCTTTAAGACGATCCATTAAGTTTTATAGGCAAGATGAAAAGGGTTCGTTTTGGTTTAAATGAACTACAGAAGTGCAGTTCAAACGGTCTCAAGAACACTTGCCATTTCCTTGAACTGCTCGTGGAAATTCTAAAATGGAAAACAGAAAAGAAAGGACACATGAATACTTTGCACTGGAAGCCTAAGATGTAAGTTTACAGTGTTTGGCTCCAATGTGCCACTTCAAATTCAGGGCCGTTTCGAATGCCCCTTCGTGTACTCTGCCTTCCCTCCTCCTTTGCATAGGGACGCTGCTCTTTATGGAGACAGCCTTGATGCCAAGTTATATCTGCACAAACTTTTTCAGGTTTGGGTCAAAAAACACGTTTGCAACCCCATGTCTAGGCATGGTTGCAAGCAATAGTTTAGAGTCAGTCACAAACAGTAAAATGGCAGGTGCGTGCTTTAAAGAAGGAAACCCTGTGCACAAGGGAAGTCTATCAGCCAGCAGGACACTTCCTGGCTACACCAGGTCATTATATAATAGTGGACATTATTCACTGTTAGATTCTTACAGCTCAAAGCGGCTTACATCAATCGTCTGCTGCTGCTCTCAAGCTTATCCCTACAACAACCCTGTGAGGTAGGCTGGCTTATTCTGTGACTGGCCCAGAGTCACCCAGTTCGACCCATGGTCAAGTGAGGACTAGAACCCAGGTTGCCTGAGTCCCAGTAATACGCTTTTAAGCACTACACCACACTGGCGGTTACACTGCAGTATATGGGAAGAAGCCATTGCAAAATTGTCAGGCCCAGTTCCCTGATGTAGAATAGATGAATTTGCAGAACACAGTATCTGTAGAATACCACTTCATGTTTGTTATCTTTGACAAGCAGTGCATTACAGAATCCCTGAAACACAGTCCACATGCATGTCTGAAATGTGAAACTATGCTCAGCTATTAATAGTCCAATGGAGATTTGGCAAAGCTTATTTTTCCAGTTTAATCAGTCCCTCTTAGAACACTCCTGAAAAGAAGGCAGCTAACTAAACCGTTTGTATGCTTGGAAAACTCTGTAAAAATTGTAAAAACTGTTTAACTAGCAGGTCACCTGACAGACGTGTATGGATGGGGAACTTATCACAAGAGACCCCTAATCTTCAAACCAAAAAGAGGCTCAAATAAGCCAAGGAAGGACACACAATTTTCAGCAGCTACTTCTTGGACTGGATCATGATTTGCCAAGAACACATGCTGCCCTCAGCTGTAACAAGAATAATTGTCAATTTGTTTTCTCCAGCATCTGAATGGCCACAAGCAAAAACTTATGTGTTTGTCAGTAGGGTACAGTACAGCACAGCAGAGAAAGCATTAAATGTAGTAGAGGTAGTAGATTTGTTTCCTGCCTTTTTCTCTCTTGCAAAGAACCCAAGGTGGACTACATAGTTTTCCTCCATTCTACTTTTATTCTCCCAACAGCCTTGTAAGGTAGGTTAGGCCAAGCGTTTGTGACTAGCCTAAAGTGACAAAGCGGCCTTCATGGCTGAGAGAGGACTAGAACCCAGATCTCCCAGGTAGGTCCCCAGTACCACACTCGAAGCAGCATGCCACACTGGCTCTCAGACAGAAAACAAAATTTGTATTTTATGTCAACAAATTCTCTAATCTAGGACTTATTCCCAGTTCTAGAGTTTAGGTTATTACAGACGCTCATTCAACTAAAAGACTGGTGCATACGATACCGATGCCAACGTTCACTTAATACGTACCATTTAAGGCACTTAACGATAATGAATATTATGTTGCACTACCTTTGGCATCTTTTTCAGTGACTGGTTACCAGAGAACACAGAGAATCAATTAAGTCCTCTCGGCTAGTGCTGATTTGTTACATTTGGACAAATACCGACCAATTATTGGGCAGTATATAACTGGATTGAATAAGTAAATGGAATAAAGCTGTCCAAGAGATTAAGGTAAAGGAAGGCAAATTACAAACCTGAAACTGTGGGACGGTCATTTCAAACGTTTTGCTTGTGATGTGCCCAGAAGCATCCACCACTTTCACTGTCACTGTAACATAGGGTGATTTCAAAGATTTACAGCTGTCGGAGCTCACTGCCATGCCCAGCTTCCACTGAAAGTCAACAAGCTGCAGCACCAAAAACAGTTATTTCAGACACGTGCAACAGAGCCAGCTGTGACAACTGAGTTCTTTGGGACTAGCAAATTAATGCTGATATATAAACTGGGAGATTTCTGATTATGGGCCTTGAGAGAACCCCTTCCCTGAACACGGACTTGCTCAGGAATTCCTGCATATTGGCTCAGTTTACAGGGAATGCTAGGCAGGACAAGGGATCGCTCCATGGCTGTGAACAAACAGCACGCAGAATTTAGAACAGGGATGGCAAGTTTCTGGCTCGGTTGGCCCACAGAGATTCCTTAGCCGCCTGCAGATACCCCTTCAATCCCTTCAGGAAGCAGGGCTTAGTATCCTCATGGGAATGCCAGGCTGTGCATCAAACTAGGGACTCAGCTGGCGCTGGGAGAACATACCTAGGAAGAAATGCATGCATATAACTATTGTAGTTCTGTTGTGTGTACTTTGTGTTGCAAAAATGTATCTGAGAAGGCCTGAGGCAACGTTTGCTTCTGTTAAAAGCCTGTGTATTAGTGCCATCCATTTTATTTACCAGAACGGATTGGTTTAAACATTGTTTTTATCAGAACTTCAATACCATGTATTAATTTCACTCAGTCACCATGAGTTGACAAGTTTTGTGCATTTGTTTTTGATTGGCTTTTAATACTTTGTAATCGCTTGTCACTCTGATATGTTTCTTTGTAAACCACCCAGAAAGTCTTTTAAAAATGTAAAATAAATAGTAGATGTTAAGTGACATTGTGAAGGGCAAGAGAGAGACAATTAGGACCTGGATCAGGCAAATTCAGCGGTGATTGACTGGGGATGCTAGCTAGGTGGAAAGAAGGGCTGAGAAATGATGGTGAGTTTGTCTGCAGAGAGACACCGAGAAGTTCTGCTGGCTGCTGCAAAGTGTCGGCAAATAACCAAAAAGCAAGCTGCGGCGCAAGCGTAGGCTTGGGCACTGAGCTATTCTTCCTCTGTGGAATAACTCATCAATGGCTGGTGAAGATCAGCAGCAGGGAGCTGCGTTACGCCAAGGGCTACCCCAAGATCTTGCCACAGGAAGATGATCTGCAGATGCAGTCACCACCGGGATAAACTCTCCATGCAGCCAGAAGATACTTGTCACCAAAGCAAAACCTGGTTGTAGGGACATTTGCCTGGGCTGGGGATTCAGGAAATTTGGCCTCAGATAAAAAGTTTACTTCTATAAATAAAATTTAGCGCTTAGTATAAGAAGGCAAGTTCTCCAAGGGAAAATGATACTCCTGATCATGTTACACCAGAGCTTAACTAAAGGAGGCTATTGCAGTAAGAACTTCCATTGGGTGGAAGCTTACCTGTCCGAGAGCAGAAACGCTCTTTGCCTCTTCTGATGCTGTGACAGATCTCCCCTGTTCATTCCAGAAGTGCCGAATAACCTGTATAGCTTGTTTTGGCACAGCATTGACTGAATGGCCTAGTTTGATGGAGAGTTCTTCTGATGAGAGTTTATTTTTTGCTGCTGTGCTATAAAAGTAGAAACACATACAGAGCCTTACCTATCCATTTTAAATTAAAAAATACTTTTAATTTTGTTCTTTCCAGGAAGTCAGACATGCGCCGTATTTTTAGAAATGTGTATTTTAAGGAAATGAATGCTTTATTTATCACAGGGTCTTCAGTGGCACCCAGAGTGTCTGCAGATGCCCAAAATATTTTAATTATTTCCTTTTAAAATAAAATTACATGGATTTGTATGAAATGCATGCCACTTTCTAGTAATTAAACCAAAGCAAACAAAATATCCAGGGAAGTATCCATTTGAAGTTAGCATATAATGCCATCTTTTTGTTATCTAAACCATTATAATGTTGCAAGTTCTTTGCCTTATAGGCAGTGAATGCTTTTTCTTCTGGTGCTGTAATATCATGCCTTTTAGTAGTCAGAAAGACCCATTTCCCTTTGCATTTGTTAATTTCCATTAAACAGGTAACTAATTTAAGAGAGCATGCAGGTCAGTAAAACTTAATGACTGTTCTAGTACAAAATTTGTCCCTGTAATACTCTCCTCCCCAAAGGGAAACAACTGTTGGACAGCACCAAAAATACTGTGTTTGGAAGAGGCATTAGACGAATCAGACAATCCCTTATGAAGGAGACATTGTAGTGTCCAGGAGACATGAAACTTAAGCTTGGCTGATGAATGGATGAACCTAAGTTTACTTGAGGAGTCTGTGGTAGCACCCACAGCAAATTCTCAATTTCCCAGATGCGTCCATGGGTCCAAAAATGTTTGGGGTCTCTGATGCATCATTTTTGTAGCCCACTTCCTCTCTGCGGAAATAAAGACAGCCATTCTGCTGTTATTCTATTCAAATGTTACACATGACGATGCACCAAAAGCACCGTGAAGTAGGTGAAGCAGATGCATCGTCCGGCCCTGATGGGGTTCGAACTCTGCATCTTCAGGGGAAGCTTTTCGCCTTTGCATGTGTCGCTTTCATCAGCACATTAATGCGTTGGTGGTCTGTATCTCTCATCTTCCCTAGTCAACATTGCCAGTGATGAAGGATGATAGGAGTTACAGTCCAACAACACATACAGCACCACTCATTCCCCATCCCTGATGTACACCATGTAACTTCCACGTACTGTAGAACAAGGGCTGGCAGTATGCAGAGCTCCAGTTAATGCAGGATGTCAACACCCAGAAGCTTTTCCAAGATGGGAGACAGCCAGGAATGCTTGAAGTTAATTTTATTAGCTATATTTCTATGCTATCTCATAGCTGAAGTTCTGGGCGATGTCGAATAATTAAAGCGGAGTACAACAGTTAAATCTAAAACATGTGAAATTTTATTTCCTGCATACCCCCACTGTAGAAGATCCTGGGGCATAACCCAGATCCCACCGTTATGCACAAACTGAGGCTGCAATCGAACACACCAAAATAGCATTCCAAGTGTTTACTGGTAAATGCAAGTTGTAAATTAATATTAATAATAGTGGGCAAGTATCTTATGGAGCTTCACTTTGAGGAACTGCAACTTGAAAACCATCAGCTGAATAGAAATTAGAACTTAACAGAATAAACTGATCCATAGTCTATTGGTAGAAAATCTAACCATCACCCCACGACCCACACAATTCCAGGTATTTCAAACTAAATATATCTCAGTTTGTAGAGCTTATGGTCTCTAGGCTTGATATATCAAGTTTTTATATGCAGGGTACCTTTTTCTACTGAAGATCATTCAGCCTAGCAAACCTTCAGCTGAAGATACAATTGGTATAGTCCAAACACAGCAGGTGACTGAGTGAAAACTAGACCTTTAGCTACCCTCTCTTCCATTAAGACAATAGGAAGATGAGCACTCGAAAGTTGTCTGAAAAGCTTAGGTGCCCTTGTTTGTATCTTAGGTCATGAATTTGCCCTAAAGAGCATCAGTCAAAATGCACATTTAGACTTTCCAAGTTCTCTTGAGTGAGAAAGTACGTTCAAGAAACCTACCTTATAAGTTAAATGAATACTTTTAATTACAAAATCACAGCTCACAGTACAAGGACCTAGCAAATTAAGGGGACATATTCATGAGATCAGGAATAATTATAAAATTATTTAATCAAATAGCTTCCACTTATCTTCTAAATACTCTTGCCATTGATTATGCTACGGAGAAAAGAAAATAGACTTTTTCTGAGAAATTAAAGGGGAACCAAGAACTGATCTTGCTTACCTGAATATAAAGAAAATGGCATTAACTACTTTTACCAAGTCACTAGTGACAATCTCAATCCCAGCGGCTTGAAATCTCTAGGGAAAAAACACAGTGTATAACTGAAACTGAAAACAAATTAGAATGTGAGTTGCCACCTGCATGCAATATCACTTTCATGTTTCTACTAGAAATGCAGCTTACCTGACAGAGTTCTATTGTATTTACAGCTGGGATCTGGCATTTGAGATATCGGATATTTTGTTCACACTGCACAGAAAACAAAATTCAATAACTGTTAACTAGTAATGGCTTGTTAATTTTAAGTGCAATTTAAAAGCATATTTTCTTGAAAAGAATATATATTCCTTTGCTTTTAGTGTTCATATATAAAATTTAAAAATGGCAGACATATTCCTAGTTCCTAGTTTTGAGGGCAGGCCTAAGTCCGCATCTTAAGGGCAGCCAGAAAAAGTCTTACTTAGAGGCAACATGGTTCCAGACTCTCTTATGTGAAGGCAATTTTGTAACCTGATTCCTTGTTTTCCTCTTATGGAACTACATCAAGGTACAATTTCAAGAGGAGACTTCTAGAACATGACGGAACTGACAAAAAGGAAGTTGATCAGAGGAGTAAAGCGCATTAATCCTTCCAAAGTACTTGGCTATTATGCAAAACTACAATAATATGAGTTCAGATGGTATGCATATCACAAGTTAGGAAACAGCAGAAAATCCAAAAGGTCATCAGCATGATTAACAAGCCGTGTCATGAAATAAGAGGGAAGATCCTTTTATGGATCAATAACTGCTTAAGGAATAGAAAGCAGAGAATGGGAATATCTCCCAAAAGAGGGACATATGGGGTCCTACAGGGTCATTATTAAGGCTTAAGTTCTCAGTCTACTTATAAATGATCTGGAATTAGGAGTGAGCAATGAAATGGGCAAATTTTCTGATGACACCAAACTATTTCAGCTCATTAAAACCAAAGTGAGGACTCAAAAGGAATCTCTCCAAGCTGGGCAAACGGGCATCAAAATGGCACCTGCGGTTCTATATAAGCAAGTGTAAAGTGATGGGAAACATATCCAAAAATTCAAGTATAATCTGATTGGATCTATGACTGATTAAGAAAGAGATCTTGGCACTGTGGCTGAAAACTTGATGACAGTGTCAACCCTGTATGTTGCTGCTGTGAAAAGACAAACTCCATGCCAGGCATGATTAGGAAAGGCATTTAGGAAAGGTGTCCATTCAGGAAAATTAAACTGCAAAGGCTTGTTGCTGTAAACTGCCCTGAGAGTGTTGGCTATAGGGTAGTATAGAAATTAAATAAAAGTCCTCCTGATGCAAATCTTCAGTGTGAATCCACTTAAAGTATTGAGTGCAGCTCTGGTTTCCACTCCTGAAAAAGGACATTATTGAGTTGGAAAATATGTAGGGAAGGGCATCTAGAAAGATGAAGGAGTTGAAGCAATTCCCCCTTTAGAAATCATTGCAACCATTGAATCTGCTTAGCTTAGAGAAAAAATGAGAGCAGGGGGAGACATTCAAATTATATGCTTTCTGGAGAAAGCAGAGAGCAAAACATCTCCTTCACCCTTCATACTAGAACCCAGGGTCATGTCATAAAACAGATTGGTGGGATAAAAGGAAAGATGTCTTCACACGGTACACCATTAAACTAGGGAATTCACTTCCAGCAGAAGTAGCAATGGCCACCAGTTCAGATGGCTTTAAAAGGGGACTGGGCCAATTTATGGAGGAGAAGGTGACCCATGCCTACTGGTCTGCCACCTCCAGATGCTGGTGCACCTGCATCATGCTTGAGGGATCCTTGGCCACGATGTGAACATGCTGCCTGACCAGAGAGATCCTTGCTCTGGTTTACATGCTCTTCTGAACTAACTGTACAACCAAAACACTAGGAAGTGAATTACAAAGATTCACAATAGAGTGAGATCAGTTAAAATAACTGATAGAAAGGAGGATCGCAGACAAATGTTACTTACTAGCTCTGCAAACAAATCCTGTGGTATTGTTTTGATTATGTCAACTGTGTTACCAAAATCTACAAAATAAAGATATGTTGTATTATTGGATATAGAAAGGATTGTATTTGACTTTCAAATAGACATAAACTACCATTTTATCCATTTTGCCATTAGATCTACTGGTCATGTGTTTGGATAAAGTCAACTAAGACTTTTTTTTACTCATTATTATAGAAAAATGACAAATACTAGGAAGTAAATAAAGCATTCCCTACCCATCTGCGGTTAGTAAACTGTGGAATATAAGAAAATAATGTTGAGTTGTTTTCTGATGCATTTCTACACCCAGAAATGCCTCAGTGAATTGCAGGCACCTTCTTTTGGTCTATCAGAAAAAAGAGTATAAAGAGAATAGCTTCCTACAGCACAACACAGTGAAAATTTTTTAGAATTTCTCCAGGAAAGATAGAGAGAGGATGAAGAAAATTACGTCTAATGTCTTCTTGTCAGATTAGCCTTTCTTCTTTCATATTTTGTGCTAGATAGGGTTGCTGTTCAATTTATTCCTAATTCTGGTATAGCAAATAATTGTGTATTACTTACATCCAGCAGAGTTTTAAGCATTTACTAAAACTGAAATGCTCTTGTTAGACTAGCCCAGTCTCCCAACTGGACTCTGCTTTAAAACGGTATATATGATCTTGCACGCATATTTATCGCTATGACAAAAGCAAAGGGAAACCATCCCCCAGGCTCGAGACCCGGGTCGGATATCGTCAGAAGCCATTCGCACGCTTCCACGACTGCCTCGGCGCAGCTGTGCACACGCTCAGCCTGGCCTCGCCCGGCGGGTGAGGGCGCTCAAGGGCCGCTTGCCAGGGCCGTGCCCAGGGCTGGCCGCGCTTGGAGCAGGCCTATTCAGGCGGGTGGGATTGAAGCCTAGTCCGGGGTAACCCTGGACGCAGCTCAAGCGCTGCGGACGCCACGTTCACTCCGAAGCAAGTTCGGTTCCGTGGGAGGGGCTACCTCCAAGGGCTACCTGGGGCTACCTGCCAGGTAAGCGGCCCTCTCATTCCGCCCTCTCATTCCTCCCTCTCCCCCAGGATCCTGCAGCGCGCCCCGATCGCAGGCCGCCCCGAGAGCGGGCGGCGGCCGCTCGCACTCACCCCACGGCTCGAACGGCGTCCCGGGAGCTCCCGCCGCCATGGGCACAGCCCGGCCCATCCGCCCTCTAGGCGAGGCGGGCTCCCGCCTCAGCCGCCGGCGACACGCGGCTCCCTGATTGGCTCCCTGAAGCCACGCCCCTCCGCGGAAAGCAACCGTTTCGCGGAAGCCTTCCCCCGACCCAATCAGAGGCTGCCGTTCCCTCCCGTGCTTCCCGATCATTGGCGGACGGATCGCGCGCTCCCTCCCCCTTTGACGCCGCCGGCCTTGGATTTTTATGGCTCGGCCCCGTTCCGGGGTCGGGGAGACTCATTTTCCCCGGGACCCGGGAGGAGCTGGTGGGGCTGCATCCACAACAGAGCGAATGGCATCGAATGCAATGCAATTCGCTTCTCAGTGAAGCTGAGTTAGCATTGCATCGTAGGCGTGTAAGATTCCTGTGCTCTTCTGAACCTCTTTATTAGGTTATGGTTCGTATTTTGAAATACTGAATAGTGAGAGTTGCAGAAATGGGCAGGCAGTCCTGGGTCCTGCCTCCATTTAAAGCTGCATCTTATTTATTTTGTTTATTTATTTATTAAAACATTTCTATGCCGCCCCATTCGCCGAAGCCTCGGGGCGGCTTATAACATTAGGTTAAAATACAAGAAATAACAATATAAAATAAGTTGTCCTGGCCAGATAAAATAATAATATTAACAATTAAAATGATGCTTAAATAAAAAGGTCTTCGCCTGGCACCGAAAAACAAATAACAAATAATTCCATAGATTGGGTGCCACCACAGAGAAGGTCCTCCTCCGGGTACTTGGCTTCTAATATCTTTCACGGAGGGTTCCCGCAGGAGGGCTTCTCCCGCAGATCTCAGATGACTGATTCTGCAATAAACGTACAGATGCCTGCTACTAAGTAATAAAAGTGCAGTTATTACAGAATAAATTGTGCATGCAAAGGGACATAGACCTTGCTACAGTATCTGGTTGGCACAAGTTTATGCCGCACAAGCATAAAATATGAAGGGTTGGGTCACTGGTTGTATGGATGGGTATCTAAGAAAATGATTTTGGATGGATGGAATCCATAAAGGAAGCCACAGTCTTGAGCTTGGAAGAGCTGAGTGGGGCCATTATGGGCAGGACATTCTGGAGAGATTGACGTAAGTTAGAGACGACTTGATGGCACATAATAACAACATCCTTTCTCCAGTAGAATGGGCATTGCTGATGGATTCCCCCACAGCCTGCCAAGTTACAAAATAACAAATAATCTAATTAAATAATAATAACGAATCGTAAAATTCTAAGCATGATTAAACCAATGCACACTTAATTGGTACCATTGTATAGCATGTGGTACTTGATTCTTTAAGAGTTTCAATGTGAAAGGGAGGGACATCCCCAGAAAGAAGGACATAAGAGTAGCCATTGGGCCAGACACCTGTCTTGTCCAGCTTTCTTCCCCCTCAGTGGCCAATGACAGGGAGCCTTCACGCTGCCCAGCCAATCACAAGTTGCCACTGGGAGCCTTATCCTCCACAAATTTGTCCAGAGCCATCTGGTCGGTAGCCATCACTGCATCTTTTGATACACTGTAAGCCCCTTGTTCGGCCTGATCCAGCAACACTCCTCTTACATTTGCTCTAACCCCGCTCACACACACGCACACACACACACGCACACAATGAGAAAATGCCAAACTTCCAGGGACTTGCGGAGGGACACGTACTGGAGAGCCTGCATGTGTATTCACGGTATGTTGCAATATGGACGTCTTTCCTCCGTATTTGCATGTTGCTGTAAACACTGTGGTGCCACAGAGAGTGTGATTCAGCCTTGATGCATGGCACATATTCCATGGAAGCTGATGCAGTATCAAAACAATCGATGGCATGCATTAATTAAACAATTATTTTTTAAAAAGACAGCAGGAAGTGCTGCTGTCAACAAGTGTTATCTGGGATGATCAGGTCATATATGCTCAGGCTGTTTTTCTGGAAACTCGGGTCAATAACATGGGCTGAATCATTCCTTAATGGCAATGTGGCTTCTTCTCAAGGAGTGCTGCCCAATGAAAATGGCTGGCTAGCTGACTGTGTGCCAATGAAACTTGCATTTTGGTCCAAGGTATTGCCGAGTTGCGTTCCCACATCCTGGAGGTTATCCTTTGGCCACTAGAGCATATGAGCCCTTACGATGGTGAACCCATATTACAGAGTTGGAAAGTCACATCATTTTCCCCAGCCACACAATGGACGGAAGACCTCACAACACTGGCATCCTATGAGAGAATATATTACTATATAAAATATAATTATCTTTCATGATGATTTTTCTTATGAAAATCCCATGCAGAGCTACAGTACAAAAGGTATACAGTTAGATAACAGTCTAAACAGTATAATCAAGAATGATTAATAAAAAGTATAGGGAGCAAGCTGACCTTTTTGACAACTATATTCTTGATGGGTAGAACAGCTACATTTTTTGCCTTGCATTTTAGATTTATATATGAATATCCTTTGATAGTTGATGTTCTTAAGTTAAATGTTTTGCAAAGACTTATCTCAAGAGTTGTTTGAATGGAAAACCCCAAAGATTAGCCCCTTGTTTTGAGGACAACTTCGTCTCAACTCTTATTCCACCAACCTACCTCAACTTATATTAGCCATGTGGAGCAGGATCTTTGACTCTAGGTGCATGTATGTGTGTATGCATATATATGTATTAGAAATACTCTCAATACTAGTTGAATATGTCTCTGATTGCTACTGTATCTCCCTCCCCCCCCCTTTCAGTTTATGTTATTGCTCTTGTTTTGTACTGGATATGGTTTCGCTCTGGTGTTTGGTTTTGAAAGATTGCAAAAATCAAATATAAAGCTATAAATATGAAAAACGTTAGTGGGAGAAGCTTTCTATCCACATTATATGGAGAAAAGCATTGCAGAAAGGAAATGAGAGCTCCATATTCAGAGACCGTATACCTGCATTCCAGATGGTGCGGCACACCATGACAGCCGTTGCTTTCATTCCCCTTTTGGGAGCTTCCTAGCAGCAGCATTTGGCAGGCCGCTGTTGGACACCTCATGCGGGGCTCCAGCGCTGATCCAGCCACGCTCACCTTTTGTTTGGCCGGACATGTATAGGCTTGGGGAGATGTCAGAATAACATTACAAGCATCCCAGGAAAGACCTGTTTTAGTTCGGGCAATATGCAGAGATCACAGCCTCTGCAGCCAACTGGCAAAAGCCAGCATTCGCACCCGAGGCCTTTTCACTCAGGAACGGGCCCCCCGGAACCGGGGGACGTAATTCCCAGGTAAGCTCACGTGGAAAGCGCGGCGCCCCCTCGAGGCGACGGCTCGCCATGGCAGCCCCTCCTCGGACACGCCTCCCTCCTCCTGGGCGGGGCCAGGCGCGCGGGAGAGCCCACGCTCATGAGGGGACGGGAGAGCTGGAAATGAGCGAGCTCGTATCCAGCGCGTACCCCGTTCGCTCCCTCTCCTTCCCAGGGGAGGCAGTCTTGGCCGGGACCCTCCCTCGACCTCAGGGTGTTAAAGCAGAGGGGGCGGGGGAGGGGGGCGGCAGGCCGCTTTGCCGCCCCCCCCGGCCCGCGCGCCGTTGGTACGACCCACGTCGAGCCGCGGGCGGGGCGGGGCGGGGCGGGGCGCGCGGGGTGGTGCCGGCCGCCGGTCGGCGCGCTGCGCTTGCCAGTCGGGGGCTGCGCGCGCTGGCGAGTGGACGCGGCGCCCTCTGCGCCCCTGCCCGGAGCCGGCCTCGCCCGCGGGCCATGGAGCCCCACCGCTGGCTGCCGCTGGAGGCCAACCCGGATGTGAGCGGGCCGGGCGCGGGGGCGGCGAGCCCCCCCGGGGAGGCGAGAGGGGGCGGGGGGAGGGGAGGGGCGGCGGGGGGCGCCTGGGAGGGAAGGAAGGAATCAATCAATCAGTCAGTCAGTCACCCGCGGGGGCTGCTTCGGGGTTGCCTTGAGTGGGCGGTTATTTGTGTTTGCTGCAAGGCTGGACGTTTATTTTTACTTTCTCTCTCCCCCCCCCTCCCGTTTTTCAGGTGACGAACCAGGTGAGCTGCCCTTTCTCTTCTTGAAGAGAAGGCTCTGCAGGGGCTTGCCGGGCGAGCTGCTGCTTTGCTCCTTCGTGGACTTTTCGTGGTGCTTCCTAGAACTTTTCCTCTCTGTGTGTGTGTGTGTGTGTGTGTGTGTGTTTGCATGCATATATAAGGGGGCTTATCTTATATAAACAAGGCGGTGATAAACAAAGGGGTTTCCCCCTCTCCTGTCGGCCACCAGGATGACTTCGTAGAAGGTGGCTCTAATCCATTAACTTGAATGAGAGTAAAAATATTAGTCCTCCAGGTGGCCACAGTAGCCTTGCGTTTCCTTTACTGTGATAGGTGCACTGCTGGTTTTCTTTTTCTACTTTCAGACCTTATGCAATGGCCAGCAAAACTTGTCTGCCTGCCTGCCCTTGCAGCCTACGCATGGAGAGCATTTGGTCATGGGGACATTCATGTGCTAACTTGAGACTAAACTCATTTTAAGTGTAAAACTTGTATTTTGTTCTCCACAGCTAGTTCGTGACATGTCCAATCTAGGTTGTGTTGTGAAAGCAACCTTTGTCCCTTGTATAACTAGGATATTCATAAATTATGATAGGATGGCTTTTGAATTTAGTTCTGTTTTTCTGAAGCTGGGTTAATAAAGAGAGACGATTACATTTTCCCTGTAATGAAATGAATGCTCTTTTGCTATAGCTTCATGGTTAGGTCACGTTAAGTCCTCCTTATGAGGAATGTATAGCGCTGTTGTTCGACCAATAGCATGAGTAACATTTCTACATTATGAATGTTCCATAGCTTTACTTTTAAAGAGTTAACATTAAACATGAGTAACAGTTGTAAGTGTAAGTATCCATAGCTCCTTGTCCTCTAATTTTCTTGGCTTGTTCTCAGTCCCTATTGCTTCTATAATGTTTTATTTTGGCTCATCATACGTTCAGTTCTTCTGCATTGTCAGCCTCTTAACCTAACCCCATCCTGTTTCATGAATATTTCCCTCATATAGGTATACTAGAGACAGTGTGACTATAGATAGTGTGCATTTTTTGTACAATTGTCATGTGTCCTTCCAGGGTTGGGGGAGCATCTAGATGTCGTCATTTTCTATTTGCAGCCTTCCTGTGTCTTCTCAGTTCTTCTGTCTTACCAGAGACAGAAGATCTGTTAAGAAGGGAAACGCAGCATAATTGCACAGTATCTTGTAATTGGTAGTGCCAGCGGCCCTCAGTTTGGAGGCCCTCCGTGATCCTGTGCTCTGATGCACCTGTGTACCTCCCAGTTTGTCCTCTATGACCAATCCTAGGTGACACACCCAGGAAGATGAGGCAATTCGAAATGAAGGTTGACAATTAAAAGATCATAGGCCTGGTATGGAAGGAAGAACTTTAATTTTGGAAATGTATGTGAAAGGGATAAGGAGGGGAGAAATTAAAAGCCTAAATGAATGCGAGTTCCTAGCTACCAGACTTAAGTTAGAGGATTAAATATAGGGTTAGCAGGAAGGTAAGTTTCTAGAACAGTGTCTCTAAGCTATGGAATTAAGGATATAATTGATGGTGAATCTCAGCTGGATACATTGATGAAACATGTTTTATTTGTGCAGAGCTCTTTTGCTTACACAGGGTACTGGCGTTTTCAAGACACTGCTGCAGAGTGTCACTGAGAATGCAACAGAAGGAAAAGAGGTGGTGAATGATCAGCTGATGAAAAAGATCATTCATAGCAAATTAACTGACCTGCTCTAAAGCTAGCACATCCATGCATTTCTCTCATGAAATGTCTGGCAGACAACTACCCTCGGTTCTATTTTTTGCTTGCTTGAGCCAACCCATTTTGGTTACTAATTTAATACTGTTCTTTCTGTATCTCCTCATGTTTCTTTTCCTGGTTATCCCTTGCATTACTCTATAGATCTCAGCCTTATAATTAAGCAGTTGCCTGACTTTCTGTGGGAAGGAGGAATAGTTTGCAAGGATTGTAATGTTTTCTTCTGCCACTTCCTTGGTCTACTCTGCAGAGTATAGTGATAAATTTAGGCAGCTGCTTCTGCAGCTTCTCTCCCTCTCCTAGTGTTAAGATCAGGCCAGAGTTTACATAGAAACTGTCAAAGCACTTCATTTAATTTTTCCACTCCAAGTCTGAATGATGGAAGTGTGAGCGGATTGTTCCCATAGCATGTTGCTGGGTTTCCCAACAGATGAAGGCTCCGGAACAGGTGGAATGATGCCTCCACCATAAAGTCTCCATTGTAAATTTATATCTGCTGCATGAATTTTGGCAGTGGGGTAGCAGAGCAGGATTACAGAACTCATTCATATAGTGTAAAATGGCCAAGGTCTGACTTTATATATGATTTCTGTATGCCTTTCTAGCAGGAAAAAAGCACTTGAGACGTCTTATTGGAGCAATAAAACACATTGCAATACAATAAAACTAACAGTTGTCGAACGAAATCGGCGCCCAACCATAGACCCACAGAACCATCGCAGGTCACAGGCCTTCTTGAAGAAAGCAGTCTTTGCCTGGACTAGCCACTGATGAGGTCCTCTCTTGCATCATCACCAAATGCACCTCTAGGGGTGGTGGTCTTGCATGAAGAGTTTCTGCCAAAGATCCTAAGTCCTAGGCAGCCTTGTTAGCTCTTTCAGCTACCCTGTTGCTGAGCTGTACAGGGCATAACCGGCACTCTGAATTGTGCCTGGGAACAGACAGGGAAGCTGTGGAACAAAGAGCCATCTGCTCCCTGTGACTGGCCCCGGTCAACCGCCCAGGAGAACCGGTCTCTGAACAGTTCTCAAAACTATAGCAGTCCAAATGAGAAGCAACTAGGTATGCGTGACTGGTCAGAACCTGTAGCATCACTATTTGGATCTGGATTGCAAGTTTAGCTCTGCTGTATCTGTGTCATCTCTGGATTATCCCTTAGTCAACACTGCTATAGACATTTACCGCTCTGTTGCAAGGGCTTGACTTGAATGGAGAAATGTTATCATGGATTAAGAGTGCATGTGTGAAAACCTGGCCACCATCATGGCAGCATAACCATCATTGGTCTGGTCTATCAATCATTCTAGGTGTGTTAGTAGCTTTGGTTGTAATATAACATGAGTAGTTGTTATTAATTTAGTTAAAATGGCTATATGCCATCATTTAGGTTGCCAAAACTCCCAGGAATCATAAAAAGAGTAATGTGATACTAAGTTTCATAGAACCTACCAAGCATTAAAATGAACAGAGCTAATACAGATAAGCAATTAAAACCAGCTTCAGGATGCAGTGGAAGGCTTGTGAAAATAAGAAGGTCTTCCCCTGGTGTCAAATGCATCAACTTTGATGCAGGTTAGGCTTCCTTGGAGAGGGCATTTCACAGTGTCTTCCAACTTAAATGTGGTGAAAACGTGTTAGGGCTTTAAAAACTAACACTAGCATCTCAAATTGAATCCAGAGAGAAATGGAAAGGTGAATGTGGAATGATTTTAGAGTAATACAGTGAGGTGGTTGAGCAGCAGATAATATTATGCTTGGATCAACTGCACTATTAAAATCAATTTTAAAGCAGCCCACACAGAAGCCCTTGTAGTAGTCAAATCTACAGGTAATTAAGGCTTGAATACCCAGCATCAGATTAGTTTTCTCTAGGCAAGAGCATAACTGGCAAATCAACAAATACAGGTTCAGAAGCAATTAACTCTACTTCCTGTTGCATCTGAACCCTAAATTATGATTCACCTTGAGGTGGTTATAAAAAGCAAGCTTTTAGAGGTCAGCTAAAATGGCAAGCGGCAGTAAAATAAAAATAAAAGCTTCAAATGTCCTTGCAGTCATGCTGGAAGAGGAGGGAGCAGTGCCCAAGCCTGAGGTTCATTGCAGCCAATTTCTTCCTTGACAAACTATGGCTTACTGCAATATCTGAATGGATCCAAAGGAAAATAAAGGTCAACTTTGTGGCTTCAGCTTAGTGAAGTCTGGGCAGCTCGTGGCCCTCCAGATGTTTTGGCCTGCAAATCTCATCACCTCTAGCCAGAGAAGTGATGCAAGGTGTGGACCGCAATGTCTAGAGAGCCACAAATTGAAAGCCAGTGTGGTGTAGTGGCTAAGAGCATGGGACTGGGACTCGGATGATCTGGGTTCTAGTCCCCGCTCAGCCATGGAGCCAACTGGGTGACTTTGGGCCAGTCACAGACTCTCAGCCCAACCTACCTCACAGGGTGGTGGTTGTGGGGATAAGGTGGAGGAGGAGATATAAGCTGCCTTGAGCCCTTTGCGGGAAAAGGGCAGGTTATAAATCGAAAATTAAATAAATAAATAAATAAATAGTCCACTGCTACTGTAGCCCAAGTCTCCAGTGACGTTATGTAAATGGATCTGGGGAGGAACAGCAGATTCTCAACACTATCACGGGTTGACCCTAAAGGAATGTCTTATAGATCCAGCCTTGTGAAGCATCCCAGAAGGATGCCATGGCCGGTAAGACCAATGTTGTTTAGAGGGCCAGGTAGCTTCTCTAACGTGATATGACAATAAATAGGGGTTGGGGTTAGGGTTAGCATATTGCTCTCTGAATTCCAGCCATATTTATGATGGCACCTACTCTTCCAGAAGCAAATAATTTTTCCTTGTACTAAAGAAAATTCAATTTCCCTACTATTTATTACTGCTTTTCTCTAACAATCATGCAAGCCATTCTCAACCATACTAAAAGGCCCAGACTATAAGATCTTCATAAAATTGTTGTTATTGATGATGCTTATTAATAGATATATTTCATTTTTGTGCTAGTTTCTCAGGCAACTGGGAATACATCCTAACTGGCAATTCGTGGATGTGTATGGTATGGATCCAGAACTACTTAGCATGGTGCCAAGACCTGTTTGTGCTATTCTTCTCCTCTTCCCAGTAACAGAAAAGGTAACTATTACTGATCCCTAACACAGCTACCTACCTGATTATAAGAACTTTTCTTTGGGTCTCTGAAATGAGTTTTAAAAAGGAGATGTTGGGTTGATTCAGCCATCACAATCTTACATTGGGACTAAGCAGAATGAATGCTTGTTCTTCATTCTTCCCTTTGTCTCACGTGCCTGGTTCTGATTTGTTAAACCACAGATTATATTGATTTCCAAACAAGAAAAATTTAGTTCAGGGACTTGCCTGCAACCAGGATGTGCTCCTATAGGTGTGTGTACCCTTTAGAACTTATAATAGGCCTACAATTAGTAATCTTTGTAGTAGGTATAAATAAACATGGCTCTTACTTAGCCCTACTTTTATCACAGTATTTTTTAAATGCATATAAAAAGATAAATGTGTACCACTTATTTGGAATGTTAATTGTTGAGTATTTAAGGCAGAAATACCTACATCTTCATTGTGATCATTTTCAAATAAATCTCCCCCCTCCAAAGTGCATAAAATATATTCCTCCTCACATTTGCAAAGGCTCTTCAAATAGAAGTCCACTAGTCTATACACAACCTGAAAATAGAAAATCCTTGCATAGTTTACGGGAACTTCCTATCTAGGTCCTTTTTTCAGGCATGGCTATTTACAAGCTGGTATTGATGACAGTTTATTACTATCTGATCCAGCCTTAACAGTGCTTTAAAAGTTTGTTTTTTCAGACCTTTGTTTGGATAAGTCACCCCGCAGCTTTGGAAGAAGCACAGTGAAGTATTGGGCTGTTGGCCTTCAGGATATGCATGATAACATTGTTTACATAGTAGGCATTACAGGCCCAAGCCTGTGCTAACATGTTGAGGTTCTTAGGTAGGGCTGCGCTGTGTGATTGCTCAGTCTGATAATTTGAAACATTCTGATCTACTAAAAGAGCACATGTTAATTGGGCAGCAGGTCTTACTAAAACCACCGAAGGTAGGCACTGTCCTAGTGGAAGGGCAAATGTCTTTTAATATTGTGTGCACATCATCTAACTGCAAACTATTGTTGTTTTTCCATGTGCAAGAATGTACACTAATCAATCAGGCAGCCACACAATGATATGGCTGTCTGGGCAGAACAAAGACCTACGGCTTCCTGCTTGTCCCAGCCAGTGTGAAAAGGATTGTACATTAAGATCACTTCAGTTGGATCACAGTCTTAGTTCCTAGTTGCTGCGCATTTTCATTGTTGAAATTTGGGGCCGGGCGGGGGGGGTGGAGGGAGATGGTCATGTGCATGGTCATTTAAAAATATTTGGAAATGTAAAGCATTTGTAGAACATGCATTTATTTTGTTGAGCTCTGCAATGCTTTATAGGAAACGGAGAGCTAAAGATTAACACCTTTATCTTCTGTGAAAATGGAGTGCTCGTTTGATGGACACAGCAGCTGTTGTGCGCTTTGAATTTAATTCAACAAAGGGAAAGGCAACATAGGCTTTAAACACCGGGCAGATGATTTGAAAACCAGTTACGTTTAGCTGGCCTTTGTTGACAAAAATTGCATTTCGCTTTTATTCATTGTTGGTAAAATTGCATGGAGTATTTGGCTCAGTAAAATTTCACATGCCCAGAGCATAACATAAATGGTATTTGATGTACATATGCTGAAATTTGAAAGTAAAATGGGTGATGGGAGAGAAATGAAAGGTGCACAGAACTCTACAACCAGTAAAATATTTCAAAATTTAGACCAAACTTTATTCCTAGGTTGTGTTTAATCATTTCTTTCATTCATTCAATCATTGTACTTATATCCAGCCTTTTTCCCTCTTCAAGGAAAATTTGGCAAGCATTTAGGCATGGGTTCATACAACATGGCAACTCATCATAGGGTAACGGTGCATTGTGACGTCATCTGAACTCAAACTGATTTTGGCATGTTAGCTTATTTGGAAACAGCCCTGATAACTCATGGCTTATTTAGAGCCTGAATCTGAGAAATAACATCATGAATTGCATGGAGCCACTCAGCAACAGTAACACCACCTTGGCTCCTTTTCATGATCCCACACATGCTGCCTCCAGTGACATCTTCTCCACTGATGCCCAAGCAGTGCTTTGGGGTCAGTTGTGGGGTTTTTGGCCCCAGTAATCTACATAAATGTCCTATTTTTGTTGGTGGTGGTCTTCCACGAGTGGGCACATACATACTGTCTGTAGTCTTTCCTGGCTGATGTCCTTACATTTCAGCTGTCAAAGGGAACAAAGTCTATTTGGTACTATAAATAGAAATTGATAAGGCTAATTTTTGGACTGTTGCCAAGCTCTCAGTTAACGATCTCTGATTAAGGGGGGAAAGTAGGTGTACCGCAAAGAGGGTGGCAACAAGATCTGTTCCGTAGCAACATAATGCTCTTGATTTCAAGTGTTGATTTCAGGTCTCAAGTTCTGAGTGCCCTGTGTATTTTCAGCACTCCACTCTATTCTCCAGCTGCTCTGCCTTTTCATGATTAATTTTTGGAGCACTTATTGCTGTGATTACTTTGGCTCTCTGACAGTTTAAAAAACATGACAAGGTGGCTGGATGGAACAGAGCATGGTCAAAAGGAGTGGCATAAGCCCTGTTGGTGCCCCATTTGTGGTGCCAGTTTCTGTACTTTTGAGGGCTTTTTAACTGGAAAGTTTGGTTTTTTTAAACTAGAAAATATATGCAAATTTCATGACTGGGAAGTACATGGAGAAGCATTATATTGACCCTCCATATTTCCCAGTCATTCCCAGGTTATTTAATTTTAAAAAAATAGAGTTTCAAGATAGAAAATTCTGAACATGACGGTGCAACATACTAAGGGTAAATATTTTTAAAGAAAAGTGAAAACCCCAATCACACATTTTGATGCTCTGGGGGAAAATAGCCTCTGTGTGTGTGTGTGTGTGTGTCGCTCACGCGCGTGCACACACACAATAGCAGTGAATCTCACTTGGAGTAGGGTGGGGGAGATCAAATGAGTTCTGCTGGGATACAAGCCAATTAGCCAAGAGAGGGAACAATCCACATTCAGCCTGTGAACAACCAACACACTGTGGCTTATTCACAGGATGGCTTAGCGTAATATGTGAACATGGTTTTTATGTTCTTGAACTGATTTTTTTTTAAAAAAAAACCAGAATGTTAAAATACAAATGTCTTTGAAATTTTATCTTCTAGTATGAAACATTCCGAACAGAAGAGGAAGAGAAAATAAAAGCTCAGGGACAAGAAGTAAAACCATCAGTATATTTCATGAAGCAAACAATCAGCAATGCCTGTGGAACTATTGGGCTTATTCATGCTATTGCAAACAACAGAGATAAAATTAGCTTTGGTAACTACATCATTTTTCTATGCTGCCATTATGGGTTTGAAGGGTAGGTGGCACTCCTGAACAACTTATCACCTCGGAGTGAGGAAAACTTGCAAATGAGAGTTGTTGCATTGCATCAAGAAATCAAATGTGTTTGACGTACACTCATTTTGGAAAATACAGAGAGAGAATTTGGGATAGAATGACCTTGGCAGTGAAAAAGTGAGACCCCCGCAAGTTTGAGGCTACCAGAATCACTGCACCCTACCAATAGGATAATCTGGCTGCAAATTATACCTGGAACAGGTTTCATGTTCTTACTGGATTTCCAAAGTATTAGTAGTACTGTTGTTGACTGATGTGTATCCCACCTTCGTTCCTTCTGTGAGGAACCCAAAGCAGCTTATTTAGCTCCATTTTAATCCACAGCAAAAACCGCATGAGGTTAATTAGCCTGATAGCGAGTGCTGGTTGAAAGTCACCTGGGGAGCTTCCTGGCCAAACGGAGAGTAGCGACAGATCTCCCAGGCCCCCTAATCCAACACTCACCGTTGCCCCAGCTCACATAGTGGAATGAAGGAGAGCAACCGGTTTATCATTTCTTTGGTTTGCTTGTGTTTATGTATTCCCTTAAGGAGAAGCTAACTGGAACAGTGTTAAAGACTTAAACTACCTTGCTGGATTTCAATATAGTCTGAAATTGCTTTTCCATGTCACTGTAATCTATGATGAAGGCAATGATGACAACATGGAGAATTTTACATTTTAAAATTGTTTCTTATTTTGTTGTAGAAGAGAACTCCTCGCTGAAGAAATTCCTAGATGCTTCAGTGCCCATGAGCCCTGAAGAGAGAGCCAAATATCTAGAAACCTATGAAGTCAGTATCTTTCCTCACTCTCTACTTGGGAAGCACAAGGCTGGTGGCTTTCTAATGAGCTCGTAGGGCCCGTGAAGAGGGGTGGCCAGGCCAGCACAGGGTCTCGGGCACAACGATGAAGGATGTCAAACGATTCAAATCATGTCGCCGGGCATGGTCCAGTGGGGATGCTCACACGGGATGTGAGGAATTGCGAGCAGGGTGGTGGTAGCATGGAGGTGATGTATTCCTTTGTGCCTCTTCCACCCTGCAAATCGGCTAGACAACTGCATACCTGAGGCACTTTGGATGGGGAGGAAAGGAGGCTGGAATGCCCTTGCATGCATCGCATCCTAGCCGGTCTCCCTCCGTCCTCGCACCACAGAATGCACTCTCCATCCCATATCTCTTTAATTTTAATTGTTTTAAATTAAACATTTTTAATTTAGATTTAATTTAATTTAATTAAAATTAGCATTTTAATTGTTAATATGATTTAATATGATTTATTGATTTTACATCTTTGGCCAGGACGGCTCCAATTATATTGTTTTTATATTGTTGTTGTTGTTATTTCTTGTTATTTCTTGTTGTGAGCCATCCTGAGGCTTCAGCGAATGGGGTGGCATAGAAGTTTCCTAGATAGATCAATTGATCGATCAATCAATCAATCTGAGGTTGGTCTTCGGGCCTTGGAAACTCAGCCGATGCAGTTCTTTTTGGACAGATTACAAACATGGGGGAGGGGGATCCAAGCATAAATCCCCAGCTCTGTAGTCGGCGCTCATGCCTTGCCTTGGAGCTGGGAAGCTCTACGATCCGCTGGTCCTTCAGATGCTCTCCAGATGTCATAGGATTGCTCTGGCCATTGCCTTCCATTTAGCAAAGGCATGACTTATTTTTAAACTTGTGCTATGTCAAATTATCAAGAGATGCCGCTTTTGCTGCATTACCGAAGGAAACCTAAGTATTTGTGACTTAGTACATACAAGTGTCCACTCATTACTAGAAAGAAAAAATAACTTTGGTGTGTATTTTCTTCCTCTGCTGTGGTGAAACAGCAGAACTTCAGAATATCAAATGTGCCTGTCAGCTTGCAGACCCGTTAACTTTTCGACAATGTTTTGGATTGTTTATACTCCACAATGTTTATACTCCGCAGATTCAAGTATATAGGCATTGTTATTAATGTCTAAAGCACCTAAAAGTACACGGTGTACAATAAAGACAGAGAAAAGCTTTTGATGCAAATGAACAGGGTTAAAATGGGGACACGGTATTTTTCTCAGTGTACTTTCTGGTATTTAGATGAATATTGTCTCACTGAAAAGAAAACTAATAGAGGGTTTGTGGCTTGGCAATGTAATGCAGGGCAGTTGTATTCTATGGCTGGCCTTTGTGAGCACCTCATTTTGTAGGTTCTCTAGTAGCAGGACTGGAAAACATGGGAGTGCTTGATTGGCAGTGGACTAGGCACCCAGAGGGAAAATAGCAGGTGGCATTAACGATTGAGAAAGAGCCACAGTTCTTCTCACCTGCGCGTGAAGCAGGAGGACCACCTGGGCTTCCTTCTTTCACGGTGAATGACTGTGGTATTACAGTGCCATTTTGGACATGAAGCTGAATGATTTCATTAATTGTGGATACCTGATTACACAGAATTCATGATAGTGCTTTAGACAATAAGCTTGAACATTTTGGTATCATGTGCACGTGCATCTAGGCTAATTATTCATTTTGAAATTTCAGGCTATCCGTGTTACGCATGAATCCAGTGCCCATGAAGGTCAGACTGAGGTATTTAGTCCAACTTTTTTTTCTGAATTAGAGTTTTCAATAGAATACTTTTTGTAAATTGTTTCTAATAAGGCTGTGAAGAATCACCTCCCCCCCCTCCCCCCCCGCGCAGACTAAAATCTTTCATTAGGCTATCAAAAGTTCTGGAAGTATGAAGTCCTAGGACATTAGTAAGGATCAGTAGGTGTAAATGGACTATTCAGTAGAGCGACAAAGTGTTGTCCAGTATTTCAAGGAGCTGTTCACATTCTGTGACACTGTTTCAGGACACACTTCAACTGTCAGTTTACCTATTCATCTGCTGGGTGACGAGCCACCATCTGCTCACCTTACAGTCTACCGTACTGCCTCCCTCTGTTGAGATATGGAGATTATACTAGCCTATTTTACTGTGTGACTGTTACTAAGAATTGGTGGGCATACACCTGAGCAACTGTTTGGGGAAGGTGCTGTCTTATTAGTGGGAAGGTTTTTCACTCTTGTAAATACAATCATGTATAATCAAAACAATCTCACAGTAAGACTGCTCTCTCCTTCTGTTCCTCCTCACTTCATACCAGTGTATACACACTGTGCTTTGCATAAGCAAAGTTGTACGTGAGAGATGTCTGCAGCCTCTCCCACTCCCAGTAGTCCAGTGAGATAAGGATGCTGTTGTCTGTGTTAGCAGTTTTGATTGTTATGTAGGATATTTTAATGTCCATCAGACCATAGAGTAAATCCTCGGTACTTGGAGTTTATTAATAGCAGCAGGTTTTAGCTTCGTCTGACTTGTTCAGTCCCTAGTATGATCTGGAGGCCAAGTACCCATAGGCAGGATATGTATTGATCACATGCTCCAACTGTGGATCTTCCTTGCTTCCCCAGGGCTTTGTCTCAGCCCCCAGGCTGTGGGGAGGGGGGTATTTTTCTTTTCTTGTGCTTTAGCATATGACTGGCTACCTCCAGGAAAATTCGTAGGTAGCTCCTGCCTACCTTGCAGTTGAAATTTTCACATCTAGTAGCCCTGAAGAAAAGAGAACCATGAATACTTTTAATAATTAGGGTAATCCTTACCCTAATCTTTTCACTGTAAATAGCATGTGTATAGCATACCAGAATTTTCTGGACATTTTCTCTATATTATCTTGTATGTTATAATTTAACTTTTATAGTATAAAGCAACCTGAAAAATAAGTTTATGGTCTTCAGGTTGAAGCTACACCTTGCTCTCAGCAGTTCTTTATCGAAGAACTGAAATTACATGTGGACAAAACATGTTTTAGACTAGTTATTGTACTGGTCATGTATTACTTAGAGGACTAATAGAACAGTTTGCATGTCACACAGTGTCTTTATACATATGGTAATTTGGAAATGGAGAAAGATTAGAACATGGAATGTAAACAGTTGAAGAACTGAGAATACATTTGGGCAAGTCATTCATAGAGAGGGAGATTTGAGGATTGAGCAAAAAGAAATCTGGGATATCAGAATACAATGAAGATTGATTAGAAACTTTGAAAAAGCAACTAAAACTATTTGCATGTAAGTGAACAAGGTTGCCTGGAAGAATTATCTCTGCAAAGCAAGTCCTCAAAACATGGACTTAGTGCCTGTACTTTAACCAAGAGCTGCAGTGTCCTCATATGTA
Source organism: Varanus komodoensis (assembly GCF_004798865.1). Lineage (NCBI taxonomy): Eukaryota > Metazoa > Chordata > Lepidosauria > Squamata > Varanidae > Varanus > Varanus komodoensis. Next base: position 7,577,496 of record NW_025335780.1, read on the forward strand.
ACACACTGTACATAAACTATCGACTGACTAGTTCTGTATGCTTGTAGTAATTAATATAATTGAACAGTGTTTGGAATCCAATAGCAGTAAGTAATCATCATACCTGTGGACAGTTCCTCTTACTACTTTACTTTGAAGCTTACCCTAAGAAGGTTTACTTTTGTGTAGGCCTTAGATCCTTTTTTTGCTTCTGTCTCCTTTTTCTCACCCCATATCTGTGTGCTATTCATTAAGTAAATAGCAAATATCCCCCAAGTTTATGCAACCCATCTACCAAATAGAAGTGTGGGCAAATATCCAAATAGAAGTATATCCAAATAGAAGTGTGGGCAAAGAGCAAACTTCAGTAGCCACAACTGAAGATGTCATCTCAACTTCCCTACGATTGCATGAGGAAGGAGGACAGTGGCCCAATAATAGTTCACTGGGTGTGCCTTTAGTAACGTTACTCGTTAGGATTAACCATGGTTCCTGTTTAACCAGGATCTGAAACAAGCTTCATGCGATGGCCTCAGATCCTATATCAAGTGAGAACCCTTTTTAGTTGTATCCCTGCTTACTCAGTCCAGTGAAGCTAAGCATTCATAGGGAGGGAGATTTGAGGATTGAGCAAAAAGAAACAAATCAACCATTAGAAAAACCAGCATGACCTTTAACAGTAAAATCTATTTGGAATATGAAACGTGGACCAAAAAATCATTTTAGAATTTATTACTCTTATTTTGTGACCAATTTAAATAAATGTTTTCCCCTATTGGTAAAGGGGGGGGGAATCAGCAGTCTGTCACATGCACTCCATGCTATGGTTTATTTATTTATTGCGTGTATATGTCATCCCATGGCCCAATGTGTTCTCTAGGTGGCTTACAATAAAACCAAAAGGAACAATTAAAAACATAAAATCTAATTAAAGCAATACTAAACTAGCGATCGACAAATAACAAATCACACAGTGATAGAGATTTAAAATAATGTTAAAGCCAAAAGCTACTAAAATGCCTTACTAAATAGAAACACCTTTACCTGGTGCCAAAAAGCAAACAGCGATGGTGCCAGGCACCCTTCCTTGGGAAGGGTGTTCCATAAACAGAGTGCAATCACAGAGAAGGCCCTTCTCCTAGCCAGTTCCCCCCTCCCTTCACTAGGGAACCATTCAGAGAAGGGCTCCATGGAAGATCTTCGTGCTTGGGAAAGCAGATATGGAGGAAGATGTTCCCTCAGATATCCTGGCCCCGAGCCAGTTGGGGCTTTGACACTTGCTTTCTCTCTACTGCATTATATACTATTGTACAAAAAAAGGGAAAAGAACGGGTGACTTCACATGGCACACTAATCCCCCCCCCCCGGTGAATGAACCCAGTGGGTTGGTTGTTTGCTGAGCAACCCCTAGTGTGCCTGATGGACAAACAGGCTCACATGTGTAGTGCTCTCTCTCCTCGCTGTCCACCAGGCGGCTCTGCCATGTGTCCCAGTGACGGTTGTGGCAGAACACATCTTGTTTCTCCCTTGCCACTCCAAACTCTACTCCTTTTCATTTACTGATGGGGGAGGGGGGGTCCAGAGACTTAAAAAACCCCCCCACAACCCCAATATGGGGGCATATTTTATAGTCTAACCTTTGGCCACTGAAAATTGTGTATTTATACTTGCATAAGTGTAACTGACAGCTATTCGAGATAGATAGTTTTGCCTGGCCAGTTCAGCCCTGTGTTTCAGCGGCCAGGGGAAAGACAAAGCAAGGCTGAGCAGAGGCTGGTGTGGGCAGAGTGGCCAGCGATCCTTTCCTAGCTGTCATTGGAAAATCAACGGGAAATGGGGTAAGCGGCAGAGTAGATGTAGCGAAAGAGGGAGGCAGCGATATCGCCTGCTTTGCAGCGCAGTTCTTTTAATTTTAATTGTTGAACCGATTGCCCCTCCACATTTCCACACATTCCTTTCGTCTCTTGTTACGTGAAAAAGAGTTGTCCACACAAACCCACCTGTTGCCTTTGCACTACTCCTTTGTAGGGTGGGGATAGGAAGGTGCCTGCGGCTCACTCCTAATGAAAATAATGGCTTGGGGAACATTTGAGTTAAGACAATGTTTTTAGAGAAGCTAAATATAATTTGTAATATCCCAAGCTGCCTCTGATTAAGTCTGAACTGCATTTCTAAAACTGTTTAAAATGCTCAGATTCTTGGAACCTTGCATGGCACCGGTGTAAAGTTAACCTTCCCAGTTTCCTGTCTCTTTTAAAATTGGATTGGCACATGTTCAAAGACCATAACTTTGCCTTTGTTTTGCTAAGTCAATTTGGAGCAAAAACTTGGAAGTAGCTTCCAGTTTTACAAGAAAAGCTCACTTCCTATTTATTTCATAAGAAAAGTCCAGGAAATCCAGTTCTACTTCAAGTACTGAATAACAACCTGTCTTATGCAAAAATGTTTGTTACTCTGCCAGTAGAGAGGCTGTATGACCTACTGCAGAAGATCGGCTTTATTCACATGCCGTGTGATGCAAGGCAGGCACTTCCTTGGTGAATTATTCTACCGCTTTGAAGCATTCAGACAAAGCCTGATTTGGAAAATCGTGACTGTTTCCAATATCAACTTGATTTTTAGCAATAATTGATTTAATTATTTAACTTTATTTTCCTAGCATCCTCACAGGTAGTCAACATAATTACTACAAGTTGATATTTGTTGGACTCATCTGATTTGAGTATTCAGAATGTGTCTTAAAGTGAAAACATTGGACTTTCTTTATGCTAGGTTGGAGGAAGCTCAACCAGTAGCTTTTTTATATTGACTGAGTTTTGTTTCATTAGCATCCAATGAAAGCTAGTGACTTTAAAACAGTACTGTGTGCCTAAAGGCTATGCATTCTTTTTATGAAACACATATTAGATTAATTATATGATCCTCTGTGGAGAAAAGATCCTGGCTAGGAATCAGATACAAGCTGAACATTTTCCAGTGCAAAGTAGGTTAATTTACACATTTGCATAGGAGAATGCTTAAGCTTGCATCTGAAAATATTCTGATACTTTAAAGCAGTTATAGGAAACTTGGAATCCAAAAAACCTGAAGGGTCACAAGTCCCATCCTTCATATTTGGCTGCTTTGATTAGTGTTTATGAAAGCCATAGGCCAAAAATCTGAAAGTCCACAAGTTGTACACTCATGTCCCAGAAAGATCGATGTATAGGTATACTCTATTTGTACATAGTACAAAATGCTTAAAAAGGACCTCATACTAATTTTTTGTCCCAATACAAAACCAAGAAGTTGGAGAGGAGAACATTAAGGCATATGGAATAGGATTTAAATGTTCAATTTTCCAGATTTTTTAATTTGAATACTTGTTAGAATTGTTAAGATATTAGCATATTTCCCTTGCCTAGGGTGCATTTGCCCGACATGACAACACAGCTCACAAATAAGCTATACGGTGTGTATTGTTCATGAAGCAGCCCGTGCCACACCTGCTAGGGGATCTGATTCACCATGGATCGTTTTCCTGCAGGCATCCCAGGGAACTCTGCGGTGGGACTTGCTGTGTTGTCCTTTCGCCATGTTCCCTGTGGCCCAAGACCACTTTTGGCAGTCTTAGAAGTGGCACTCACTGATAGTACCTCCAACCTGCCCAATTAGTGTTGGCGGAGCTGTCACTATTTTGCCACTTGCCAGAAAGCAGCTCTGCCCCAACACGTATCCGGACCGAGAGTGAGCAACCAGTGAAGAGGCACTGGGATCCAGAGGCACCGTGCCTCCCTGTCTACCAATTGCTGGAGAACAAGAGGAAAGAGTACCTAATATCATGACAAAAGCGCAGTATATGTATCCTTCTCCTTAATTTAGGATCAAAAGCAAGTGTAATGGGACATAATAATGAATCTATTTGCAGTGGTTGGTGGGTTCTGTAGGTTGAATGTGTAGAGTATTCGGTATCATAATGCTGAAAATCACAATTGTACTTTAAGTTACGGTTTCCAATGGGAATAGGACTAAGCCAGTTTTTGCAGCTGTGTGCTACCTTCAGGTGCTGTTCCATAGTCTCAAGAGGATGGTCTTTATGTGCATTATAACAGCACCAGTGGATACTTGACAAATTGTAGCTTGGATTTAAGACAAGGGAATTCACAAAAGGAAGACTTCCACTCTACTCTTTCTCTCCTTTCTGACCCACATTGTTCAGAAAGCTGGCCAGAAAGGGTTAGCACAGGGGTGTTAGAGTTACAGGTGGCTGCTGGGAGAAAGGGGGCTGGGGAAAGTTTCCCTCGGTGAAATTTCTTATGTTAGCTTACCTTGGATCCAAGTCTGTATTTTGTAATATAGATAGTACACAACTGTTATGTACTTTATCCTTCAATATATATTTTATTGAATACAATAAATTAATGACTTTTGAAGAATAATAATAATATACCCTTCAATCATATTTTTAGCATGGCTTCCAAACAGAATTGATGCCACAATTCCAAATTCATGCATATGTGCACTTATGTGGTCTTCATCATACCCCATCAGAAGTATTCTGTCATGCCCACTTGCCAGATATTTATTTAGGAAATAGGTGGACTGAATCCATGCCTTAGTGGACTCGTAGTGAAAACCAAATAAATACATTTTTTAAAAATCTTTTTTTAATACGTTTTGACTCATTTTGAATATGTTGTTCATTCTTGCTATGTAGAAATGCATGGTTCAGTCTTGTAATGGAGGGGAATATCAGGACAGTTGCATCTGTGTGACTGATGTATTGTTGGCACGATATTAATAGGGTAAGCAGTTGCAGAGGGTTTTCTGAGGAAGCTCATTGCACCAACCTATGCTCCTGGGGTCACGGGATGGTCTGCATGCACGGTGGTCATTCTCCTTCAAAACAACACACCCAGCCGGGCCCTTCAAATGTCTCCCACCATGTACTCTTACCCCTAAGCCTAGTGGGGCGAGCCTCACCAAGGAATAAGACACTAGCCCTTTTCAGGGAGGGGGAGGCTCAGTCCCAACCTAAACACACCCATTAGAACATCTGAAGGGGTCTTCCATGTGTAGAGTTCTTAATGTATGTTCTTATGTTCACAGTAGCAGTAGCGCTTTGAGGTTGCCTCCGCCATTTTTTATGTAAAGGCCACTGACTAGCATATAGGCATGTAAACTACTTGGCCTGTAAAACTTTATGTAAATTAGAGGATTGATAGAAACTGTGTCGATAATCTAATGGTTTAACCTTCTTTTAGTTGCCGAAGTTAAACTTGGAAAATGTTTTAAGTTTTATGTTTAGTTTCTTCTTTTTAAACATGTGAAACGCAGGGAGTTTTGTGTCTGTTCTAATCTCATGCCTTGATGGAACTTTTTTGTTGTGCTCCCGAGTCTTGTTTTTCAGGACAAAGTGCACATGCTGTAAAAGGTATTTCCTGTCAAAAGTTAATCAGGCAAAACTAAGTTTCCATCTGGAGCAGCTTATTTTTCATTGTTTCTAAGTAAATATCTCATGTACAAAGAAAATAAAGTAAAACCTCTCTCGTCAACCAAGGCTGAAGTGTTGAGGAATGCAATACATTTCACTTTGGCATTTCAGCTATGAGGACTCAGTGCATCTGTATGCTGTTAAGGTCTGCCTTTAGCAACTTCCTACAGACTTGCCAACAAAGGCAAAACTGGTTATGAAGAATGGTTAATATTCAGTGCACTGCCTGTTGAGACCTGAGGGGTCTGAAGGACTTTAAGGCCTTGCTCAGATGACGGTGGTTAGGGGGCTGTGAGTAGCTTCCCCTGCAAGCCCTCTGCCTCACAGCCTGCCTTGCCTTTCCTCCTCCCCCGTGTGAAAGCCGTGCCAAAGGTTTTGCTGTCCTTTCGGAATAACTCCACATTTACATCACGTATAAACTGGTTAGGACAAATGGCTGTTCCCCAAGTTAGCTGAAACAAGCCAGCATTTGCCGATAATTCGGATGAGCCCTGACAGTATAGAAACCCTGTTCTTAATTGAGTGCTTCCCTTCGGATTAAAATAGAGCATTCTGCACACTTTTAGGCCACAGCTGCTTTTGATATTGTCATTAATTGTTTGTCCATTTGGGTATGTGACATAGTAAAAACAAACAAACAAACTATAGCTACTTGTAAAGTGTGTCTCTTTTTAATATTTATGTAGTCGTCGTCATCCTTGCTGCCCTCACCATCCTCCTCATCACAGCCTCAGTTTAGCCACTGCAAAATGAAGGCTTCACCCTTGCGTCGCTCTGCATCCTTGACACTGATCGGATGTAATCATGTAGCCTCTGCAAAAGCCACGGGCCCTGTAAAGGCTACAAGTCCACCGGTCTGCCTTCGGCGCTGGCGGCCCACAATACCCCTATCATCTGTTGGGCTCCGTTCTGTTGTAAGTTTAGTCTCTCTTCCACTTCCTCTCCTGCTGCCTCAGCATTTAGGCTTGAAGGTGCTACTTTGCAGCTCTGGATTCCTCTTTGGGCGCTCTCTGCTGTCCTAAATTCTCATCAGTAGGTGGCTCTTGGTGACAAATACCAAATGGCTAAGAAGACTGCTTCTAATGGAAACTGCTGTTTGTTTCAAGATTTTTTTCTTGATCTGATATCTTCCTGCTCAGCTCACGGGTGTTTCTGTTGGGGCGTCTAGTGTTTAGTTCTGCATCAAATCAGCTTCTTTCGCATCCGATTGAGCATAGCTTCCTTAGCCCTTTGTTTTACGCAGAGCCCATTGGCCTGCATATTTCTTAGTCTTCTCTGCCTCCTCTTGATCGCAACGGTTTCAGTAGCAATATGGCTTAAATGGTCTTTTCTTGCCCTCCTGATTCTCTGAATGTGTTTATTATTGCTGTTGGTACCTGCCATCAAGTCCTCTCTGACTTATGGCAGTCCTGTGAATGAATTCCCTCTGAAATATCCTCTTCTTGACAGCCCTGCTCAGCCCTCGGAATCAGTTCATCTCAAAAATTCTTAATGGTAAAACTCCTCAATTTTTTAACTCGTTACTCTTGGATCTTGGTGGTTTTTTTTCTTTTGAAAGTCTTTTGGGTTATACCAGTGAAGCAGCATTTTGCCACAAGTTAACTGTTCTCACAAGAGATGCTTAACTTACTAAATGTTACCTTACACTGTCATGATATATCAAGCCATTGTTTCCATACATAGCACAAAAAGGAAAAAAGCCCTCCTGCAATCTTTGATCTATCACAAAAGATTGTTGATGTGCCATTACAGTTTAACATATGCATAAAATACTGTACTGTGGTGGGAGGGGGGTGGTGGGGGGGAATGAAAGTCAAAGAGTCTCATCTCACTTGCATCAGAAAGTTTGCCTCCATGGAAGAAAACACTGGAGTTGTTATGTGCTACATCCTCTCAGGAATTACTGTATGGGCAAATTGTATAAATTCCAGAGAAAGTAGCAAGCAAGGAAGCATTCATTTAACAGTTCTCCTTAAAGCCACTGTTTGCTCATACTCACCTCTGCAAGTTTGTAGATCTGTTCATTTGATTTGCTCGTTCCACACTTGGAGGTCTGCTTTGTGATTTGACACATGTATAGCCTGTTTGCAAACTAGCTTTAATGTGGGTCTGGAAATATGAGAATGAAAATGTAATACTAGGGTGAAGTTCAAAACGAAAAGAAGTTTAGTTGGACGAAGACTTAAGATCCTGTAAGACTAACACAGATAGAGATCATGGAAGAGGAAATTGCCTGGTATCCTAGTGTAATTATTTAGTGTGCAATGCTGTTCATGTTTAGGGAGAAGGAACTGTCCTACAACATACAGATCCTTGGAAACCTTGCCTCATCCTGGGTTCAGTCATTCCTGAGAACATTCAGGTTTTTTGCAACAAGTCCCTGTGCTCCCCAAATAACAGGATTTTGTAGAAGCATTGGTAGATTTATGGGGACAGATGAAACATCAGTTAACTTAAGCTTTTGCTATGTTCTTTCCATTTAACAACGTGGGGATGTACAAATCTCTCGCTGCAGTAAGGCAAATAAGTTTTGCTGTGCTCTTTTCTTGTACTATTTTTAGCTTTATAACTCTTTTCTATACCTCTGTAGTTGCCTTCCCCCCCTAAAAACAAAGCAGTTACAAATGTTTAAATGTCATTTTTGTAGGGATGTTATTCTAATCTTTGGATCACATGAATTGTCCTTTCGAATATTTTTTTTTCATTCTGTAAATCATTTAACCACATGAAGAGCAAATTAATGCCCCGGCCCTAAACACTTGTGCCTATATACACGTGTATGACATTTATAACATACCAGTTTTATGTTCAGCTTATATTTAGCAACCGCATGCTGCTATTGCGGTTAGGTACTAGCAAAAAGGTGTGGCACTGGAATGCTAGTTACAATCATGTTACTACAGAGAATAGAATGCTAGGAATCATTTTACTTAAATCCAAGGTGTTGAAAAAATTAAAATTAGCCAGCTTTTAATAGCTGTTGGCATAAGCAGCCATGTACTAGTTGGAGTAAGAATTGTGTGCTGATAGACATGTAACTACCTATTGTGGTTGCTTCAATTAGCTTTCTAAATTGCAGTAATTATTGCCTATTTTTATTCTAGCTTTGTTACAGATTTAACAGACACCTAAAACATAATTCTCATTAACATTTGCTTCTCAGTGGCTGTTGCATGTATCAGAAAGAAAGTTTGTAATATGGTGTTTACATAGATAACGTTTACATGCAAATCTAACCCTGCAGTCCTAGTCATATTTGTTCAGACGTACATCCTCTTGACTTGAATAGGTCCTCCTTCCTCGTGTGTATAGGACCACATAGATTTTTAGCTATGTAAGAGGGCTCGTTTTTGTCTAGCTAGAAAGTATGGTTTACCATTTTGTGGTTATTTTGTACTGTAATGGCTGTAGTGTTGGCCACTGGGAGTGTAAAGGGGCGAGTGTTACAGCACTTCGGAGTGCTTTGATGGGGCTCACACCTGCAGTGATGAAGTTCCTGAAAGGCCCAGGTGCCCAGGCTTCACCCCAGCTGGAATACATTCCTATGCTCTGGGACTCTACAGCTGATTCCAGAGGTGCACAGGCTGGATGAGCAGTGAGGAAACATTAGCAGCATGTCCTCACTGCCATTATAAGCATATTATAAGAAATGCCATTGTACTTCTTTGACGTTGGTCCATACCTTGTGCTCTAGCTCTTCACAAGTATTTCTTCCTAAACCAGAGATTGAGATTTAGAATACTAACTTCTTACACACGCCCTATTTTTTCCTCACAGGCACCCAGTATAGATGACAAAGTAGACCTTCACTTCATCGCGTTAGTAAATGTGGATGGCAGTCTCTATGAACTGGGTAAGAATAAACATAGTTCTTCAAAGTGGCCCAGATACGACCTACGACGAAGGCTTCCTGTTTTTTATACTATTAACTTGAAACTGTAGCTTGACATAGCGGTAACATCATCTTGCCTTTTAAAAAAAGTTTCACTACCATTTTTTCAGTGAATTACGTTCTTTGAACGTGGTAAGCATATCATTCAAGAATGCTGACAGAAACCCACTAACTCACAGAAGGGACCTCAGAACTTCCTTCTGCTTTTCAGGTGTCCGTCTGCGCTGACTGTCCGCATACCTTGAATGTACCACAGACCCTTTGCTTGGGATCCTAATGCTGCACAGACATTGCAAATCAAATCACAATATTTGTACTGCTGCTGTTTGATCACTTGGATTAGCTCCTACACCATTCTGACTGCATTACATTGGGTAACCAGGATTCCCTGCATGTTCTTATGGGAAAAAGAAAAAGAAAAACCAAAGTATACATAGCCCAGTGTCATACGTATTTGTCCTATCTCTTTAAATAATCTTAAATAAAAAGGTATTTTAGTGTGCTTTACAGTGTAGATGGAGCTGTTCTGCAGCTTCCATTAGCCGAAGCCAGCAGAGCCACTGTCGAGGGATGATGTTGTAGGCCAACATCTGGAAGACCAGGCATTCCCCATATTTGTTTTACCGCATGGCATTAGCAAATGGCATAGAGCAGGGTTGCCAGTCTTGGTCAGAGCCACGGTTTCTCTGAAATTTTAAGATACTTCGTCTTGATGTATTGTTAAACTGAAGCAGCGGAGTGGTATTCTGGAGCTGTTACACTGTACAAGTCACGGGTGCAAAATCTGCACATCAAAGCCCACAGATTCAGTTTCTGGCATATCTGATTAAAAAAAAAAATCTCTAGTGGCAGGACTTGAGGCAGTCTGTTATGTAAGACATAAGAGAACTTCTGCTAAAGAATTAGTACTACATCATTAGTAAAATCTTTGATCTGAGAACTATAGTTCCCAGCATGTACTTGTAAAAGTTCCTAAAATTTGTTCTTACTGTATGCTTTGAGTCTTAGATGGCAGTCTGCTTTTGAATCCTAGAGGACCCTATACACACAAACTTTACCTATGAACATAAACAGCGTGTTTTCTGTGGCAACAATTTCGAATACTGTTTCCCAGAATAGACTTGGGAACCAAACCAAAAATGTAGCTTGCAAAGAGTGGGTGGGTCAATTCTAAGTCTGTGGAATGTACCCAAGAATGTGCGCTACGGAACTGCCTTCTGGCTTGTCACACATGCAGGAGTCATCCACTCCAGTGAGTGCGGTCAAGGTGGAATAAAATTCACACGTTATCTGAGCTCAATTTAGGAGTTGTCCTCGATCAATTAAAGACTATTGCCAAACTGAATTAGCATGCATGAAAAACTTCAACAGGGCGCGAAGACTGGCTGACACATTCAATAAGCTCATACTGGAAAGTACAAAGCCAGCTTCAGGTCTTTGGCCACTGAGATTATTGTAGAATGAAATTGCCATGGAGAATTAGTCCATCGCGATTAATCATAGCAGGTAAACTGAGCCTCTGTGTCTAAGCAGCTCCACTCTGAATTCTAAAGACAAACAAGGAAGACCTCTTGCCATTATGCCCTGTTTTGAGCCAGGAGTGCAGCGGCATTTTAACTGTTGGTATTACTAGATTTTATCTGGCCAGGGCGGCTTATTTTATATTGTATTTTTGTATTTTTAATTTAATGTTTATATTTATTGTAATTTATATTATATTTACTTTTAATTTATTGTTGTAAGCCGCCCCGAGGCTTCGGCGAATGGGGCGGCATAAAAATGTTTTAATAATAAATAAATAAATAAACTTCAGGGCCAAGGACAAAATCAGACCTGCTGGGGTGTGGCAGAAACCCTGCCCCCTCCCTGACCCATCCTCCTTCCTCCAAGTGGATCCTCTGGTGGCTGCCCAGCTTTTGTTTAGTTTTTCCCCATTTTAAAAGGTTGAAATCCCTCCCATAAGGTTCAGCTGCTGACTAAGAGCTGTAAGCTGAATTACTTCCATGGATTTAGTATGCTTAACCTTGAGGCCTGGCCTTTTTTGGCTCTGGCCCTGGAATGGAGCCTGCGAAAGCGTCTGTGGAATGCAGTGTGGCCCATGGGCTAACGAGGCCTGCTCTGCTGGCTTAAAGCATAGGGCTGGCTGTTGAGTACTGCTCTGAAGGGAATGCTTTCTGTTCTACCGTGGAGCTTCTGTGTTCGAGTGAGAGAAAGTGCGTTTATTTTGAGCCTGAGGCATTCATGCACTACCTTTCTTTTCAAATTGCGCTAGAACATGACTGGGTGTGCACAACATAGCTAAGTCACATGGCTTCGAACCCTTGGTGGCTCCCTGTGTTGCCTGAACCCAGTGAGCGTCTTGCATGGTGGGGGCGAAGCCAGCTCAGGAAGTCATGGCTTATCTAGGGTTTTGCACCTACCTCGGGACCTCCAAGTGCACAAACAGGGCTTTTCAGGAGAGAAGATTGCTATGAGAGTCACTTTCTGTGCACATAATTTGTATATTATGATGGAATTAATTGGTATATTAGTGGCATATTATTAATTGGCGTATCCTTGCAAGAGACTGTAGGCAGCCCTTCCAAGGTACTGTGGCAATCCTTAGATGGCACCTCATCGAGATGGGGGAGACGGATGGCCAGCCCGTTTCTATGACCTCGGGTGAAAAAGACCTTAAAATAGAATGACCATGCTGGCAGCCTCTGCAAGAAGCCTGGGAAAGCTTGGTGCTCCTGCAGTGTCCCCAAGACAACCTGCAGGATGACCAGAGAGAAAGGAGCCGGGGAAGTGGCCTGCGGCTGCCGTGTGCCAGTCACCCCTCAGCTCGCTCCACAGTGCGCTGGCCCCACTCTGCAAGCCTGCCCCACACAGTTACATAAAGAAGGACTGAAGACTGCCTGGCACGCCAATGGGCTCATGTTGTGCCCGTGGAAACAGTCCGCGCTGCTAGGGTGCATACTTGTAGATCGGATATTTCATTCAAAAGTTGGTGGCTGTTGGTGGCTTGAATTGGAGCCTAGAATGTGTGCTTGATCACTGTGTTGCAGGGTGGGAAAAATCGCAGAACGGGTGAACGCACCTGTAGCATGCATGAGGTGCAGCGGAAGAGCACTACCGGATTCTGTGCAAAGCTTAATAAAGAATTACTTTCTTCATATTCCAACAGATGGACGGAAGCCTTTCCCTATCAACCATGGGCGATCAAGTGATGACACATTTTTAGAGGTAGGCATGCAAGCCGTCTTGTCTCAAAGCTGTGTTGACGCTGTTTAAAGAAAGTGCTCATGGGTGATAGAAACTATTTACTGTGGTAACATTTGAAACTGCTGTGGCAGAAACAGAGGCAAATGTAGATGCATTCAGATCATTAGTCATATTAAAGTTGTTCACTCTGAGTTTCATTTACTACTTGGGAGTATTATTCATGAAGACAGTTCAGGCTAATTAGAGCTTTCAATTCTGCCATGTCAGGTAATTTGGGGGTTTTGTATTTAAAAATACATAGCCATGAAAGGCCAATCCTCCCAAGGCAGCTTGTAAACATGCGTGCGTGTGTGTGTGTGTGCGCGCACACACCCACACACATGGAGTGGGTACATGGGTAACAGCATTAAAACACCGTTTCACCACAAAATAGGATCTAAGAAGTAGCAACAGTTAAAATGGTAACATCAAAAAATAAATGTAGATCAGTGTCTTCTATGTTTATAAATGTAACGATACATTTTAAACTTTTTGTGTTTTCTCACTAGGATGCAGTAGAAGTATGCAAAAAATTCATGGAACGTGATCCAAATGAATTACGATTCAATGCAATTGCTCTAGCAGCAGCTTAAATTATTCTTACACAAGGAAAAAACTGGTTGTTTAATGTATTGTAACGAAATAATGCTTTTGCCATAATCAATTATGATCAGATTTTGATACCTCTCAAATAACATGTTGATGCCGATTAAACGTCAGAATCTCCGCTGTCTCTTGTATCCTTTTCTTCAAGCCCTTCTAGACCCTCTGTTCAGTAGTCTAACATCACAAAAGGCATTGTGGATAAGTTCATCCAGTAATGTTTTTCTGTAAGCAATCTTGGCTCCTCCACTACATAAACCAGTCTTCTCCAGTATGGTGCTCTCCAGATTTGTTGGACTCCAACTCAGTATTGTCCACTAGCTATGTTGCATGTGGCTGATAGGAGTTGTGGCCCAAAATTCACCAGGTTGGAGCAGGTTGATATAGATAGCTCTGTCATAACAATACTATGGCACCTGGGAAAGCTTGGATGCTACTAATAGCACCAACTCTGGTCAGAGTAGCTGGAGAAAACTTTACCACAGTAGAATTTGTGGGACATATCCTGATCCTTGAACTTGGCTCAGAGTTGCATCTCTGCATGAGCAGAAAAGACTGGCAGTGAAAAAACTAAAACCCGGCATAGTTCACCTTGCAGTGGCGTACATGTGATCCAGTCAAGGCTTTCCTGTACATCACAAGAGCATTTTCTCACAGAGCATGAGTACCAGCAGCCAGAGAACCTGCCATCCCCAGCTGGTTTTGAGTCCACTTCTATGGAGAGGCAGGCGTCCTTGCCCCAGAAATCCCATGCTCTGCTACTCCAGCTTTCCATCACAGGCAATACATCTAGCAAGAGATCTGGAATGGTGGGCAGTGTCCCATCAACTTCCTACCAGAACCAAGTGAAGGAAAGGAGCCCTCATACTTAGCGATGTACATACCTAGTATTACCAAACCTCTGAAGGCTATTGCCTGCGAAGATGCGTCACCAGAAAAGCTGCAGAACCAAGAGGTTCTGCCTATACCAGACCTGCTGATGTCACAGGACCCCAGAAATAGTGGTAGCTGCACGTTGGAAGAAACCCAGAACCTATACAGCCCTGTTTAATTTCTAAAAATCGGGGATAAAACATCCTTGGATTTAGCTTGAGAGCTGAGATTCTTACTGATTGACTACAAAGAATGAAAATAGCAAGTTAATGTACCTACCTTACATGGTAAATGTGTTCTACAGCTTTCATTGTGTTTGCTTACAACATGTTTTGAGAGAGACACACACCACTGGGAACAGTGCAGTTCTTGTAGAAGTGCTCCTTTTATGGACTTCAAACAAGATAAGGAAACGGTTACAGGTCACTGTTCAAATCACAGGGAAGAACTAAATAGTATGGTGCGCATGAATTGCAGTCTGAATGCACATAACATATTAAGGTAGGATCATATGTTCCCAAGCTTATGATGCTAGCTGAAATCCTAGAACATACCTAGAACAGAATAATACTGCCTTGTGGGACGGTGCTTGGATCTTGTGAAGCCACTTCTGCTACAGAGGGGAAGAAATGAAAACCAGTATCCCCCAGGAAGCCTCCGGTGACAATGAGGACCGCCTTCCTTCCCTAAAGACGGTGTCCAAGCCATTCTGTATCATCTTACACCATTTATCCTGCAGCTGGTGCCACTATTCGTCCTGAATACGCATTCCATGGTTGCTCTTCTGTTGGATATCAGCTGTTCAAGCCTGCTCCAGCCATTTTTTCTGGATTGTAGGAACAGCATTTCAGCAAGGAAAGTGATGTAATGACAGCATAGCTATGCAAGGTCAGGATAAAGAGAATTGTTTTTGTGGTTGGCTCGCTAAATTCAGGAGTGAAGCTTGGTAGCACAGTCTATGATACAGTCTCGCCATACAACTATGGAGAGAATTTCCAGATTCACATTCTGCTCCAAATTTAAAGCCAATTCCAAAGCTGTTGTCTTTTTAAAACCTAATCACCATGTAGTCCTGGCTTTAGTTAGCATTATTCAATCAAGTTTCTTGGCAATAATAGGATTGTGCAATATCTCTAATTAAAATAATTAATTGTGAAAAAGACTACTCTTCTGCCTGCCTGTAACTTCCACACTTGGCAACCAGTTAACATGAAATTTTCACACATGCTACTAGCACTCCAAGGAATTAAGTCCGCCAGATTTCAGGCAGATCAAAAAATGGGTCCCTTATTTTATAGGCCATTTAAACTACTATTTTAGTTCTGTCCAAAGTGCAAATAAGCACAACCAGTAATGGAGAAAAGCTAGAAAGCACACGAGGGAATAGATAGGAAATGCTTCCTGAATGGCAAGAAGTGATGGAATGGGCAATTTTTGTTTTTTTCACCAAGACCAAGCCCACAGTAACAGCAGTGCTCGCAATTGCTTAGTCCAAGGGAAACGCCCCCCTCCCAAACTTGCTCTGCCTTGATACAGACGTGGGCCTACTTGCAACTGGAGAACTGCCTAGAATGGTGGATGCTTCTGCTAAAATGTCTCTGAGCTGAAGCCCGCCTGGCTTACACTTCCCATCTCTTCTTCCCTGCACTCTTCCTCTCCTGCCCTTAGTTAACCTCCACATGACCTGTTCTGGTTGCTAGGGGGAGAAATGAAAACTCACCGGCTCCAGATGAATTCTAAACGAACGTACATGGCATCCCTATATTTATTTATTTATTATTATTAAAACATTTTTATGCCGCCCCATTCGCCGAAGCCTCAGGGCGGCTTACAACAATAAGTTAAAAATAAATAACATTAAAAATATAAACATTAAAATTAAAAATACAAAAATAACAATATAAAATAAACCGCCCTGGCCAGATAAAATCCAATAATATTAACAATTAAAATGCCACTTAAATAAAAAGGTCTTCGCCTGGCGCCGAAAAACAAATAACGACGGCGCCAGGCGGACCTCTCTATATGGAAGAATGGGTATCATTTCCATTTTTAATTGTTGCGAAACCCATCCATCCTAAAGTAAGCTGCTGCTGACAATTACATAAATGTGTCAAAGGTAGAGTTTGATCACCGTACAGCCTTCTGCAAGACACTATTTTTCTATGCAAGCTAATGAACTAAGATCAGGTAATAATCCCATGCTTATTTTAAAGTGGAAAACCTTGCAAGATTCAAGTCCTTTTGAACAGACTGACTGAAACATGAGCTGGACTTGCTGGAAACCTTGACAGGGCAGCCACCTTGTGCTCCGCGCTAGTAAATGAAGCAGGAAACAGGAATGTCTGGCATAACCTTTCACCTTGCACAAACTGTCCCCATGCTTTCACTTTTCGCCTTTGCATGCACCTAATGTGTGCGGAATTCATTCAAATGTTTTTGACTCTGTCGGTTCTTTTATTGCATGTCCGGCTTTAAAACTGAAGCTTTAAATTTGGAAGCATAAATCTTTATTTTTTTCAGAACTCAACACAGTCCTGATGCCTTAATATTGGTGGGTTTATGTACTGGCCATAGACTATTCCTATGATGCTACAAATATCCGAAATGCACACAAGGTTGGAGAAACAGGAGACGCATACATTAGTTCGGTATCCGCTGAAACATTTGAGTCTTTGAATGGGGCAGAGCACCTGGGGTCATCACAAGATTCTGTGAATCTCTCTTCTGACATCTCCCCTTGTTAGATTTTCCAAGACAACAAAAGCTATGATTGATACAGACACAGTAAACAGAATGCCTCCCGTTCCCCCACGCGACTGCCACAAAGGCCGGCATTCTCCCATGTAGGAACAAAAGCCACAATCTCTTGGTTTACGGTGGTGTTGGAAAAGTAAGCACTGCCTAGCCTCACAGAAGTACGACAAGGGGGATACATCCTGCGTTCAGTTCAAATAAGGAAATGGCTTTTATACATGGGTGTAGCCCTGGTGGTATAGAGTTTACAGTAATTAAGCTACAGTCTCTATTTCTATCCACCCAGAGTCCCTGAAATTGTACTCTAAAACTATTACATTTAGACAGGTAGTCTTTCGTACTTTTTAAAAAAAAATCCTAAACCAATGGGTTATGAATATCTAG
Source organism: Varanus komodoensis (assembly GCF_004798865.1). NCBI lineage: Eukaryota > Metazoa > Chordata > Lepidosauria > Squamata > Varanidae > Varanus > Varanus komodoensis. Next base: position 7,594,700 of record NW_025335780.1, read on the forward strand.
TACAGGTGAAGTCATGCATTTATCTCACAATTTATCACAGTTAAGAGAGGGTGGCAATGGATTTGACTACTTGGAATTCTGACAGCCTCAACCCTGCCTTAATATGCTTTTTGATGATTAAAATCCTGTTATTCTTAATGGCATGCAATAAAAATGACTCTTTATATGATATTCCACAAGTACACAGGGCTGCAAAAGTGTGATTTAGTTTTGAATAAATATGCATGGGGCTGCATTTTACAGATGTGCTTATATTATAGTACTAAATAACTTTAACGTTTAAAGTTAAATAACATTTAACATACTGATTGCAACATTTAACCTCTTACTCAGTTGACGGTGTAAATTTATTATTTAATTAATTATTAGATTAATTCCCTTTGAGAAACCTTATAAACTATAGAAAAGTGTCTTGCTTCTCTCAGATCAGAAGTGGAGGGCCTCTTTTCACCTGAATTCCATTTTGGATAAACAGGACACATTCACGTGGAATTTATGAGAACTGAACAGGGCTGTTCTAGATTGACCATTTTGGAGAGCTTTCATCCACTGGGTTCCCATAAATCAGGGACAACTTGGTGGTGCGTAAGAACAAAAGGTTATCATGTGGCCAGCAGTGACCAACCTCTGGTTTCGTACATCTTTTGGAAAGACGGCTTGCTTCAGCTCTCCCCTGCCAAAAGGAACACACGACTCCAACCAGCCTGGGACTGCCGTCATCTTTTCAGCCCCTGCCTCCTGAGATAAACACCATGGCAAGGGGGAGACCAATCTAGCCCCATACTCCGGCTGGAGAAGGAACAAGAGCGGGCAGCTCTTTTCACTCTTCCCTTCTTAGAAGATTAATACACATTTTTCAATGAGCTGCTGCCCTGGTGTCTCTTTTTTCCTCCTCCTCCTCCTCCTCCGGTTCCCACTCATTCCCTTTTTCTTTTGTGCTACCCATTTTAACTTAAAAGCCCTGAGGGTACGGGCTATTATTAATGCTGAGAGCTTTTTTTTTGGGGGGGGGGGTTAGCTTTGGCTGTAAAATGGGGTAGAACGTTGTAAATAATGATTTATAAATCATAATTATAAATGATTAATAGTAACAACTTAGTAGCTTAGATGGCTTAAAGGACTAGGACAGGGGTCGGCAACCCACGGCTCCGGAGCCACACGTGGCTCTTGAACCCCTCTGCTGCGGCTCCGTTGCTCAAAACACGCGCCGGCACAGCCACTGATCTGCTCAGAAGCTCCACTCAGGAAAAGCAGCGCTAGCTAGTTAAGTCAATCAGCTAGTTAAGTAAATCGCTACATCCCTCTGCTAAACAAGCTTCCTGCAGGCTCTCATGCTGCTGAAAGGATTCTCTTTGTCCCAATGTAATCTCCTTCCTCTGAATGATAAAAGCTGCGCTTGGGACCTGTCACAATTCACAGCACTTGACTGTTTATCTGCTAATCAGTCACCAAACACACCTATATCTCCGGTACAGCTGCCGATCTGCAGATAGATCCGCACTGATTTACTGAGCTCCCACTCCCTCCTTAGGCCAACCATGGATAAATCGAAGAAAAGTTTCTGAAGTAAACCAAACATTTAATGATACGTGGATAGATTCATTTGCTTTTACTGCTGACGAACTTATGGGGTTTGCTGTTTAATGCATACAGCCCTTTAGCACTGACTTTGACTCTTCAGGAAGCTGTTCTTCTATTCAAAATATATGAAAGGAGTCCTACTAGTTTATAATGTAAGATTAAAAATAACAGTTTTTAGTGACTGAACAAGAGCTGCAGCTCAATCATTATGAAGATATACATAGCATTAAGGCAAAAAACGATACATGCAGTGTTATCTTCATTTTGTGTGTGTGTGTGTGGGAGACGGGTCCAAATGTCTCTTTGAGTGTTAAAGGTTTCTGACCGACCCCTGGACTAGAAGAAGAAATCTTTCTGTGGATGAATGTCATGGCAGGCTGGCATGAAGAATAAGTGTGGCTGGGCATTTGCCACTGGGCAAGGACGATGGTTCGGTGGGGTGCTAGAAGACAGAGCTGGTCTGCTTCCTGGAATTCAGCTGGAAAGCAAGTCTTTGCTAGGGCGAGGGAGAAGATCAGCAGCAGCAGTTAATGCTGGTGAGAAGGCTGACTCAGCAGGGAGGCAGCCCATGGAAGGCGCCTCGGATGAGGGCCTGCAAAAACTTGCAGTCGACGGGGCCAGTGGGATCAGCACCCTCTTCCAGATAGTCCATGCCCTTCTTCCCCAGCCCCCAAGCGCTCAATATGCTGGACTCCTGATCCTCAATCCTTACTGGACTGTTTTGAGGGTTTGCTCTTAGACTTTCCCCACCTGCCCTAAAGATTTGCTGTACTTCTGCGAAGCTCAGGCACCTCCCGAGCAGACTGATGCTTTCCTGAATTAAGTGCACCAGAATTCCAGCCGGCTTTCAGTCCAATTAATTCGAAGCTTGCTCAACATGCGCTTGCTAGAACTTGACCCCTTCCCCCCCCCCCGCCCCACAAGCATACACACACTCACAAGATCCATTCCTGCGCCATAGCGCGCTTTTACCGAGAGAGGGCGCTTTGGCTCCTGTATTGGGGAAAAGGGAACAACGTCCGGAGTGCAGCTGCTATGCTCTCACCTGCCGCCAGGTGGAAGCCGCGGCGCCGCCTCCCGGGAAGTTTAAGAAAGTTTGCACGGCGCTGCGCCGCTGTTGGCGAGGAGCTGGTCGGGAGCAGGAGCGGCGAGGTAGGTGCGCCCTCGTCGCGGGGGGGGGGGGGGGGAAAGCAAGCCGGGGGGGGGCCCTCCGGGGGGGGGGGGGCGGCGGCGCAGCCCGCGAGCGCGGAGCGGCACCCGACGCCCGTGCCAAAGGAGGCGCGCTGCTTTGCGCTGGAATTGGCTCCCCGGTTTGCGGGCGGGGGCGGGGGAGCCGCGGGGGACCCCGAGAGCGGCGGCAGAGCGCTCCTCTCTCCTCGTCAGCTCACGGCCAGGCTTCGGGGGCAAACGCTGCCCTTGCGAGACGCCTCGCCCGGGCTTCTCCCCGCAGGAAGATGCGTCGCGCAGCGCTCTTCCTCCAGCGCACGCCCGCCGCCTATTTATAGCCCCGAAACTTGCAACAAAGCCCTGCGCGACGAGGGAAGCCGGAGAGGGCGGGCGAGCGAGCAGAGCTCCCGGGGCGGGCGGGCAGGCTTGTGGCTCGCGCGGAGCGGCGCAGCGGTCTGACAGCCCCTCTCCTTCTCCTTCTCCCCGTGCCCTCCTGCCAGCCATGGAAGAACGAGCGGACGGCGAGGGCGCCTGCTACGACGCGGCGTTCGCGGAGGCGCGCCGGTGGGTGGAGGTAAGGCGCTTCTCCGGCTCGCCGCAGGTGGAGGGAGGGCGCCCGCTTGGCCTCCCCGCCGCCCGTCGCGGCCCTCTGGCCTCGGGTCCAGCGGCCCCCGCCCCTGGGCGCGGGAGGGCCGCGGTCCGGGCTGGCTGCCCCTCGCCTCGCCAGGGCGCCCGGCGGGACGCGCGCTCGGGGCCCCCGGGACGGAGCCCCCCAGGCGGGAAGGCGCGCGCGGTCGGAGACGCCTCGCAGCCCTCTTGCGCGGCTGGGGCGGGGGGCCCGGGGCGGGGGGGGGGCCGGGGCGGGGGGGCCCGGTCCTTTCGGCCGCTGGGGGTTTCCGGGCTGGACGCGGCGCTGGGGGCGAAGGGGGTGGCGCGCTTCCAGCGAGCCTGGGCGGAGTGCGGGGTGCGGGGCTGGCCAAGTCCCCCCGGCTTCTCTCCGTGCTCGGCGCGCTCGCGCTCCGCTGGACGTGTCGCCCCGTCTCTCCGGACGGGCTCCCGGGCGGGGCCCCTGGTCAGGCAGAGCCTGCGCTTGGGGAGAGTTGTCCAGAGTTAATGGTTAAACGTAACGCACGCATCCCACACCCTTGCTTGGTCGTAAAGCTTACGGAGGGTGGCGGAGCCTCCCTTTAGCCCACACCTGCGTGATTTAGTGCTGCCTGTGTCCCATCGTGTTCCTCGGACACCTTGCTTCCATAGGGGAAATCTCTTAATGCAAAGATGTGCTCCTTACTCTTTTTTGTTGAGTAAATTTTGTTATTATTTTCCACAAACTAAAAAAAAGAAACTAAAAAACATCATCAGAAACATCAGACCTGTTGGGTCAGCCCCCCCCCCTTTTTTTATAGCAGTCCGTAAATATATTCAAATCTATGTATTACCCGGTTTCTCTAGCCAATGATAAAAAGAGTTCCAAGTTTGATAGAAGTATGTATCCTCTTTCTCCTTCAGAGGCAAAGTCAGCCTGGCCATTTCAGCGCAATCCAGAATCTTTTTAAAAATCAGTTCATCAGTGGGTGGCTCAAGATGCGCTCCTTATTCAAGGATGTTTAGGTTCTGTGGAATGTAATAATCTTGAAAGAAACGGGTGTGTTTCGTCTGTTGCAGCAGAAATAATAGTTTGCCGTTGAAGAAGTCTTTTGCCGTGACAAAGTGTTTCAAGTGTTGTGGGACTCCTTGCTTGATAATTCAGCGGGTTTGATGAAGGCCTTCTTCACACTTGTGTAGAATGGATGGAGTCTCCTTTAAAGGAAGCCGCAGCCTCCGGTTTGCATCAGCAATGCAGTTAAGGGCAGGATGTTTTGGGGGCAATCATTCGTAGGGCCTCCATCAGTCAAAGCCAACTTGACAGCACACAGCCGCAACGCTTTTGCGGTCCCCTGAAGAGAGCCGCATTCGCTATTGAAGTTTGAGCTGAGGATTTCTAGCCCTAGACAAACCAGGCTGCTGTTCTTGGGAGGCTCCCTTTAAGAACTCAGGGAATGGCGAATGCAGCTCAGGTGCAGACACCAGACTAGCTGGCCTTCAGATCTGGTTTCCTTTGCCCCTTCCATGTTCCATGTTTTCCACATAGCAAAGCATATGTTAGGTTTTGTGGCAAGGTGTGTGCAGTGCTTCACTGGCTAATCTAGGGAAGTCCCGCCCAAGACAATGGAATTGCACCTGAAGGAGGGATGAAAAGCACTTTATTCAAGAAATTCAGAATATGTAACTGGAAGAGGCAGTGCAGTACAGCATGGTAAGGAATCTTGTTCGAGTTCTGTAGAAGCTGATTACTGAACCTTTTTCTCCAGGCATTTCTACACATTTGCAGTCTTTTCAGAAATGATGTTCAACTATCAATTTTGGTAGTTCTCATGGAAAAGTTTTCCCAGGGTCAGGAATTACAGTGTACACTCCATCAGGCCTGTGACAGCTTACCTTTTACATTTCCCCTTAGTTCTTTCTCTGTTTCAGGAAACGGAATGTTGAGTGTTCTCTCATGGGTTCACCTCCTTTGGCAAGGAAAATTCCTCTGCGCAGCGGCTTTGAGATTCAGGTTTATAGCTCCTACATGGGACATGCAGACGGTTTGCGTGCACAGCAGGTGTGCTGGAATGCAGTGTTTAATCATAGCCCTAGTTGCTGAGTGTTAAATCACAACAGTATTCCCAAGGAGATATGCAAGCTGCCTGAAAACAGTTTTATATAGTTATAGTTTAGTTGTAGATGGCAAACTTCTGTGCTCTTGGGATTATTCTGATCCCCAGAAGGATGCCTGGTATATTTGCTTCAGAAGTCATCCCTTCACGAAGTGGCTGAAACTGATAATGACGTTTGTTACAACTAGTGGTAAGATCTTCCCATTTCAGGATGCAGAGTTATAAAACAAACACACTTAGGAAAATCTGGGGATTACATACAAACCTCAAAGCAGCATCATACTCAGCTCCTGGAATCCTGTGGCTAGAACTTAAGTTCCATTTAAACAAATGTAGGTGTGAACTTTTCCCCACAGCATCATTAAAATTTGGTAGTGTTGCTGAGACCCAAACAAAATCAGTTTAATCCTCATTTTTACAGACTAGGGGTGGTGGTGGTGTTCCGATAGGAACTGCTGTTTAAAGTAGTTCAGTGATTTTTACTAGTTTGAAAACCACTTGTGCATCAATATATATCTACATAGAATATTTATTTGTATTTCAAAATTGGTGAGGATGGAAATACATTTTACAAAGCGAATAGGGGGCTCTCTATGCTGTGTGTGTATTTAATACATATTGGTTAACCAAGTATCCCCACACTTAGGAAAATGTTATTTGTCTGATGGAGAGAGATACCAAGTACCACACTAGTATTTCTGTGTTTTATCCAGTAGAAGATGCTGATGATTCCCAGTCCATCCCATTCAGGGCATCAGCCCACATGACTTCTGCCTCTTTTGTGGCTGCTTTTAAAAACAAAAGTAGTGGGAAAAGCAACAACTTTATTCATGGATCTCCTGAATGTATCAAATCAGGTCCAAAGAGCACTTGGATACCTGTGGCTTAGACTGAGTTTGCTTCAGTAATTCTGCAACGTAAATGTAAACCCTACATTGAGTAGGGCATGCATACAGTTAAAATGGGCTGCAAGAGCTTCTTGTCCCACAGTAACAAAATTCCACATATGCCAGAACTAGTACACAGCGACTTAAAGGCATTTTAGTGCTATGTATGTACTTCTTGAAGTATTTAGTACTTCTTGAAGTCTGAAGAAACGTATACCTAGGTTTCAGTCTAGCAGTCGCTTACCTTCAGTTTGTTCTCCAAGACAGAGCTGATTTCCTTGTAAATAATGGGAGGAATCCGTAACTGACAAATCAAGATTGCAAAGTATTTCACTAACCTACTGCAACAATTTCTTTACTATAGTTGTTCCAGGAAGACCTGCTCACAGATGTGTGTGAAGTATCTTAAAGCAGCCACTGAAATGGGATACCTAGAGTTTGTCTTGAGGTTCACTTAGATTGCAAACTTCAAGAAAGCTAAGTGTGCATCATTCTCCAAAAGCTTAAATGTGATCAAGAGCCCTTGATCCTTATAAAGGTGCTACGTTTGTGATGGCATTGCTCCTGCTAGAGGCAAGTGCATTTTAGCTGCATCATTTCATTCTTGCATCTGCAGAAACACAAATGTGTGAGAGGAAGAGAAATGGAAAACAGTACTCAATTTAAACAAGTATAGCGAGTTGTGCTAAAATAACTTTTATAGTATTTGCATTTCCACTGTCCTATATACAATCAGCTGAAGAAAGTAAAAACAAACATAGGTATTTGGTATTGTTTACAGACTGCACTAGGTTTTGCTTGATAAGAAAAGTCAAAATAGTACACGATTGGATCCGTAAAGCAAACAGGACCCTGAAAAGAGGACCCGCCACTGTATCATTAACCTATTATGTCTCAAAGATTGTAGATGCATTTATGTAGCTTAGATCTAATTTGGATTTCCTAATCAGCTGCTTTCCTGATGCAACTTCAGCTCAAATGCATTGCTTCAGCCTGCAGATGGGTTTTCATGTTCGCCTGTTCCTCCATCTAAAACTCTCTGTGTTCATCTGAAACCTTAAGTTCTACGCCATGACCTCTGGGCCATGCATATCAAAGGCAAATAGTTCTAGCCTAGTTGTCTAGTTTTCTGCTTGCAGTAATTTAAAGTAAGTAAACACACCCATAATTTTCCCTTCTGCAATTGTAGAGAACAATAGTTCTCCAAAATGAGCAAAAGAGAAAATTAGATTTAATAAGTGATGTATACAAGGCATACCATGATGTGCTCAGGCATCTGGACTGTGTAACTTTAAGGCAGCAAGGGCTGCTGGAAATTATTCTGCTGACCACATGCCTTTGCTGTTCTTGCCCTAGATGAAGTAACATTGAGTAGGCAGGCAGAGTTAATGCACCCCCTCTCTACCTACAGCAGATGTAGCTTGCTTTTAGTATACCACTGGCAATTTTTTTTACCAAAGCTATTTCAAAGAGCCCCCAGATCAGGATCTGAAGTTTGGACATAGCTCCTCTTGTGAAGAGCAGCTCAGTTCACCCTGCGTGTACTGGAAGGGCCAGGACCAGACCAGATGCTGGAAGGGCTCGAAGGCTCTGTGAAAGCCACCAGCTTCGGCAGGCCTCGGTGGAGGTTACAGTGGGCCCTTGAGGCCCGCTCAAACATGGCAGGATCATCTTCCACCACCCCCTACTTCTGCCCTTGACTGATCCGCACTCGTCAGGCACCTGTTCCTTGTTCAGTTTGACCTCGCCTTGCGCCTGGCCTGGCTTGTATACGACCTCCACTTGGGCCTGGAACCTCGCCTTTCTCCTTGGACCCCGGTATCTGACTTTGCTCATTCCTGGCTCTGCCTTTGGGACTACCACGCCATGCCGGATCTCCAACCCTTGGCTTGCTCCTGACATTGCCTTTGTCTTTGGTCTTTCTGCATTCTGGTAAGACCTCCGTTCATCTCTAGCAGCCAAGGCTGATGTTCCAGCCACAAACACCTGCTGCATAGTCATTTTATTTTTTTATTATTTATTTATTTATTTATTAAAACATTTTTATGCCGCCCCATTCGCCGAAGCTTCGGGGCGGCTTACAACAATTATATTTTTAATTAAATATTTGACAGACAGTGAGAAGAAACCATTGGTTATCCCTTATTTAGTTGTCAGTGACTAAGTGATGAACAAATGGTCACTTTTCAAAGTAAATGTACGTGACAGGGCTAATCATCCATCTGTGTCATGCAAAGAAAGAGACACTTACAGACACTGCAGAAAGTTACTGAACACCCAAACAATCATGTGGAATTTAGTGGCAGATTTTCCTTCCTAACGAATGTGGCAGATTTTCCTTCTAAACAAAACTGGCACTGCTGCAAGGTGCCAGATGAGATTCAGTGTTGAGCGGAAAGAAAAACGCATTTAAAAGCTTAACTGCCCTTGTTAACAAATGACATTTTGAACTCCATGTGGTAAATTCATTAGAAATATTCAGTGTGTGGAACTGAGGTGGGAAATAACCAGTGTTTTCTTGGCAGTTCTTGCCTGGAGCCCCCGCATGGGGTTTCTGCATGGCATACTAGCTTTCCTGAGTTCATCTTGCCACCATGAGTAAGGCAAGTCTTTACAGGGGGAACAGAATGAATAGAAGCTACACCCAAGAAAACTGGGCCTTCACAGTTGTGTTTGCAAGGGTTTATCCTTGTCTTTCCTCCCACTTCTGGAGAAATAAGTGTTTTATATGCTGGAAGTTTTGAGGTCCAAGGGCAAAGACTAGCTGCTTTCTAGCTGTCTGGAAACGCTTTGCCACGCATGTCATAGAAGTTTCAAGCAATCAGAAATAATGACCATTGAAGAGGAATATCGTCTACCTCCTGTTCTTGTAGTCCACCTAACAGTTGCGGGGGAAATTGGTAGATTTCAGTTTTTATAGCTTGAATGCTGTTCATGACCTAATTTGTGCAGGCCGTCCCAGGTGGGCTATACTCATTGAACTTTTTTCTTGGGGATATCATGTTTTCATCCACTGGGACTGATTTAGAGCACTTATTAGGGAAGTCAAAAATGCCTCAAGAACTCTGAGAGCAGCTGCCTCTTTGAAACGCCAGTGCTAATGGTCCTGTTTAGAAGGTCACTCCCAAGGCAAATAAGAGACCAATGTAGAGTAGTAAATATGGATGAGTTGGCACTCAGAAATTCTTGGCATTGCTGTCGTACGCACTCCTAGCTTTATGGGGTTAGAAAAGGAGCAAACGGCTCTCCCAAACGCATGTTGATCAAATAGCATGTCCAGCTTATTCACTAGGAAAATGCCCTTGTGACCTGCTTTTTAAAAAACAGCTGAGGTCTGAATAGTCAAATGAGCTGAAAAACCACAGACAACATTTGATGGATGCTTGCTCACCAGGAATGTTGGACTTCCATGAGGTATGAGGTTGGCTGCCCCTGAAGATTTGCATTTGGAGATGTCTTTTCCAGAATTCACGGCAAGCTCGGATTTGCATAAGATTGATAAACTGTTGGCCCTGCAAAGATTCTACATCTAAATGTTAGTGGTATCTAGCTTCCAAAAGCTTCCTGGATTGTGCTGTAAAGCTTTAACATTGTGTGTGTGTGTGTGTGTTAAATTAACACATTTCATGTTGGTTGGCCTTTGGATTGTGGAAAGGTCGGTGGATGGGAAGTGCTGGAGAAATGGTCCCATGTTTCCATCGGTAGTTGAGATCATGTCCATAACCGGTTCTGATGTGTAGTAATTTGGAAGAAACCTTTCATTTCTATGGCTTCTTATTTTAGAAAAGATAATTTTGCCAGCGTTGCTAGGCAACTTTCCCAAAGCAATCTGGTGTGTATGAAAGAAAAACGCCTTTTTTTTTTTTTATAAAACCTCACTGAGCCTAGTAAACGACTAAAAGTAGATTTCAAAGAAGGAGCTGCACCTGAGCCCGATTACTCTGTGGGCCTTTTCTGTGCTCTTTCCTCCTTTTGGGGGGTTCCGTCCCACGGTGGTGCCGCACACGGATGAATGCGGCGAAACCGAATTGCACGTGACATGCAAATGCCTCGTTTTCTAATTGTGGGAGAGTAGGAGGGGCTTGGAAATGCCACTTGGGTCCTATTATTTGTGTTTGTAATGTTCGACACAAGCCCCGGCACTTGTGACTGTGGCGGAACTCGGAGAGCGTGCTGTGATTTGGGTTCCTTTTTCTGTCTGCTGATGGCACACACCCCTTTGCTGTACAGCAAAGGAGGTTTAAAAATAAACTCCTTGGTAATTTACAGCTGTGCAGCTCTGTCTGTGTCAGTCAGTTATAGCCATAGGCCAAAATTGCAGAGGGGGACCAGAAGAAGGTGCGGAGAACACTGTGCCATTTTGGGGTGTGGTTTCCTGCCTGTGGATCCCATAAGCATCTGTGGGGGAAGAGATCCTTGACATGAAAGGCAGAGGTGAAAGCCACTGGGGGCGGAGGCGGGGAGACACGTTCTAGTCCGTTAAGGCCTCTCCTAGTGGTAAGAGTTCTAGTGCCGCTAAGTTGCAACACATGTGACCTTGCTGCACAGAAAAATGCCAGCACAAGTGGGTCTGTAAACGATTTAATGTTAAGGGAGCAATAGCACTGGCATAGTGGTTAGAGTGCCGGGCTGGGACTCTGGAGATCTGGGTTCTAGTCCCACTCAGCCATGGAGCTCCCTGGATAGCTTTGGGCTAGGCTGGACTTTAGGACACACTGAGCTCACATGGAAAGAAGAAGAGAAAGGTGACGTGTTCGTGTAATATAATAATGGAATGTCAGCCTGTGCATTGTGTGTGCTGTATAGTACAGCATGTTAATTTATTTATTCATTTATTGATCAAGTATGAGGCAGGCCTTGGAAAGTCTGGGCTTAGGAATTTTTCCCAAGAAAGTGAAGCAATATTTCTCTCCTAAAGGTCTCTATAGGAGTAGAAATCATTGCAGGAGCAAATGTCAAGATCTGCCTTCGTGGATCCCTTCCACACTGACTTGCCTTTAGGGGCTTCTTTCGCCCTCTGGGTGATTCTTGGACATGTTCTGCTGTGGATAATTGGGTCAGTCCAAACACCAGGCAGCCATACCTGGACCTAATTATTTCCCTGAATTGCCTGAGAATGTACCATAAAATTTCCTGGAATATAATCAGAAACAAACAGCTCTTAAAGTTACTAGACTAGAGCATAACCTTGGAAACAAAAATGGCCATCTTCCGTGGCAGAGATGCCACATTCTTAATTTAAGCATGCACTCTGTGGTAATGTTTAGACTACTTTTGAGGATCTCTGGACAGTGCAAGGACCTGGCTGTGTGTTTAAGATCTGGGAGAGGGATTAGTTGCAAAGACAGAACTTCTTCTCTAGGAGAGAGATGTTTGCTTTTAAATAAACCAGCCTCCAGCTTGAAAGTACTATGTAATATAATGATGGAGTCTGAGGAAACAATCGTCTAACATATGGTCACCACATGGCTGGTTCTGGAACTTGTTTGGAAGTCAGGCCGTCTACTGTATGGTTTCCTGGTTTGCTTCTCCGCCAGTGCAGAAAAAACGTTTGGCCGGGACAGCGTTCCTGAATTTGCATAAAGAGTTTTCCTCCCCGACTGCTTTTCGGGGCATGGATTTAATCACTACAGTAAGGCTTAAATAGAGGAGACAAATGGGGAAAAATTGGGATAATGAGCTTTCAGCCTCATCTTGTGTAGCCTGAAGGAGCAGAATTGATGTTCATATTTTTGGCAAGGTATGGGCTGTCCCAATAGGACTGTGTGCGGAGAACTTGGACCTGGAAGTTTTTACCCGCGTCCCTCTCCTCTTTTCTCTTCTCTTCTGCTCCTAATATAATAAAGTGATTCATTCATATAGTAAAACTTGGGTGGCCCACTTTTAGCAGTGTGTTTTATAGCTGTGTTTCTCTGGGCTTGGCTTTTCAACATCTGCAAAACAGATACGTTTAAACCTCTATGAGGTGAGAATTATTCTTTTGACTGTAGGTGAAAGAGGACAAGGAGAAGCTCAGCTTAGGGCTCCTCGGCCTCAGTTTAAAATATATCCAGTTTGTGCTGCCAATGACTGGACTGGCAAAGAAGTTAAGGAAAGCTGCAGCTATTCTGGGCAATGTGTGTTCGGTTTTGACCATATGGATTTGATCCTCATTTTTAGCAAATGCTCGTCCACTGACGTATGGCGAATGGCGTTGGCTCCAGTTCGCAAACTCTAAAATGGGAACTGGCGTAACCCCTCGATTGGCTGGGCACGCGAGGGGCCGTGTACAGAGCGGTTTATACAAAAAGCAGGAGAGCTTCTCATTGGCAGCTGAGGCTGTGAGCTGTGACCTTGGATGGATTACAGTTCTGAGCGAGTTCGCACAACAGAGTTTGTGGAGCAACCCAAGGGGTGACCAGCAGGGCACTGAACCTCGAGTGGGCTTTTCTCCACCACCTGACTGGTTTTGTGGAATCCCTGACAAACTTCCTCGGAATACAGTTCCCGACTTCTGAACGCAGGACATGCTGCCTGCCTGGCTGGCATCAGTCAGGAGCTGGCTGGTCATGCCCCAGGCACCTGCAGGACTGAGCAATTCCCCTCCAAAAGCCTTCAGCCCAGCCCTAAGGTGACTCCCCAGGTAAAGCACAGAAACCACCTGTGCTTAAATGCCCATCCGTGCTAGGAGCAGGAATTTCAGTCCAGTGAGTGTCTGTCTCTGCTACCTCGTCAATCCGGGTATAAAAGCACCCTGCCCCCGCCTTCTTGATTGCCCTTTCTCTGTGATCAAACTTATTCTCGAGGATAAAATACAGTGTTTTCTATAACTCACCCTTGTCATGCTTAATTGGGCCAAGTGCATCAAGGTCCGGACACCCTGAGTCCAACAAGAACACAACTTCAAAACTACCCTTTTAGACTATACTCAGTAAATGTCTGCAAGTAGAAACTTCAGAGAACACGTCATGCAATGTTTTGTCCATTGAAAAATCTTCTTTTAAGTTTATTACAAAACTACATGTTGCTCTACAGCTAGGTGCAATACTGTTTCAGTGACCCTTTCCTCATTTCAGACTACCTGCGGGAGTCAAGGAATACTGAGCCTTTCTCCTGTTGGGAGTCTGCCATGTGAAAGTTGTTCTACCTGCGGTATTCCTGATCGGTGCTTATCTCAAAGATGTGTTCCTGGAAACATGGCGGGAAGGCTCAAGCAGAAGTCTTTGGGTCTGGTACAAAATTTGCAGCATAGATGTGCACGCACGGAAGTTTTGTCCGTTCCGGAAAAGAAAAGGATTTGCATCCTTCAGGTTACTTTGTATTTCTGGCAGCCTGATTTGTATTTTGTCTCCTTAATGCATGTCACCTTTAGATGAGCCATGTCTCTGGGGTCCAGTGTCAGTTTTGCTGTGCCGTCTGGAAATCAGGAGCCCGGTTCAACTACTTATGTGTACCTGTTGCCTTTACACCAAATCAGCAGCAATCATTCCTACTTTATGTAGAATATTCCTACCCTGATTAATATGGTCCTTGTCCTATTTAATTTCTGCCTACCCACAATATTTTCAGGAAAGACTCCAAGAGTTGTACTCCTTGGAAGAACACATAGAATACTATACTAATTTCCCAGCTGTAGTCCTGATATCCTTCTGATACCCTTCAGCGGATCTTAGAAGCCAAACACCCGATATCGATATTAAGGAAAAACATTTGTAAAAGCATTTCCAAGCATGAAGTAAAATTAGCCTTCTGTAATAGGCTTGTGCCCCTAGTTGGAACCTCAGTACCCCACCTTGCTTGGGCCGTGGCCAAGGAGTTTCGGGTAAAAGGTTGACTTACCTTTGCGAAAAGAAAGAGAAAAGGTGCATGTGTTGGAGAAAAGTTACATATGGCTGCAATAAAATACCTTGTTTGGCTGTTTGGCTTTCAGTTGCCCCGTGGCAATCCAGTCAAAGTTTATTCTTGTAAATTTCTCTCTCTGGCTCTCGGCTGGCTTTTCTTTTTCAAAGCCTCCACTTAGTGCCGTGTATCCATGAGATCCAGATGTGTGGCTCCTGGAAAAACCCAGACAAACCTGATTGCAGTGTCATCATGTAAACAGTGCAGCTAAGTAATGATTGGATTATTTTTTTTTTCATCTACTGCAGCTTAAGCCGCACAGAAGATCGCCATTCTCTATTGCATAAGTTTGCACTAATTTTTCAGAGCAGCTTTTGGGCTGAAGTGACTGAGACTAAACCATAACGGAGACTATGTGGCATGCGTTAGATTATTGGATGTCATGAAATGTGCCTTGCCATGTTGTAGCACACCGTAACAGAGCCGAGCCAATGGATTGTAAGTGTTCAGAAGGAATGTCTAAGGCTGCAATTATTATTATTATTATTATTATTATTATTATTATTATTATTATTATTATTAACATTTCTATGCCGCCCCTTGCCGAAACCTCGGGGCGGCTTACAACATGATAAAATACATTGAAATACAATAGTACATAATATAGTACATAATTCTGCATGCACCTCACCTATGTTGTCGAGCTGGAGTCTTCCGTAAGAGAAAATGTCAACTTTTCTCATGCTGCTTAGCATTGAACCTTGGGAACCTTCAAGTCTCCCTCTCGCTTCCTCTCTCTGCCCCGCCACCTCCATGTAAGGGTGGAGCTGCAGTGGGGATGGTGGGGCTGCCACTTGCGCTGGTACTGGAAATACGTTTCATTGAACTCAGCAGAGCTTAATTCTGAGTGTGTATTTGTCAAAAGCATTTCTATCCTGCCCGTCACCTGGGTGATAATTAGAACGGTAATATAACAATAAAGCACAGCATCGAACAAATACAAGCCCATTTTAAAAACGATCATCAGGTCTTAGAATATTGGAGAAATAAAAACGTGTGTGTGTGTATAGGATTGCACAGGATAGAACAGTTATGCTGGAGAAAAAGTGATAATGATAATACTGCTTTTTACAGAACCTCATGTAAAACTGATCCATTTTAATCTGAAGACTGATTATTTCTTGTAGGTTTGGAAATGAGGGGTTCATATTCTGCCAAGTTACTGTTTTCCTTTTCGAGTTATATCCTTCCATGTACTTGGGGCTTAAGGTGGATAAGTCAATTTAATTGCGTATGTATTTCCGTGCCCCTGAAAAACCATGTGCAAAATCGACTAGCAAAATGAGTGGAAGTAGCGGGTAAGAAAAGAAAGGGACAAGGAGGAAAAGCACATTTCAAGCAACTGAATCCGACAGCAGCAAAGTCTCCTCTCATTGATAAATATATGAAAAACAAATTCCTCAGAAGCAGTAGAGGAACACCTGTATGGCTTCGGCAGGTGCAGGTGTGTGAGGATGGCTCAATGCGCTCTCAGGGCAGTTCGTTTCTCATGGCTACTCTAGTGATAGGGAGGACGCTGGCCAACCCACGAGCTTGCTTCCTCGCTCGCTCGCTTATTTATTTATTTATTTATGCATGTATTTATAGACTGCTTATAACTGCCAAGGCCATCCCAGGCAGCTTACAATACATAAAACATATTAACAAAATAAAGCACATTAAAACCAATTAAAACACAACAGATTGAAACTTCTATGAAAGCAATAGAAAAAGGGCCATAGCATTCAGGCTAAGTGTTAAAAATTTCCTAAAATGGTATGTCTTTGCCTGGCGCTGAAAGGAAAAGAGAGGTGGCGCCAGGCGAATTTCCCTGGGGAGGGAGTTCCGGAGATGGGGAGCAGCAGCGGAAAAGGCCCTTCGCCTGGTTGCCACCCCTCTCATCTCCCTGAGGGGTGGTTCTCATAGAAGGGCCTCCTGAGCTGATCTAAGGGGGTGGGTAGGTATAGATGGGGGCAGATGGTCCTTTAGATAGCTGGGCCCCAAGCTTCCTGATGCCTCCTCTGCAAACCAACCCACTCTGCCTTGTAGGCTGCAGCAAAATGCCCCTGCTCTGACTCTGGTGTGGCCGGACAAGCAGTAGACACAGTGAAGGTTTTTGAAGGAGAGGGGACCAAATCCATCCTCGTCTTTAGCAGGCCCAAAGCAGCCAGGGATTTCTGGCTGCTAAGAGCTCCTAGAAGCAGCAATCCCGATCGAGGTTACAAGGAAGAGGTTTTCACTTTCTCAGTCTTCAAACTTCTGAAGAATTTTTAGCTTCCTCCTCCAGGGACCCCATCGTGAACTGTTTGTGTGTGGCACCCCAGCCAAACTCAAGTGAACCATCCCTGGTTTACCAGAGGCAGAGTCCTGCATTGTTCCATTACTAGCTCGAACGGTTCTTCTGACGTTCCTGTGCAGGCCAGAGGTACCTTTGCAAGGAGATGGTGCTGTCCTTGAGAGGAGCTACAAGGAATGTGTCCAAGAGCAAGCAGTTCAGAACTAGTTGATGAATGGCGTCAAAAGAGGAGAGCATACTCTGCTTCAAGGAGCTGATGAGCTCCTCTTTGCATCTCCTCCCAACTGTTTTTGTATGGCTTTGTGGGTACCAAATGGGCTGTTGCATAAAAAAGACACCAACCATTTAACTCGAACTCGATACTAACCTTGAGCTAAATAATGGGTGGCGACTGAAGACTGAGGCAGTATCTGGCAGTACATTGATCCCACTGGATTTGGGTTTGAAGTTATGTAACCTATGAACAAACTATCTTTTTGCCATTGTTGTTCTTTTCTAAATGGACATTAGCTGAATCTGGATCTTTTCCATGAGTCTTCCTCTGTATTTGAAGATTTTGGGGATTTTTTCCCTACATTTTTATGGTTTCACAGTATGTTTTTCTTCAGTTTTACTGAAGACCTTTAATATGTTTCGGGAAACACTTTTCTGGGGCACATATAAGCACACAAATGCTAAAACTTTAGCAAATGCATACTGACATTAGCTTCCGTACATAGCCAGTCACAAGAAGGCTGAAATCCAGCACAGGCTTAAGTGTGCTCAGACCTACTGAAATGGTCCTAAGCAGTTTTGTCTTTGCATTGGAGTGCGACCAAAGTGCTCATCTTTTCCCAGAGTTTGAACCATATGTACCTGAGAAAGAGGACCTATACTTGACTATCAAATATGCTTATGTGCAAGAATTTAAATTTGTCAACCATCACACAAAGTTTGAGTGGACTACACAATTATTAGGCCAATTCAGGGATACTTCTGTGATATGGAAGCCTCGTATGCCAATAGTGGACAGAAAGATCAGGGCTAGATGCTGGGTGCAGGGAACTCTACAACCGCCCCCAAGTAAGTCATTTAATTCCATTGTAATTTCTAGCAGTAGTTTAGGATTGGCAGACTTTTCATGGAAAGGGGCTTTTTCCTGCCTGCTGCAGCCCTTCTCAATTGGAGACTTTCAATCTGTAATAACAACTCAAATTAAGAGAAGCCCATTATTGGAAGTACTTCTGCCTCAGCTCCAAATGTGTCTTGCTTGGGTACACATGTCAAATGTCTGCAGAATGTACTTCCTAGTAAATATGCGGAAGATTTTAGCTTACCACTTTAATTCTGGCCTGATCTAAAGATTTGTCCATATGTGAGAACTGCATAGCCATTCATTTGGATTATACAGCAGTTGCAAAGAAACGTTTCAGCTGATAGTACCTCTCCATGGCCTTGGGCAGAGAGGTCTTCCCTATCACCTCTTCCTTGAAGATAATGACCATTGAATCTATGGGCTTTTAGCATGCAAAGACTGAAATCTTTAGCTGCTTGGCTATGATCCTTTGCCTCTTGAGCCTTAGGAGCTGCCGCATCAAAAACAAACCACCAAATGGGCACATAACTGCTTTGGGTTGGGCTCATTGCTTCCATGATCACTGTATTCCACAAAGGAACTTCATCAGTGGGGATAGTGGGTTTTCAGTAGGAGTTCAGGGATTGGGAAAGAAAATAAGGAATGCTGGAAGAGAAGCAGGCTGATAAACTTGATATTTAGAGAACAGTGTGTACAATTCCCACAGTGAGCAAAATGGCAGAAGCTGGAACTTATGCGAAATTGCTAACAAATCCTTTACTCTGAAATTTGAATTCACTCTTTCACAGCAACAAAATTGTTAAGATTGGGTCTTCCTTCCAAGTTAATTTGTCAAGATCAAGCAACATTCATGTTCCTGATAAGGGGGAGTTGTTACCTGATTACTGTCCACTCAGTAGCTTTAGCTTTATTGGCTACAAATGGACTTGGGGATTGATACATACTTCTAGGAGGATTAGAAAAATAAATCTCTTACAGGGTTAATAATATCTAGAGTATATTCTTTGTTGCAGTGAAAGTTTCCAGTACATTGTTTATTATTTGTTTGTCTGTTCTGTTCATATATGGAATGACTGTAGTCCTCTGTGAAAGATCAGGAGGCTGGCTCCCTGGAGAAGGGCCTTCTCTGTGGTGGTGCCCCAATTGTGGAACGCGCCCCCAAGAGAAGTTTGCCTGGTGCTGACACTATTCTTTTCGGCACCAGGCCAAACCCTTTTTATTTTCCCTGTATGTTAAGGTTTCGATTGAGATTTTAAGTGATTTTTTATTTTATAGAATGGATGCTATGCTGCACTTTGTTTTATTGTAAGACCGTCCTGAGACCATTTGGTAGTGAACGGTATATAAACGTTTTAAATAAATAAATAAATAAATAAATAGGCCATTTAATCCTTGCTAATTCTTCACACAGGAATTCCCACAGTGCTCAAGAATATTGGCATATATTTATCATTGAGTATATATTTATTGAGATAATAGTGATGGAAAGTATTTGTGTTTTCTTGTAGACTAAAAATAAATCAGAAGTTTAGTAAAAGATCCTGAAATTGGTGCAAAGTTTATAACATTTAAATATACTGTGAATTCAGTTATATATCACTGCTGTGGTTTAATGGATGCCAGCTATGTTTATGGATGGCCTCTATTTATTTTATTAATTAATTTATTAAGAAGCTTTTCTGTCCCACCCTCCTAGAGAACATCTTGTGTTCTTATTTACAATAAATCTTATTTACAATAAATAAGTAGAATAAAACAACCCTTCAGCATCTGACCATTAAAATACTAAAACCCCAGTTAAAATCAATTAAACATTGAATTATAGAAAAATCCAGCCCGGTAAATATCTGGTGGCGTCTTAAGGAAAGGCCGCCTTGAGCAGAGCACTGAACTGCATTGACTACTCACTGGGTTTGTTTAAAAATGTGTGTCGGCTCTGCATTTAGCGATGATGGAATGTTCTCAGTGCACAGACTTTCCTTTTGATCTTTTGAGTTATGTCTTGCCATGGTTGCAGCTATAATCTCTCTCTGAACTGCCACCGCACTCTTGCTTCTGTCTCCTTGAACTGTGACCTAAAGCTTTCATGCGCTTTGTAAGGTCCTGATATTTTTCTGCATAGTTCAAGAATGAACAGATGTCAGATAATGCTTTCCATACTCAATACTGTTGTCAGCACTTCAGAATGAGGCTCGTTTCCTCCTGTTTAACATAGATCATCTGTCAAAATGCTCCCTTTTCTTTATACTTCTATCTGGCCTTCCAATAAATGTCTTTTTAAAAATTTTAACAAGAATTTGAGTTGAGAGTTCTTGGCCGAGACATTGTTGAGGAGGAAAACCCATACATCTGTTTTTCTGCAAATGGTCAGTACACTTCATGATCTAAACCCGCTCCCTTTAGAACATTTGTAAATAAGAGGATCCCATGTATCTCCGCGAATGAACAGTGTTTCAAATCAACTTTTGTAAAAGTTTTGGAAATCTCTTAGGGGACTGATTCAAAGTTCTGCACCCTCAGATTATCCCCAAGCGCTGGCTGAAAAAACAAAATCCAGAGGGTGTTCTGCTATATGTTTTGGGCAGGTGACATGTTGGAACATGTTGGCTTTCATGGCACTCGTGATATCCCGACCTGCCTCTGATAAAGTGGCCTCAGCAATGGATGTTAGCCAACAGCCTGAGGGACCTCAGCACTGCCTCTGAGGTCACCTGTGTCACATCTGGTAAGACACCCAGCAGAACCCCTGTTCTGTCCCACTGGCCCAAGACCAGATGCTGAACCAAGTACTCCACTGGGCATTACGAGGGGAGGTTCTCTTCCCTGTTTGCCCGCCCAGGTCTCATCCACGGTTAAATGAGGGAGGCCCTGTTCTGGACCGATCGGATGTTCACAAGCAGCAGCCAGAAATCTGAAAGGGCAACCACAAGCTCTAAGGGTGCGAGGAGGACCGGGATATGGCACAACCACTAACTGCCTGGGCCACCTTCCCCTGACCTAGCTAGCTCTCGCCCACCTCCATTTCTCCCTCTACCCATCACTGTTAGGTGGGACCCCTCACAGAATCCCCCACCTGGTCCCACCTCTCCTCTCTGGGGCACATATTCAGGCCCTTGGGAGAGAGGGAATAACGCATCTCCATCGAGAGTCTTACACAACCCAAAGCCAAGATGTGAGGAGGGCAGTCTTCGCCCTTGCTGCCCCTCCCTTCAGGATGTCGCCGCGGCATGTTGGGAGTCTCCAGATAAGAATCTGCTGCTGGATCCCCCTGGCAGTCCACTCAGGGAGTCTCCTCTTTCTTCTCCACAGTACTTCTAACGTTCTTCTCCCCAGCCTCATGATGGAGATAAGGTTCCCCTGCTAGTGTGTGTCCTTTAAATGCTTTTTCTGATTAAAAAAGGCACTGGGGTGCTACAGAGCACCAGGAAGGTCAGATTTGCCTTGCAAAATGTTGAGTACGTTCTGACCTGTGTTGTTCCATTAAAAAACCAAAACCTTGCTTTGGAGATGGCAGCTTACAGAATGGAAGCGGTACTATCCAACTTCCTTGTTTCTTGATGGAAACCATAGCTGCAATTGCTTCACTTGTACAGCTGAAATCCTGTCCTTGAGGTTTCATGTCTGGCTGGTTTCATTTTCAGATTGCTGCATAATACTTTGTAGGAAAAGACATTCCTTCAGGCTGCTGCAGGAAATGGGAAGAAGTGAGGAGGGGGCAGCCGTCAGCTCTGCTCTTCCTTGGGCTTTTCCTCCTCTTTCTAAAAGGTTTCCATTCCTGAAATTCCTTGTACCAGTACCCCCGAAGTGAACAGCCAAAAATGCCCAAGGAGCTTGCATTTTAAGAGCTACTACTTACTTTTTATAAAGAAATTAACATAGGCAAATAGGTTAACACACATAGCTCCCTCCCTCCCGTGCAGATTCCTGTTGAAGCGGTTATATTAGCTCCCCTCCTTCTCCAGTCAGCAGCTGCTGGTGGCCTCCCAGTCTGGTTGTCCATGCGCAATGGACTCTGCCTTTCTGCACAGGGGGTAGCAAGAGGGCAAAATCAGTTGGCAGCGCCACGTGTTCTGGCATTGGTGAGATTCTGCTATGCCCACTGAAGGCATCTGGCCTATACAGGCCCCGGGGGCACCTCACCTCCCTGTTGGCCTTCCCTTGCATAGAGCCTCCCACGTTGCTTTACGGAAGGGACAGCCAATGACGTAACAGCTAAGATCTTCCATTTCTTAAAGACAAAACCTCACTTCTGTTTGAATATGACTGTATCACCAACGGATAACTGCTGTGCCCTTACTTGGATGGCAGAGAAAAGCTTTCTGCAACTTACAGGATTTCCAGTCTAGGCATAGTACGCTTGACTACCCGAGTTTGTTTTTGAAAAGATAAAATTGAGAGGTTCGGAGGCAAAACGATATGACGTTGCTACCTGTGTTCCTTTGTGTGATGTTTGGGATTGCTTTTGCTGAGGCTTTGTAAAACCCTTCGGTCAAGTCACATCTGGGCATCAACATTAATCTAGTGAGTTGCTTCCGTGCACCCCTTTTTCTTTTGCTCCCTAATCCTGCACTTCTCCATTAAGAACTGCCCATTTCCCAAGGCAGTGAAAAATTCAGAGGGTGCACCTAGGTTAGTTTTCTTTGGATAGGAGAGCAGTGTAGACTGTGGTGTTTTTATAATTTTTGTTTTGTTTAAACATGTGCAAGCAGAGCATATTGGAAGCCAGAGTCTCCTACTGCATGTTGCAAAACTGCTGAATTTGCACTGGATTCCCAAGGAGTATAGACCTCTGCAGTCTTCCTAGGCAGCTTTCCAATCTGGCTTGACTCCAGCTCCAAAAATCCCAGCCCTGTCTGCCCCCAAATACAAATTTCTTTGTGTTCTGTCTCTCACACCCCCTGATCTTAGACCCATCCCTGCTAGTAAATCGCCCCTTCGGGAAAAGGGATCTGGCCAATTCCCATTGAATGGATGTAACCCAATTGGTTTAACAAAGCCCGGTCACCCAGCAGTTTAACAAAGGATGTGGTCACCCACATAACACCATTTTTATGTGGCATTTATGGACTCAGGACTGAGGTTTCCTGCCAAAACATTCTGGTTTTCATCTTGGATCGCTCTGTCATGAATTTCCATCCATTCTGGACTATACTCATCATTGTCCTCAGTAGCAAGGATAATGTTGGTCAGTTGCTTCATGACTATCATTTTCCACTTTTCTGAATGCAGTTGACTGGAGACCCACGTTAAAGAGTTTGCAAGACTTGCTTAAACGCACTTGGAGCTGATTCGGTGTAAGCAGAAATGGAACTGATGATTTATACAGACATGGCATCTTGTTCGGTTCCTTTATAGCCAGCTTTTGGCAGGAATGGCTTTTCAGTGCAGCACAGGAAGCAAGTGTTAGATATTTTACTGATTACTTTTATATAACTTTTTCATAGACATTTAATTCATGCAGGGAAAAATCCACAAGACACGTTAAGTTAGTCATATGGTTTGCATTAAATTGATCTCTATTTACACAGGTGGTTTTTCCATTTTTAGAAAAGTTGCTTGCTGCTTATCATATTTTCAATAAATTTGGCTGCCAGGCATTGTAAAAATCGGAAGTTGCTTAGGCTGATATTTCTTACCAACTCAGAAAAGCTGTGAATTGGAGAAACCACTTGGAGCAAAATATCAGCATCAGAAATGCCAATGGACCACTACTTCCAAGTGGAATTGATTTTGCTGCTTTAACCCTTTTCATTAGTATTTTTAGGCCTCAAACATTACAGGCATTTTTTCACTATTACAGCTTAAGGTACAAAAATATGGTGAAAAGTTCAACTTTTTATATTGTAAAATCAAGCAATGTGTTTAAAGTGTAAAACAGTTTACTAGTTACTTCCTGCTTCGGTCATAAATCCAATCCCCTCTCTGGTTTCCCTTTGAATCAAATTATGCATGCATAAAAGGGTTCTGTGCAGGATGAAGTGTGGCCCATTGGGTACGGTTCAAACTCCCAGTCATAAAGTTTGCTGGCAAATGTGGTCCAGTGAAAGAATGGTAAGGTTTTGCATCTTAGGACAAAACATCCTGGTTTCACATTTATATGGAAGATTTCTGAGCTGGTAGTGACTGACCTAGGTGGCTAGATGGAGTCACGGAAGCAGTCGGCGTGAGCTTAAGTGGACTCTGGGGGATGGTGGAGGACAGGAAGGACTGGAGCAATGTTATCCATGAGGTCACGATGGGTCGAACATGACTTCGCGACTAACAGCAGCAAGTGACTGATCAAGAAAGCAATCTTGGAGAGACCAGTCCAAGACATTTTGCAGCCTGAGGTGAAATAAGCTTCCATTTCATTCTGTAGAGAAGAGTTTGAAGAGCAGGCCACATTAAGAGAGATAAGACAGACCTCCCGGTACACACAGCTGTGTCCTTAAACAACCTGCTGGGATTTTCTGCCTGATACACCTGCCCTGATCTTGGGGCTGTTGGAGGAAGACAGCTTCCTGGAATCCTTGGTTTGTGGAGGTCAACCTAAGTAAGATACCTGGACAACCTGTGATGGTTGTAGCTACTTACAGTGACGTAGTTGGGGGAAACAGAGGTCCACTAACAGGTTCTGCAGATCATCCTAAGCCTTCATAGTCATTACTTGGAGGTGGAGAACACTTGCCCAAATGACGCCTGTGCAAAGGCTGTTAGCTACAGCAGAGAAAACCGAACTGCTTGAAGAAGTTTGTAGTTGCAGTGACTTTAAACAAGCTGTTCCAAACTACAGTTTGCAGGGTAGAGGTGGAAAAAGGAGTCATGACATTCCTCAGCCTCTTGCACACACCACTCAGTCTTACACTTATCACCTGCTTGGATTTGTACTTATAGCACTGCTGGATCCTTTCTGTATCGATGATGTGGATGAGTCGATGTGCAATTTTTAGCGAATGGTTATGCCGAGTTCTAAATTCCAGTTGAGCAACTATGTAATATCCAAGTACTTGGGGGAAAAAAGTTCAGGGGTGGGAAACTTTGGGAGGGGACTCTGACCCCCGGTGGGCAGCTCACGTGCCTTGTGGGTACAAAAGACAAGGTAAAATTTGGAAATTAAATTACATTTCAAAATGGAAATGGCATTCGAAGCTGTTCCAGAGGGCCATGAAAGTAACAGTTAAACAATCGGGGACAAACTATTTTAAGCCTCGTGGCACTCTGCATTCGCTGTGGAAACAATTTTTTTTTTCTCTTAGTCGTTTTGGGGTCTCCCTGAACGGTCAGGGCCACAGCAAGCTTGCGCTAGTCTTCAGGCCACATGTTGTCGATCCCAGAGGTAAATGGACACACTCGAGCCTATTGTCAATCATGATGTGGTTTTCCGGCAGCGAAAGTGATAGTATTATTAATAATAATAGGCTATATCTGATCAAAAAACTAATTATTATCACAGTCTAAGCTGCTTGCCAAACCAACATGACTTGTGCATATTCTGAGGCTTGGATCATACTAATGCGTGGAAGAGAAAATGGAAGAAGTGCTTTTAAGTCCAACTACCATTCTGCTCACTGTTTTATGCACTTGGGTACACAGTGCAATAGCATTATAAGGCCAGGTAAGTAAGATAGAGTCCCATACCCTTTAACCCTCCAAATTAGGTAGAAGCTTCCAGTTGGTGCCAACATCTGCTGGCTCTCCGTGTCTGTCTTGTAATAAACTCATGATGCAGAACATAAAATGCAGCTTCAGAGCAAAGCCTCCCCTTCAAGCGAGCTAACTGAGCAGAAGCTTGTGGGGAATGTGGTCTCATCATGCCGCACGCCTTGGCATACTCGCTGTTTCGGGAAAAGGAAGCACAATGGCACCACACGCGTGCTGGCCACCGGTGGGTGGCAGCAGGGGTCTGTGGCTCTCTAAGCAGGTTTCTCCCATCCTGAGAAGCCACCCTGCAAGTAAACTATGCAAGAGGGGTTGTTTAACAACCCGCAATGTATCTGACGGACGACTGGGCTCAGTGTTGGCGTGTCATCTCAGAGGTAGCCCCGTGGACTCCCCTGCAGGACCGTCGTGCCTGCCTGTCAGCCCCCTGCAATCGCAAGTCCTTCTGTGCTTGCAATACTTTGCCCACTTCCCGCCCCCCCCCGGTCATTTTTTGAACCTCAGCTTGACCGCTAAGGACAGCCTCTTCCATGTGCCCCAGCAGTATTTTGAAGAGGCGTTGACTGGACCACCATAGCCAGCTTTTTCGTTTTAGCCCAAGGAATTTTCACAAATGCGTTCAATGGCCGACCTCACTTCAGCAGTGACCTGGGGGCCGTCGGGTGCCAACGTGGTACAGGCCCCATGGCTGTTGGCCCAGAAAGACTTCCCAAAGCGGTGTGTTTTCTTGGCTTCCATTCGCAGCTGTGAATAGAAAGCAGAGCTGCAACTGATACTTGCCTCTGCAAGAGAACGCTCGATTGACCACTCCTAACTCAAACTCCTTTCATGATGGGACCTCAGAGGCAGCGGGTGGGTTGGACCCTGCAGGCTCTGGCCCTTTCCCACCCTTTCTGAGATGCTGGGTGCTTAAGAATCCAGACTTTTAAAGAACTTAAAAAAAAAACCCTTTTAATTAAGAGCCCAACATCTTGTGGAGCCTTCCAGTATCCAGGGCCATGCTGGGCCACTCCAGTAGTGTGAAAGGAACAACAAAGGCCGGTTTTGCCTCCAAATCTCTCTACGGAGCTGCCCCCTTTAGGTAGGCCTCTAGAGCTACTGGAGCTGTGAAAAGCCCATAGCATTCCTTGCTTCCCGCAGCTTGCCCTCCACAGTGTCTGCTTTTCAATCCCTCTGGAGCAGCAGTGGCAGCCATGGGAAGCAGGTGGCAAAGTTCTTTCTGTAGTGGCGGCCAAGCTCTGGGGAACTGAAATTTGAAGCCCTTTCCCAATGTGTAACAGGTTGACACCCTGAGGAGGGGTACTCTGAGCAATTGAGTTTTCCTGGAATATTTTGCCCAGTTACCCTGCAATTGCTTTCTCCAGGATTAAAGTAATTCATTCTGCATATATGCATTGCAAATAGAACTTTTCATTTCCTTTGGCAATTAAAGAATGTCAGCGACCAACTCTGATCCTTCTCAGAGATGGTGCAGTTTGACTGCTTAATCATGTCAAACACTGAAAACCATTCAAGAACCAAAAAAATAATAATCTCACAATTTCAATTTGAATTATGAAAATACCAAAATCAATTGCATGATAGTTGGAGTTCATTATACATTTAAACCACAAAATCCTAGATAAGACCTAATTGCAAGTGTCAGCATGATCACTTTGTATGGCTATGATACAGGATCAATCAAGAATCACCAGTGAATTGGAAATGAATACATGAAGAAATACAGAAAAAGAAAAGAAAATTAACTTTCCTATGAACTCTATGAATATGCTACTGAGTGTTGTACCGGAAACGTTGCCAAGGAATATGGTAGGGTTATTTAAATATATGACAACAGCAACTAGAGTTATAGTTGCATCAAAATGGAAAGCAGAAGCCTACCCAACTAAAGAAGATTGGAAAAATAAATTAGCTGAATATGCAACAATGGCAAAACTGACTAGTTACATAAATAGAATTGACTGAAGAATTTAATAATAAATGGAAAGCTTATATACAATTTACTTGATAACAAAAATAGAGCTCATAAAACTATCATTAGTGAGTTATAATTCCTATACAAATGTTTTGTTATTTAAAATTAATTTTAAGATGAATGGAAGTTAGTATTAAGAATTATAAATGAGAATAATTGCTCTATGAGTTTTATTTAAGTACTAATTAACCGCATGTCAAAAAGATAGCAGTTACTGACTTTTTGCAAAACTTTTTGATCTTGTTATTATGTGTAATTTTTCTTTTTTATATTCTACTTTTAATAATAATAGAATCACCAGTGAGTTAAGATGCTCTTGAAAGATGAGGCTACCTTCTGAAGCAACTGCCTGGAATAGAATCGCATGCATTTTTTTCACCTTGGCAAAGCCGTATGCTGTCAGATGGGTAAATAGATTTTAGGGACAAAGCTGTCTGTTTGTCTTAGGCCAGCAAAGGGCCACTTATGCGCAACCTAGCAAACATTTTTTTCCTGTTAAATGAGTATTTACAGTGTCTTTGATGGGGAATGTTTTTGCCGGAACTGCTTCTATTTGCCTGCTCAAAGAGGCAGCAGAAACTCTTACAGGCTTGGGTTGCATAGCAATATTGCAGGCTTCCTCTGTACTATGGGTAAACGAAGTTTCAGAGCATGATTCATTTAAATACTAATAGCCAAGTGAAATGGGCTTGAGCAGGCTTTTCCATTTTGCTTCAGAGGTTCTAAGGAAATAATTTACAAATTGCATTCCAGCATCTTTTTAAACTGCCTCCATTGTGTCCTAGCATTTAATTTAAATATACACTCTTCATCTAAACATATCTAACCAATTCTCCTGTAGGTTCTGTTCATGTTCTTCATTTATAACAGCTACAAGATTCTGTTTATGGGTCTCTGAAACTAGGCAACAATTTACAACCACTGTTGCTTGTGAAAGTCTTTCTGTTAGTTGCTGATTTTTAAAGCTCTTTACTTGGGATATAAAATTCTTTCCTGCTAGGTCTTCTTGGTATCACAAGTTAAATCACAAGATAGTCTATCATAGAATAGTAGAGTTGGAAGCAGCCATGAATGCTATTGGATCCAGCCCTCAGATGTTCCAGGTCACTAATTTACACCATCCAACTCAGATGACCTTGAATTTCCAGTTTCACCTTGAATATTTCTACTGTGGGAGAGCCCACCACCTCTCCAGGCAGCTGGTTCCACTGTCGTATTGCTCTGAAAGTGAAGAAACCTTTTCCTATATCTAGCCTGAATCTGGGTTCTCACAACTTGAGTTTATTATTCCATGTCCTACGCTCTGGTATCAGTGAGAAGAGATCATGACTTTCCTCTTTGTTACAGCCTTTGAGGTACTTAGAGAGGGATATCATGTCCCCCCTCAATCTACTCTTCTCAAGGCTGAACATGCCCAGTTTTCCCAGTCTCTCCTCATAAGGCAGTGTTTCCAAACCCTGGATCATTTTCGTTGCCCTCCTCTGGACCCTTTCCAATTTTTCTACATCTTTCTGAAATCGGTGCCCAGAACTGGACACAGCATTCCAGATGAGACTATGAAATGTGTTTCTTCATTTAAAGTCTGTCTCTGCCACCTCAGTTTGAGTCCTCAGGCCAAAAGCTCCAAATGTTCTGCTTCTTGGTAGCCTCTGGTGTGTTCTCAACAAATTCTTCAGAAAATTTTCTGTAGTTTACTATCTTTAACTTATCTTACTCTGAAAACAGGTTTCCACAAAAATGCAATTTCTTTGCAACTGGAAGCCTTCCCCCCAAATGGTGAATTGAGACCTGTTTTCTCTCCCTGCCCTCCCCGCAAAAAATCTAGAAGATGACAATGTACCTTGGAATGATGTATCTACATGCCAAAGGTTTTCATGTCATGGTAGTGGATTTGTTTTGTAGTTTGTTTAGTATGTCATGTGAGCCCAAGACTGCTGGCTTTTCTCTCCCAACCCACCAAGGGCATTAACTACAAACCCTGGGTTGTTGTTCTCTTTGAGTTGGGGAGAGACTGGTCTGCCTTTACGTATCACACTGAACCACAGACCAAAGATAACCATGCACAGAAAGCATTATTGCGAAATGCAAATCATGTTAGTTTAAGTGAAACTTGTCTGATATGGTGTTTTTAAATTTTAGCTATTAACACAGTTTTTTAAAAAAATCTGTTTCCCATATTCAGACATGACAGGAACTGCAGGTTAGTTCTAAACCTGAACATCAAAAGTGGGGGAGAGGAGAATGGACGATACATGACCTCGTGGAAAAAAACATGGCTTCCCACCATGTCAGTTCAGGACCATTCTCAGAGACATGGAAGGCTAGGAGAACCACCAATTCTGTTTCATTTTAAGATGCAAGCACCCTTACAGTGTCCCGACTCTGAGCCTGTAAGACATCAGTAAGCTATTCCTTGCTGAAATCCATCACAACATTCTCCAAAATGAAATATTCCACAGGGGTGCCTGGATCATGTAGTAAAGGCAGATTGGTTTAGGCTGGATCATGTACCTGTGACCTTAAGGATAGTTTGACTGAGTTAGAGACCAGATGCTAGGTAAGGACATCTGCGTTTGACTGTCATGGACTGTGAGAAAAATCTTGCACACAGTTCTTATTCCTGGATGCTGCTTTATAGCAGAGGCCTCAAACATTGCAGATGTGAAATCACAACCAATGTATTAACGAGTATGTTTGTCAAAGAAGACCACACATCTCATGCTTGCACATTAACTACTAATATAAGATATTAAAATTTAAGGACACTCCTTCAGAATCAAAATCAGTTTTCCAGATGTGTTGAACAAGTTCTTCATTCTTGAACAGTCAGAACTAGGAGTGATTATGATTTATTTTCTCTGTTCTCCACACCTTTAATGAATAGTTGGTTTGTCCTGGATAGTGTGTTTATCCTGGCAGTCATCCGCATATCCGTGCATAAATGCATAATTATTAATGGTCACTCCGGGAAAGGTATACTGGAAACTATCTGTGTGATAGCCAATTCTTACTAGTTATAATATGTTGAGAGAATTCTTAGATGGTTCAAAATGATTGTACTTCAAAAAGATAGCTGATGAAAATTCCAGAAGTTGAAGACTAACATAACAACAATAGCTAAGATTTTAATTACAGAATACTGTACATCTAAACTATATATTCCTATGCCATGCAAATATTTTCTAGTTGATGACAGGCCTAATATACCTGTTTGGAGTCTGAATTCATAGAGAAGCTTAGGAACAGATGGAGCTCCTTATACAAAACACATGTATTGACACAAGTGTAGCGGTTGATTCAGAGACCTCTTATTGTCCTTCTAGAAATGCCAGTGGAACTGAGTTCTGATTCCAAGTCCAGCTAAGGAGGGAAAAAAATCGCGTGCGAAGGAATGTGTGGCATTTAGGCAAGCAACAGAAGCGCTTGAGAACAATTCCAGGGAAGAACAGCAGAGGTCAGAGTGCGGCAGCAAATAAACATCAGTACGCTGCCCTCTGGGGAATCTCTTCTGTGCTGCACAGACGTGGTGAAAACACGCATGTTATTTATGGCTGCTTGCCCTTGATATTGGCATTTGGAGCTGGGGGTGTGTGCACATGTGTGTGCTTTAGGGAGTAGAAATCCACACTCCAAATGTGGGAAGGGGCTTCATGAATCTGCCGTCTTAAAGTCGGGTAGATAAATGCTCGAGCTAGTCATAAATGAAGACATTCTCATAAAAATAGTGCAATTATTTTAAAAATGCAGTACTCTGGCTGACAGTGAGTTGACAATGTAAAAGCCTAAATAGAGCAAGCATTAAGTGCATGCTTGGTACAGGGAAATGGGCAGGGGGAGATGCCCCCCAATGCCATTGCCATAGAAGGATCACCTAATAATCTGACCTGCGAAAGCTTTGAATGCAAAGGAACATGCACTTCTGGAGTAGTTAATAGCCAGCCTAAAAGCTCACAGGGGGGAAAGGAGCCTGCCTAAAATAGATGTTAGGTGCCTGGTTTCCAGCTAGATACGTTTGTACCACTTTCATTTTCCCTTTACTGTAAACCAGCATGGAATAGTTGGCTTCACGGCCATAATTTGAATCCTTGTGGTGACCTTGTGCAAATCAGGCTGCGGCCTGGTGTGTGAGGGCCAGACTGGGGAAGGGCAGAACGTCGGGTCCAGGGCACGAGCACAAGCTGAGCCCAGAGCTTATTATGGGCTAGGGGCCAGTCAGCAGGTCCAGGTTAAAGGCATGGAGGAGAGCAGTATGATTTTGCGCGCACACACACACACACACACACACACACAGAGAGAGAGAGAGAGAGAGAGAGAGAGAGAGAGAGCCAGAGCACCATTCCAGGGTCAATTTACTGGAGAGATGATGCTGTGAGGGTTGTAGCAGGCCGGAGTGAGGCAGGGTCCACTAGATCAAGGTAGAAAGCAGATAAAGGCACAGGCTGGAGCGAGGCAAAAACAAACTGGAACAAGGCAGGAACAAACGGGAGCGAGGAGGAGTGAGGCAAGAGCCGAAGCGCGAGGAGTCGCCAGAACAACTTGGGCTGCTGTGGCCCAGAGCAGCCGTGCAGGGAAGCCTTTTCTGCTGGTCTCCGGGGTCTCCAGCTGCACTGAGTCATTGCTCCGCAGGTGTTCCTGCAAGTGGCCATAAAGGCGTTCCTGGCTCTGTGAGCTCTTGCAGGGGCACTCAAGCCCTGGTCCTGGCATGGTGCTCCTCTCAAGCCAGGGTGGAGAGAAGCCTGAGCGGCGGCCTGTGGGCAGCCCAGAACCAGGTGCACGTTCTAGTTCTAGGTTGGGGAAGCAGTCCAGAAAGAGTACCTTCCTTGGAGACTGCCTTCTTCCAATTTCTTTTGCACCCCCCCCCAGTCCCCACAAGCACTTTGAGTTTAATATAACATAATACTAGTAGAAGTCCACTATAGCAAGTTTACTTCCACCTGCATCCTTTTCTACTGCCTGAAAACCTTGGCCACAGCATCAGATTTCAATAATTGTCCTTAATTAAACTTGAACAGATAAGAATGTAAGGAGAGTTGTGCTGGATCAGACCAAAGCTCTATCTGGTTTGGTATTCTGTTTCCACAGATGGCAACCCAGATGCCTGTGGAAATGCAACAAACTGTATATAAGTTCAACAGCGCTCTCCCGCCCATGGAGTTCAGATGGTTTGTCCTATGGTTTTGCCATACCATCATGGTTTGTCCTATCTGAACTCAGGATTGTGGTTTCCATGGTCCTGGTATGCAACTGCCATAGAGGCCCTTAGAGCAGCCACTCTAGGCATCCAGCCTCTACTATCTTTCTCTGTCTGTGGACCATTGAAGAAGGAGCAAGAACGTGATATAGCTTAGGGCTGCATTTCAAGCATGGTGGCTAATGAGATACATGCCAACAGCAGGAGGACTGAGCAGGAAAGTTGGAAACCAAGATAAGGTAGAAAGTGTTTGCTCATCTTTCAAGTGGATCATAGTAAAACAAACAAAAACTGTAGTAACCATGCAGCGTTATCTGTTGCGTTGTGTGAACTCAAGTCATAAATAAATCTTCTGTGAAATTGCCTAACCTATTTTTCATGCCATCTTGCGATTTATGACCATCATTACGTCTTGTGTTGGGAATCCCATAGTTTATCCTAAAAAGTCAGTGACTGACTGGTTTGGGTTTGCACCTACTTTTGTGTGGGCAGGAAGCAGTTCTGTTCACAAAAAGTGCCCCCCCCGCCCCGTTTTTCCTTCTGTTTCACTTTCTCCCGCACCACACCTCATGCCAATGCATAAGGTCCAAAGCTCTCTCAGATAACCTTGGATGGGGCTGCAGTGCAGGTGGAGAGAATGGGAAAGGCCCTTTTCTTGGGTCAAGTTACATCTTGCTGCACCACACTCACATTTCTATCTGTTTATGGCCTCCAGTCAGTTTCTTCTCCTCGAGCAGTGGCTTTAAACCACCAGTCCATGGAATGGTGCCGATCCGTGGGAGAATCTCTGCCAGTCCAGGGGGGATCCGAATCCTGCTCGCCTTGAACTGGCTCGGGCTAGCTGTGCTCCACCTCCTCTTCCTCAGTTAGCATCCCTTTCATGGGGTGCATGCCAGTGCCGCTGGGGGAGTGGGGGCAGGAAGGGGAGAGACGGATTCCTAGGAGCCGACTAGGAGCCAAGC
The DNA here is from genome assembly GCF_004798865.1 of Varanus komodoensis. NCBI lineage: Eukaryota > Metazoa > Chordata > Lepidosauria > Squamata > Varanidae > Varanus > Varanus komodoensis. The sequence goes on from NW_025335780.1 coordinate 7,628,028, forward strand.
TGCACCAATTTTGGTATTTTGTTCTCCTGTTGGCATTTTTTGTTGCTCGGTTTCTGCTTGTTTTGGAGAATTTTCATTATTTTAGTATTGCGTTTGGAAACGAATACACAGAACACTGTATTGTGTGTGTGGTGCTTTTTGTTTCTGCCTCAGCAGTCCCCGGGGTGGTTTTCCTGTTTTTGCCGGTTCCCAGCTTTGGGAAGGTTGAAAACCACTGTCCCAGAAGAGAGAGAGGCACATCACTCAGCTCTGTCTCTTAGAATCTGCACTGATATTTGCTAGTTCATCTAACAGCAGACATTGTTCAACCAAAACGAAGCACAGTATAGGTGTCCTAATGCATTGACCTAAATTCAGGTCTCATAAAGGGTGCTGGTTTTCCTGCTTCTGCTAGAGCAGGCCCAGGACTGGCTGAAGCAAAATCTCCTTTGCTGCAGCTCCCCTGGCAAACTTTTCTAGAATCTATTATAAAGTAGGTCTGAATAATTGTTAAATATATCTGTGTATTTTTATGGCAACTGTAGCAAATGTTTCCTTTTTTTATTACAATTACTTTGTCTCTATAATTAACCTTTTAAAAGTAAACCTTTTGTATGTTTTATGGGGGAAGGTGGGGAAAAGTTTTTGTTTGTCAGCCTTTACATATATCATTGCAGGACATATTTGTAAGTTCAAATTTTGAATCATTTCAAGACACGAAAGCACGAATACAGCATGTCCCCTTTTTTTGCCAGATGAAACGCAACCTGGCATTTAAATACTGATGGCTAAGCGTATAAACCCACTGTTGATTTGTTTGCTTTTGAAAAGAATCAGTCGTTTGAAAAGCCTGAATACATTGGTGACTCTTGCCTGCTTCTGCATGTTTTCATTACTGTGGCTTTTCTTGTTTGAAAATGACAGAAAAAATGAACAAAGCTGCTGTTCTTATAGTTTGGGCATTTTACGATGTGGGGGAAAAATCAGCTGTTGTCCCCTGGGCTGCAATGGAAGATTTAACAACTGTGCATTCTTGGGGAGTGTATACACAATCATCCCACCTCCTGTTGTGTTGCAGCTGTAAAACCTAAAACAGAGATGAGTAAGATGGACCTGCCATAAATATCAAGGTGACAGATTCCTCCTGGAGTGTATCGTGACTCCCATTCTCCCGGTGCGTGATCTACATGGAACATGTTTGCACAGCAGTAAACCACCGAGAGGCTTCCTGTGGTTTGGTTTTGTTCAAAGAATCACCACATCTAAGAAATGCTAAAAGGCTTGAAAAATGCTTCCGATCTAAAAGAGGCAAGATGCATTTTTTGCATTGCATTAAATGCGCAAGTGCACCTTGAAGCATAATTGCGTGGTCTGACTGGGCCTCGTTGGTGGTGGCGCCATGCACAGAACTGGCACATACAAGCTTGGGTGTTCTGCTTGAGCAGACATCCTTCCACAGAGAATGTGCAGCACTTTATGGGCTCTCACTACTTGGATGGGTCAGCAACAGGTGGGCATTTGGCATTATCTGATCAATTCTGGATCCACTTGAATGTTTTCTTAAGCTTGTTCTTCAGGTATCTCTTATGCAATGCTTCTTGGCCTCACCTTGTCATTGCCAACAATCCATATAGTATGCTTAGTTATATAGACTAAGAATTTAGGAATGTAAACAGGGTGGAATCCTAACTCGTTGGAGGCACTGTGTTGGAATAGATTAAGGGTGCCATGTCTTAATGGGAGTGTACATACCTTTTATGTCTCTCCCCTGCAGTTCTGTTCCTTGAATCTTCAGTGAAAGGTTCTCTGGTGCCAAATCCCTTACTGGATCTCTCTTCCTAAGACGCTGAACGCTTCTAGCACTGGCAAGCAGAAGGGACTGTGTAGCTGGTCATTTTTCCCTCCTTAAAGGAGAAAGGAGTGTGTTAGGGGAAAGAAATGTTGAAACACCATGGGAGGGCATACAAGAAGATGGCAACTTCTGGACTAGACACATATAATTTCTGGAAATTTTGAAATTGTCGAAAAACCCTCTAGACCGTTTTCATGGAAAATATGGCACTCTAGGGGAAAATAGAAAAATAGGCTGTCATTACTACAATCACAGTTATTAAGAGGATTCTTTGCAGAACTAAATCTGCCTTGCTACTTTAAGAGAATAAAATGCATCATGAACAACTTGGTTTGTTCATACAATTATTTTCAGCAATGATTTAAAGGTAAATGCAGTTACACAGCAGAGAAAAAAAAAAAAAAACATCGGGGAAGATGGAGGCTTCGGAAGACCTGGATATAACATCAGTGCCTATTTGAGAAGCACAGCTTGAGCTAAAGTTGGAGGAAATCTGGTTTGAAGTAGATGCTATCAAGAGCTTAAATTCCCTGCGGGTGACTCCTTTTGTCTATTAGATACTGTAATCTTGCACATATACTTTACAAATCTTTGCAAAATCTCAAGCAGTTACTTGAAAAGTGACTTTTTTCCCTCTCTTGTAAATAAATCCTTTTGATAAGCATCTAAGTCTGTGTACATTTTGAGCGCTTGTTTCTAGGAGTGGCCCATGTGTGGGAACCAAGCTACTGATTCTTTTAGACATGTTTATTCTGGTGGCACTGATTAAAAGTTTTAAAGCTGAGGCATTCTGTAACGGACCTAATTCAGGGCCTTATTAAGAGCTGGGGCAGTGAGTTCCCAAGATTCACAAGGACCTCTGGAAATTCCACCCCCTGATGTGGCAACTAAGCTTAGGTGCAAAACTTTCCTTGGCACCAATTCAATGTGTTATCGTGTTGTTGGATGTATTTTCTATACAGGGCCTGAGTGGTGAGGTGCATCTTTTCCTTCCCAACTGCAAACCTCCCCCACAAAAATGCCCCCCCCCACATAAAAATTAACTTTCGGGGGAAATTCTTCCATTGGCTCCAGTGGACTTTGTGGCCCTGGCAAATAAATATAAGGGCTACCTGCCCTTGTACCAACGTTTAGTTTATAAACATTTATACTGCAATCCTATGCATACTTACTCAGAGCTAAGTTCCTGGTGTTATATGAAGCTTACTTCTAGGTAATGAATGGTAGAAGCTGTAATCCGAATCACAACTGTTTTATGCAAATTCCTTGCAAGTCCAATGGGATTTCCAGATAAATGTACTTAGCAACTGAGTGATGGACCACAGAAAATCCTTGAGGAAATGTTCAGCATGCAATGTGGTCTTGTCAGCATGCCAAGAAAAATCCTAAACTGTTCTTAAAGAAATAAGATTAGACTCGAGACATAAAGATTACATGGGGAATGTTGGACTTAATGCTACCTTTTAAATTTCTCTCTTCAATATCCGACTGTTTGCCCATCAAAGTTGACTTTTGATGGTGCGTGGCCTAATGAGATAGGTATTTTACAAGACTGAGTTGCTTACAGTGGGCAAAATAGAAGAGGTGTCTTCAGCTGCTTTACAGGTCTGTAAATAACACGTTTTTGTTTTAGGAAATAATTGCTATGTTTAAGTAGCAGAGATGGGCAAGGTGCCATGGAATATGTTGCCGAGAAAAGATGTATTTACTTGGAATAGGCTGTTCTTTGTCTGAGTTGCTAAGGAGAGCTTCAGACATTCTTAAAGTCTGAACATTCCAATAGGTAGCTGATCATAGAAACCATTGTGGTCTGAAAATAATGCTTCAGGCCTCTTGTCAAATGCACATGAGCCGTTTGGACTCCAGCAAGGGAGTTGCTTCCTCACCGACTTTATAGACATGTTCCATCCAAACCAGAAGTCCAAATTTATTGCACTGAGCGTGATCAAATTATACATAGAGGAGAAATGAAAGGAAGGCACAGGCTTTGTCATTTGTTGCTTCCTGCTTTGTGATGTAGGAAAACAGCTCCCATGTGGAGTAAAACTAGTGCGAGAAAACGTTGAACAAGATGAGGAGTCCACATCTCTTATTCCTAAACATTTTGCAGGCTAACTAATTTGCACCAACTCATTTGCTCCCTGTGTATGATTGCTCTGTGTGGATTTTTGCAAGCATCAATATATCTTCACATTTTTCTGACACATGACCTTCAGATTCTGGTATGCTGTACCTACTTCCTGTAATAGATCTCATTTTTTGTTTTGGAGTGTTCTGGGCAAATATTTTGTGTGGGGGACAAAATATCTTGGCTTGTCTAGACAGCCTGCCAGACTTACTCATCACAATATTTTCCTTGTGCTGGGCTATTCGAACATCAGGTGTTTTTCTTCGCATTCTAAAATCTCTAGGTTGATTCCCACCGCATTTCTTTTCAGTAGTACCAAGCTATACTTCTTTATGGCCTGGCATGCTTTGTTTAATCTGTGTTAGTAGTCACAGGTTCACACAGTACAACAACCCATTGTGAGTGACCAACCCTAGTGGGATGTCATGCAAACTCAACCTCTTGCTTACCAGGTGGCTTGTCTGGAGGCAACAAGCCATCTTGACAACCCATGTCTTGTTCTAGGGGTTGTTATACCCATGATAGATTGTCTTGTCATCTGAACCCTGGCAACTGACCCTGGAACTGGCCAGAGAGCTCCTTGTGGAGAGCAGTAACCCCCCCCCCCCGCTGCTTTTGTCAAGTTTGCCTGGCCAGTGCCAGCTGTCCCAGTAATGCTCAATCAGCCCTTTGGGATTACTGGCTTTGGCTAGAGGCCTCCACTGCAGCTGAAAGCTCTCTTGGTTCACTGGAGATTGTATTGTCCCTGAATTTTTTGGTCAGAGGCTGCAGTCTCGCTCTTGACAGCCAGTTTCTGCAGTTTGACAGCCATTTCAAGTTGCTCAGTGTAAAGCCATGGGAAGGATGCTCTGCCACGAGTTATAGGACATTTCCAATGGATTCCATTGGTAAAGAATCCATGTCAAGGGAGCTTGAAGTCGAATTCAGTCATCATGGGGAATACATATTTTTCATTAAGCATTTAAGCACGTTCGCTTACATATGGCAGTCTGGGAAAACACTGCAGAAATGCACCACTGCCTCATGGGTGTGAAGGTAACATACAATATGCCTGGCCTTGAACCAGTTTGTTTCATCATGTGAAGTATGTTGAAATTGAAACCACTCAAGCCTTTGCCTTAAATATTATTTTTGCTGTTCATTGGCCCATCTTATGAATACACGGTTAAGTAAACCTTTCTTTCCAATCTCCTTGTATCTTTCTACTGAACCTCCCTGTATCTTTCTGCAACCAGGGCATGCACTTCCTTTCACTGGCTTGCAGGGGATGGAGAGACGGACCTCTTTCCCTCTCTTTTGGCATCTCTCAGTTCTCATCCTCCTGCTGTGCCCACATGCCTGCTCTTCGGATCGCCCTGTCCTTTCCAGGATTGGTTGGTTGTGTTACTTGCCCAAAGTAGGTATCCTAGCTCCTTATGACGGTTAGCTTGGAGATCCAAGGCATTTATTAATGTGTTGCTGAAGGCCTGATGCCACTAGATCAAACAGCACCGTTTGATGGAGAAAAGCTGATGGCTGCTGGGAACGGAAATGTCCAGATTTTGCTGGATAAAAGGAGCGGCTGACTGTGAGCAGTAGACATTTTTCAAACAGATTTCTGTCCCCCCCACCCCCTGCAGTCTCCAGAGGACAGGCTGGCAAGAGTCGTCTATCCAAGACAGCTACACAAAGCAAAGCAAAGCTCTTGATGGTTAGCTTTGGAAGTCAGTTCCTTCAACTCTGTAGGAGACTTTATACATAATAATAGCTCTTGCCTGCTTCTGGTTTGTTAATCCTATAGTTGGTATGTGGGTAATGTGCATAGCAACAAGCAGGGTGGTAATTTGATCTTTTGTTCCGGGAGACACACCCTAATAAGAGAGAAGGGTGCTGTCAAACTTGTTTAGCTCATCTCAGCCATATTTATCGTGAGAGAGAAGAATTTAAAGCATCTCTGATGTTTTACCCTCATGCCATGGAGAAAAGATACGTGTTAGAATCCCACTGACTTAGGTAGCATAAAATGTACCATCAGAGGCTTAAGCTGTCATATGTAAAGGGCAACATAAAGTGGAGAGTTGGTGTCAGTTACAGAAAGGTGCCTTGCCTTTAGCTCAGACTAACACACATTCCCGTTTTCTGTAAGGGCAGATTTTCCTGAAGACAATGGCAGCGTTGTCTGTTCACTGTATGTAAGGATTTACTGTATACTGTTTTCTTGATCAACATACAGATGTGGTGTTTGTGCTGAACATAACACAACGGAGCTGCTTTCGGATGAAATGACACAGATTCCCTTCTCCCTCCAGCCTGATTTTTGATTTATTCTTCCCCTCCCTCTGCTGGCTATAATTATTTGAACATCTTCTCTTAGCGGCAGTGCCTTTCATCTCTTGCCAGGGAAGGAGCCTGCCTTTGGCTCCAAACCTGTGGTACTTTTGCACCAGGCAAACGTCTTTCCTTAGGTTCTGCTGGACAGTTCTGGCCATCTTCCCTCTGCTGTGTACTTCACAAATGGAAACAAACGGATGCTGGATAACCAACGGGCTTCCTCTACTCATGCATCTCCGATGAGATACAAGCGAAAGATGTGGGTGTAGGCTGAAAATGCTCGTAGCTGCTCCGTGCAAAGATCCCAAACCGTTGGTCAGATCCATGCATGCCTGCAAAGAGATGGTTATCCAGCATGACTTAGTTCTTGTCACTAGTCCAAACCGCACTCTTTTCTTTCAGTGTCTCAAGACGAAAATGGACATATTCTGGATATTTTAGGTAAAGGCACATGTGTCCATTCCTTGGTCTGCCTGCAGCATTAACACACTTAATGCATAAAGCATTCCCGTTAAAACCTCAGCTGCTCTGAAGCCTGTTTTTAAATATTAAAAATGTCTTTCCCAGGAATGCCACCAACTTAAATTTTAGGAAAGGATTGGATCAAATTCCAGAGCTGAGTGTGCAAGTACCAAAGATGCTGAGAAATGTGTTTGATCTTGCACTCCTACCCTTCTCAACCAGATATAAACCAGAATAACATATAATGAGTGGGAGACAGGAAAAGGCAAACAGCCTCATATCTCAAACTTGTGTCCTGTCAAAAGGGAAACATCCTCATATCTGAAACTGATGTACCGAAACTCGGGAGCTGCAAAAGCAAAACATTTTAAAAGCAAAGGGGTGGTTAAGCAGCAGCTATCTAAAGACTGGAGTTTCTGTGGGGGGGTGTTAATTTCCTTAAATTTGGCCCTTTCGGAGGAAGGATGTGTTCATATAGGCCTAAGAATGATTCCTTATAAATGCAATAGCCTGTGGTGATAGAACACCTGGATAATTTATTAAAATAATTCAAAAACCCTAGCAAGACTCTATCTAGCAGAAAATTGCTGTGGTTATAATTCTGGCTACAAAAATCTGTTCCAAGATCTGGCCTTTCCTCTTTGCTTTCCCACGTCTGAAATCTTTAGCCAGGCCTGCACTGTGCAGTCATGTGCAGGACTGGCCTGTCGGAATCCGACCTCAACCCAGCACAGGGTTCTGCTTGTCCATCGCCACACAGAAGGCAGTACATGGGCAGAGCAGTATTCATGCCCATGGGTGACCTGTCCTTTTCAACTGCAAACCCAGCTGGTCCCAAGAATAAGAATGCAAAGTTGCAATTTGAGATAGGCTAATATAACCTTCCTTTCTTTCCTGCACCATTCCGCTACTTTAGTGTTTCCTAGGTGCACCACCACTGCTTTTGTTCTCCTTGTTCAAGATTGGAACTGCATAGCTGCTTCAGGTGTATACTTGCCCCAGGTACTAAACTATTACTATTCTTGCCCAGGTACTATTCTTCTTTAAGACTTCAGGTGAAAATGTTCTGGACCAGGAGGGTATCTTTAAGCACGTAGGAGCCACGCTAGGTCAGAGCAAAGCTGAGCAGCCTCATGCTTTCTGTTCAAAAAGAGGTCACCCAGCAGGTCACAGGATGCCCACAAGCAAGGCAGGAGTGCAACAGCACCCATGTTCCCCAGCAACTGGTTTGCATAGCCATATGCATAACAGGCGTGCTACTGCTGTTAGTGGAGGCAGCCTGTAGCCACGACTTTGTCCCGTCTCCCTTTGGTTTCTTTTGACAGTTAACAAGGGCCAAGCTGGCAAAGGGAGCCAAAGGTGTGAGGGATCTTTGCTTGTGAAAGCAGCTGGAATGGTCATTCCTTTTCTGTTTTGCACAGGGTGATGCACATTTTGCAGTTTTCCCAAGACGTTAGCTGCTTGGGAAAGTGCAAAATTTCTTTCCATCCCTGTTTTGGGGTGGAAGCCAATGGGAATTTTTGGACTGGAGCATATACAGGCATTATGTCCATGTCAAAACAAACACACACCCATTTCCTTGCCGAAATCCCTTTCTAAAGGGACTACAACTTTTAAAAGCTAGTTTTTCCCCAGAAAATGGAGATGGGAAGCACTTTTCCACTTTCCAAAGCAGGTTCTCAGGAAAATTTGAGAATGTGCACCAGCCTGTGAATTACAAGGTGCAAAACACGGAGAATCTTACTGCAGTCCTACTGTAGAAACCATCCTGCCCTTTTCTTTTGCAAAAACTATACACGTGCCTTTGTTTTTTCATGACAGCTTAACTTTTAACAGCGTTGAAAGGAACCAAAGAGAAAAAGCCTATTTGAAGCTGCTTTGGGGCGATGCCCAGGTTGGTGTCTGCTGTACCTTGGCAGCAGGTACCTCCAAGGACAGAGCCCCTGCGGCGACTTCACACCCGTACCTCTGCCGCTGCAAACCAGAGCTGTCGCACGCGTGTGGCTAGAAATAGCAATAAAAAGAACAAACCTATTTGCACAACGCATGTGCACATTTTTAGAGGTTCGGATAGCTCCTCCGATGCGCTAGTTGGTTGTTTTGAAGTGGCTGGCATGGACTGTTAAGGGGGTGGATCACAAAGCAGGCTGTTGCGCCGGCTTTCACTACCTCTGAGAAGTAAAATGGGGAAAGGGGCAGGAAAAGGCAGGGCAGCAGACCATAACTAGGCACTCCCAGGTTGCACCCGTGGAGCAAATGGCAGTGTGGTTGCCCGTATGAGTTTGGCAGGAGGAGGAAGGGGAAGTTCACTGGTCTTTCCAATCAAGTCGGTAGCCAGTTCCCAGTGTTGGGGCCGGGGTTGGTCGTCTGGGTCTGGGCAACCTGGCCATCCATCGTGGGTGCAGGAGCCTTGGGAACTAGCTATAGACTGACAGGGTGGCTTGTTGCCACCCTGCGGGAATCAACCCATGGCACGGCAGACCACGGTTGGTAGCAACACATGGCCCTGTTCAAGGCACGAGGAGCCCATGTACACAATTCAGCCAGTGACGGCCAGCTCTCTGAGCCAGAGGCAAGAAACCCATGGCAATTCTTGCAAGAGAACACAGATCAGTCTCAGCACTGTATAAACTCAGCACAGCATATTTGTGTTCTGACCGTCTCTTCATAGAACTAAACGATCAACTTCCTAACAAAACAGCCTTTCAGTAAGAAGAAACTGCGCTTTCAAACGCCTGCTTTCATATCACTCCCACCCAGCATACTTTATATGTAACCATGCCTGCCTCGAGAATGGGAGTTCAGCATGCCGTAAGACTTTGCATTCCTGTCTTCCTTACCGATGCTGATCATAGTATTAGGGGCAGACGGAAAGGAAAGCAGCCCCACACCTGTCTGCATGTCAAGCAGGGTCCAAATTGCTGACCTCACCTTGCCTTACCTTTTTGCCGCCTGCACCTTGAACTCCTGTTTCTCATGCTGTGTGAGCCAGGTGTGCATACTATTGACTCTTTCCCATGATGTCACATGGCCAGAATAATTGTGTATCTATCTGTTGGACAGGGAACTTGGTTGGATCGTTCTTTCACCAAAGAAGCCACAAGGAGAGGCAAAAGGCAAGGTATAAGTTGAATAGTTCAATATACTTAGCAGAAAATATACTTACTGGATGTTGGTAGAAGCAGCCTTAAAAATGCCTGGATTTTGACAGTATATGCCTCTTTTGAAATGTGGTTGTCTCAGCTTAGTGTTGTTGACACAGATGCACGTGATCCTTGCAAGTCAGGTCCAACTAGATGAATCTCTTCTGGTTACTCCACCAAGAGACTTTCTATTTCTATCTGAAACGCAACAGTGTGAAATCTCTGGTGGAGCCGTGCCTCGTTGTGCAATACATACCTTAGGCATACGTAATGAAAAGGACTCCTGCTATCAGTGCAAAAGAGGAATAGAAGCATTGCTTCTAAAGGTACAGAAAATACCTGGTAGAGGGACACACGTTCTTGGAAAGTGGCTGCTTGTGATGGTACTTAGGAAAGACGCGTGACAGCATATCAGTGGAAACAGGAATTTAAATCTGACAGTATTATACAGGCTATCTTGATCAGGCAACCCCATACTGTTTTTCCTACAAAGTTACTCCCTGTGTTTCAGAATGACATTACACTATTGGTTTGGTTTAATTTTGTAAAACTTAGCAAACAAGGATGTTAGAACTGAGACAGCTCAAGAGGGACAATGTTACCTTTCCCCCCATTGGATGAATATAGCTCTTTCCCCCCTTAGCAACTGGCCCGTATTTATCTGGGATTTGCCTTCCATATATCAGGTATAAAGGGCGCTGAGCACAAAGGCCTGCTTCACATATAACAAGAAGCCACTGCGAGTGAGTTTTTCATTGTGGCAGCAGTTGCCATTTTGAATCGTTAACCCGTGGCAGGGGTGCACCTTAGCTGCCTGTTGAATGTGCATCCAGCGAGAGAGGGTTGTTGGAACGGCTCATAAGCCACGCAGAACCCACTGGCTGTTGTGCAATTCCAAGCCAGTCACCCCAGCAACCCAGCCTCTCTGGGTGCCATGCCATGCTCCCATTGGACTCAAACATCCAAAATGGCAGCCAGCATGACAAGGAGAATTCCCACAGTGAAATTTGCCCATAGTAGTGTCTTGTTGACGATGCATGAGGTCTGTGTCTTGATAAGCACGCTTTAGCCAGCCACTTCCATCTTTCTGGACATGCACACTTCACAGTGGGTAGTAAAATCACTTATTCTAGGCAGGTGTTGCGTATATCCCAGTGCTGAGCAAACATTGAGCATCCTGGGTCAAGTAATGCACCGCTCCAGTGGAAACGTTGTCGATGCCGGCACAGCCAGTCTTGCTCCACAGCATGAATCACCATGTAGTGCAGCTCCAGAGCTGGAGCGGTCTAAACTGCTAGAACCTGTTAATGGAACCTCACTGTATTCATTTATCTGTCTGTTCTGGGGGGAAAAGAAGCTTCCAACCCACAGCATGTTTTTCCCTAATCGCTATAGTATTACAGAGCCCATTAAAGGTGAACTGTTTGGCTGATGGAGGGCGCCCTGACTTTGCCAGTCTTGCAAAGGACAAATATTTTGAAACTGTTCACTAACAATTGGCAGCTGAGCAGAGAAAAATGGTCGCGGCATCTCCAGGAACTGGCTGGTAGAGCTTGCCCAAGGCATGGTGAAGACCACTGTCACCTGCTGCTGTTAAAAGCGTGATGGCAGCTGTCTTCTGCAAAGCTCTTGCTGCAAGTGAGCAGCTCGACAGAGAAATCTAGGGCAAGCAAGAACCATTGCTTAATTGTGGAGTGCGTGCTTTTGCACGCACAAGTCCCAGCCGCAACGCTTGGCGTCTCCACATCAGAAAGGAAGCACTTTCCAACCCATCCATGATCCAGAGCCTGCAGGGTTGCTAATTAGTTTCTGCTTATAAGCCACTGAGGAACGATTTGGAAAGGTGGAGTGAAAATCTTCAAAATAAATAAATGAAAAGGATTGCAAAGCAGGTGATGGGAACAACACACCAACTTACTGTTACCCAGATAACAGCATTGCCTGAATGTAGTGCTCCACCAGTATTTATCTGCTGAGTTTCATCACTGTACTGTTACCCAGATAACAGCATTGCCTGAATGTAGTGCTCCACCAGTATTTATCTGCTGAGTTTCATCACTGTTTCAAGGGTAAGAACGTGTTGCTGCTTTGCATATTTAGTCCCATATGAATATTACCCTCTGAACTCTTCTCTTCTTGCCATCCTGCTTTGTAAGATGAAGAGTAGCCTGAAGGTGAAGTGTGGGCTCCAGAAAAATCATTGGTGTCCACTTCAGTAAAGTTTTGTGGGAGTGAGCAATTGTGCAGGAATATTAGCAATGTGAGGGCAACCATCTATGAGCTGGGTGGCTTCCGTAAAGAAGCTACGGCCTTGCGATCGCAACAGCCGAGCGATTGTGTCAAGAACAAGACGTTTTGAGGGTGCTCATTCGTAGGGTCAGAGGTGACTTGATGGAACATAACAACCACACATTGGAAAAGCAAGGCAGGGGCATTACATCTGACTTGCAGGGAAAAAATGTAAAATGCATTAAATGGATATTCTTCTTAATTCTTCCGGCACTTGAATGCCAGATGATATCCATGACTCACTGTTTCTATTCACATCAATTAAGTTCATCATAAAAATGTGCCACACCCCTGCGCCAACCAGTTGGTGAGTGACTCTTGTGTTGTGTGATCAGATAATGAATCATAATGCTTAACAGCTGATAATTTTACACCATGGTGAAATAGTGTATTAATGGTTTAAGAGAACAAGCAATAAAATTGTTACTGGCATTGAAGAGGAACGATGAAACAACATCACATTGTCTCATCTAATGCCATTTCAACTCTTCTGAAGTTCTGAGCTGAGCGACTGAGAGTGTTCTAGAGTGCTAAACTGGCCAGTGTTGATTTCTATCGTTAGGCTGTTATCATACTGCAATTTAGGCCAGACTTAGCTTGAGCGGAGCTAAGCAACAGTTTGAACACCGCGTTAGCAAGCTTCAGTGATCCTAGATGTGCATGCTTCCTTTGCCCCTTGCATCAGGCTAGGAGAAAGATTTTGGACGCATTTACCTTTTGGTTTTCCATAAAATTCATTTATAAATTCAGGCCCAGGAGTGGAGTACGAACAGCTTCACAATTAGATAACTTCAGACCATGAGTTTTGAAGCTGGCTTGTTAAGCCTAACTATTGTTCATGATAAATCACAGTCCTTGGTCTGAACGACACAAGGAATGAATTTGAAGAGAATGAAAGGTACAAGTTTCGAAAATCTTTCCCAGACATCTGGAATAGAGGAAGGTGAAAGTGTGTGAACTCTGGAGCAGGATACACTCATGGAAGTCCTGGTCAAACATGGATTGCTGTGTTGTTCACATCCAGCCTGCAACTCTTAACCCACTGTGTTCATTTAATAAGGCATGCTTGAAAAGTCACGGCTGTTGACTGTGGATGTTCCCACCAAGTGTACATCTCCATACCAACCCATATTTTTTCGCCAAGCAAGAAGTTCTTATCAAACTTCTTTGTGAATATCTGGGTCTTATCCTAATATACAGTGTCATTCCCCAAATCTAGGACAATTGTAGCAATCTTGCACATGGTGATAGGGTGATCGTTTACACTAGTTAATAATTTTCCTTGTCTTGGAAAATGGCAAATATCATGCATTGCCTCCTAAGGCATGTTATTCTGTGATAGTTCGAATGGGGGAACCTGACATTGAAATGAAATTGGTGGCTTTCTACTTGGGGTTTTAGAAAGTGTTCTTATTAAGATAGATGTCTGTTTAGAAATGGTAAGGTTTAAAGTGTATCTATTTCACACACCTCCGCCCCCTCCTGTAATCTATTTAAAGAATTGTAGGTTGATTCACATTAATAAGACCTTGGACCTTCATGGATCCAAGTTTGGGTCTGGAGGTACCATTCCTGAAATTGCAAGGCATCTGAGGCACTGTGCGTTTGAGTCTCTCTGTGGACAATTGTGGAATCTGTCCCTCTCCATCCCTAAACCCTAAGGTTGGATGGCAGATTGGAAGCTCATCACACTTGCCGTGGGATATGGACATGCGCAGTGCTGAACAAAACTCTCCCCGTGCATAAAAATCCTTCTTTTGGTCCCTACTCCTGTTCCCAAAGAGAACTTATTATGTTTTTCCTTTGTAGGCAGTTACTGGGAAAAGTTTTGGAGACAAGGATTTTCGGGCTGCTTTGGAAAATGGAGTCCTCCTATGTGAGTAAGTATTTTGGAAGAGCAAAGATTTACCTTTCTCTGTAACTTTATATTTTCCATTTCTGGGCAAATTTGGTGGGTGGTTATTTATTGATCAATGAAACGGCATAAAAATTTTGCCTTTCATGATGCTGAAGACCACTAAAAGATTCCTGTATTTTTTATACTTCCTAGCTGGCATTGTGTTGAATAAGATTATGATAAAAATATTAAGTATATTCCAAAGCATTTTCACTTATACATTTATATGTATTTAAAAAGTTTCTGTTCAGTCTCTCATGTAACTGCATTGTAGCAGTACTAAAAATGCATAGAACAGAACCCAAGTTCAGCATCACATGGATTTTCTTTAGCGACATTCTTAGTATAAAATTACATTTTCTTTTTAATTCTGTTATTCCTACCTGTGATGGGACTCTCTAAAGTTGCAGTCTAGCATCCAGTTGAAAGTGATGGTATCATATGCAATCTGTTGATGCAACTTTGCAATTTGGAAGTATTTTAAGGAAATAAAAACAGGGCAGGGACGTATGGCAGAACAGAGCACGAGTTAGGACAAAGGAAAAGCATAGGCAGCAACATTTGAAGGAGCTAAAATTCCTAGCGGGCATTCTTTTTAAAAAATACGTTTTCCCCTAAGAGCTTTAGTCATACTTGGCAATGAAAACATGAGGTGGGGGCCTTCTTTCCGACCCATCACTTCATTCATACAAGTACACACCCACCTGCAAGGAGCATGTGACCACTTGAATGATAGCCTTCGAAAATGAGAAGCTTTTTGAGGATGCAAAGCTGCATTGCTCTAACTTGTTTAATTCTGTGGTTTGGCTTTATAGATCAGTTATTGCCATGCTCTTGGCTCCACTTATTCTCAAGCATCCATGAGCAAGCTGGCTTCGTGCAGTTGTCTAAAAGTACCGCTCCTTCCATGATGCTTTAGGCTGCAGAGCTGCAGACCATTCCCTTGTCTTTAATGGGTGTCATGGTTTTGGCTGTTGTATCAGCAGGCAGTTCCCCAGCATAACCGCAATGCATCTCCCCAAGGAGTTAAGACACTTGTGTTCTGTGCTGCTATCTCGGTGGCTCTGGGCCTAGTGCACACACGCACGCACGCTCGCTGGTCCACTTAGTGCCTGGGAAGTTCCCACATCACTCAGAACCAGCCTACAAATAAGCCAGACTGGATGGCCATTGACTGAACGGTGTGCCTGACCAACAGCGGACTGTTCTGGGCTGTTCTCTGCTCCTTCCTCTATTAGTTTCTAATTGTGTTCCAGGGAACTCTGAGATTTCTCATAAGCTGATCAGAGGTTCATCCCAAGAAGGCCATTGGAAATAGTTCCCAAGTTTCTCTAAAAAACCACTCCTTCCAGTTGTAACGGTACTTATCCAGTTCACATGAGCAGGGATCAGGTCCACAAAAATTCTAGCCAATACTTTACATAATCTCTGAAAAGCCCTCCTCTATGGGTAGAAGTTCCTGTAGATGCAAGTGCAAAATTTGAATAACACTATTTTATATAGACAGCTATACAAAAATCCTGAAGTGTATAGGTACTTGTATAGGGGATTGTAGGTATGCAACTGCACAATATGAATGCAAATTGTACATATATGCTATATTTTTGGCATTTTTTGCTACGCTTAAATTTGTTCAGCATTTTTAGACTTGTTTAAAGATTTAAGTAAGTCTAAGTTCAACTGAGAGAAGAGAATGAAGTAAAATCAGATAGTCTATTTAATTGATATGAATCTATAGGAGACAAGGTTATGTTTAGAGTTCTTTAGCCCTAGAATAAAATTAAAATACTATTTAATTTTCATTATCTTGTAGTCTAATTAACAAGATCAAACCTGGCATCATTAAAAAGATTAATCGCCTGTCAACCCCAATAGCTGGGCTGGTAAGTAGCAGATTTATGTTTTGTTATTATAAGCACTGCTTGTTTAGACTTTCTGTTTTTGAATAATTGCATTTGCACATTCTAAAATTGATATTGATAAAAGGTTTTACATCACATAGTATATATTCATAAGGTACTTGCTTCAATATTTTTAACAGCTTGATATAAAAGTGGCCATAACGAAGCCAGTAATTTGTACCAAATTGATGTTTAGAATTAAATACCATCTCATTTTTCCTATTATCACCATTACTAATCAATACTAATTTTGTTGTTTAAAGTCTAATCTTTTTTCTTTACTTTATGCCTCCAAATGCAACATATTGGCCAACTTTCAAAGGACTTTTTCTGAAGCTTTGTGTAATTATCCCAGCTGCTACGTTGTCATATAACTTCTAAAGGCTTCTACCCAATTAAGGATAACACACCTTTCTACTGCAGTGAAATTTGGACATTATATTTGGGAATTGGTTGGTATGTTCTCCTGTACATTTTAAAACAGAAGTGTATTTATAATCATGATGGAGAATTTCAGACCCAGGGACTCTTCACGGGAATACTTCTTGTATTGAGCTCCTCACCTGCTTCCTTGTGTGTTGGTCGAAATAAGGCAAAGGGGCTTTCTGGACCTTTCTTCTCTCTTCCAGGACGAACAGTACTCACAGTTCCACCAGTGTTCATCCCCTTCCATGTTCAGGCATAAACTTCTTGGAGCCAAAAACTGGCCCTGTCACAGGAGATTGTCACCACAAAAAAATGTTTTGAGAAAGGGTACTTTCCCCCACATCCTGTCCGTGGTCCTGATCCGAATTACCCAGCTTTGTTTCTAACCAAAGAGAAGGTTACTGGGAGATCCGTTAATGGACTTCCTGTGTCACTTCCAGTTTGCCTAGCACACCACATCTGCGGGCCAGTGAGATGCAAGAATGGGCCAGCGAAAGCTTTCATACTGGTGTTTGGAGCTGGGTCTAAGAAAGAAATGGTGCCAGAGCTTCTGTTCTTCACCCATATGAAAATGGGAGGGGATACACAGGGCTCCTTGTCTTTGCTGTGATTTACGTGGGAAGGAGCTAATGTTTCTGTCAAAAGATGTCCCAGGTTAAAAGAGAGTCGTTAACAAGTGTCTGTAGGCAATCAACACCGATTCCTGGAGGCAACATGGGCTCTCTCAGATGTCAGGAAAAGCTTAGGTGGAAAATATGTTTTCATTTTTTTAATTTCTCGGGTGGATGGGGGAGGAACAATTTTAAGAACAGAACCCGAAGCATTCTTCAAAATACCATTTGTGTCGCAGAGTACATTTAGATGTTAGTTGACTTGGAAATGTTATTAACATTCTTGGATGTTTTGAATCGGGCATTGTGTGTTGCAGGAAGGGCAAAATTCCAATTAGCAAATTCCATCTGTTTGATGCTCTTTACATAAGTGTTCCATGAAACTTGGGCTTCTCAGTTGAAAATAAAATACCAACATATTCATAAAGCCATTTTCTGTAAGAAAACCAGGAGCTTCTTTAAAATAAACAAATGAACAAAACGACTGATCATATGCTCTGGTTAAACTATGGACCTCTTGGGCAAAGTAAATGATTCCTGAATATTTACAGAGGAAGGACAACAAAACATTTATCCTTACTTTTCCAGAGTTGCAGAAGCTGACTGCATCTGTTTGCAAAGGATATGGCAAGCCTATGGAAACATTTTTGGTACCTAATAGACCAAAGTGGTCATATCTGGGGATATGTGTTGTGGTAGGAGGGAACCATCAGGGATGTCCCTTCAGTTGCTTCATCCTTCCCATTATCCTCCTGCTGCCCACCTGCACAAGGTGGGTGCTGGCAGTGGCCCTCCACCTCTGTAAAGGTATGAAAGCCATTGCCCACCTGCTGGAAAGGTAATATCCAGATAAAAGTACGCGTACCTGCATGTCTGCAGGGAAGAAGATTCTCCCACTCTCTGTCTCATGCAGTTTCTCATGCTGTCCATGTGGCAAACGTGGGAGAAATACTTCGAAGATGATGTCATACAGGGATAGGGAGGCTGCTATTTTCGTATTTGAGCCACAGAGGAGATGCACCAATCTGGGTGTGGGAGATTTTTGTATGCAGACACATTTTCAGACTTCTAGATGTTATCTTCTTGTAAGCAGTATAATGTCAAGGCTGGTGGTCTGAAAGGAAGCTGAAATGGGTAGTCCCGAAGCAAGTCTTGAACTGTTTGGGTTCTAAAGCCAGGCAGATTATTAGGTTAGTGTAGAATTTATCTGATCCCTGCTGACTTGGCAGCAGCAATACCATCGGCCGCATGCCTTTCTGGCACACGGTCACAGCAGAGGGTGTTTCACAATTCTTCCTGGGACTGCTGCTTGGATCATTGGTTCAAACCTTCTGGTGCCTTGAGCACAGTAAGCAAGATCCAGCTTCTGCGAGCACAAGTCCGCTTGCATGACTTGGCTTTCTCTGCCCTACACAAACCCCAGCCCCTTCCGCGGAGATTCAAAATCCATTGCGGGCATATCATATTGGGGACTGTTGGGGAAGGATAATGTCAGCACTGCAATTTATACATCTTTCATAGAACCCATGCTAAATACTTTTTTTTCATTTTGCTGTTGCCAGATGCAAGGCATTTTTTAAAAATAATAAAATCCGAAGTCTCCCAAGCTTTCTATAGATTGGTCATGTTTCCATGTACTCGAACAGAATTTTGAGATAGCTAAACCCGTCATGTTTGAGAGAGAAAAGAGAATAAGTACCATTGCTTGGTATATTCACATTACTTGATGATGAAAATATTTATTATAAATGTGCATGAGTATACTAGCAGGGACTTGAAGTACCAATGGACTGAAACATCATGATACTTAGAGTTCTAAGTATAAAATCACAACTGGATCCAAAATGGATTTAATTTGCATATACATGTGCTCTTATCACTCTTCCCTTTGCTGATGTCCCCAAAATGCCTAGTACCATTGGTAGCACTACGTCTTCTAACTTCCTTTAGTTTAAAATTACATGTTTCTTAATAAGCATATTAAAAGGTAGGACATTTGAAACTAAAGTAGTGACGATTGTCTAGAACACTTGGTTTCTTCATATTTTTTTCCTCAAATTGGGAAAGATGAAGATCAACTGTCCCAGCGCTGGGTAAAGATAATTTTGCTGAAAACTTTTCTCAGCTTATTGACATTTCTATTGAGAGGGTGATAAGCACCGTTGGAATCCAAATTCAGTATTTTGTTAATTTGTAAGGAGAAAGACACTGAGTAATGAAGCAGTTTTGGTTGTCTTGTGGATTCGAGAGATGTTGCTGGTAGGAGACGGCCAGCAATATTCCAGTTGAGCTAGACGTGGGGAAAGTCCAGGCCTTTCTCCCATAACTCTTTGCTTGCCCCTTTCTTCATTGCCTTTGGCCTCGGCACATGAGCCACTTGCATGGTAATGTTTTAGAATTTCATAGAGAGGAACCACTGAGTTGTTCCTTCCACGCCAGCATCACTCTGAGTCCTTCGGAAGTGACTCATAGCCATTTTGGTCCTTATGGTTAATTCTCAATGGAATGGTGAGTCTGTAGACCAAAGGCAGACTTGATAGGTCTATAGCTGGGCCGAGCCTGTCCTACAAATAACTGAACTCGGTGACCAAAATTCTGCTTTGCTCACCAAGAGGCTGGCTTATAATTCGGCATTAGACAAGATGCAAGGAGAGGGCAAGCCTCTATCCTTACGTGTTGCACTTTCTATAGATCTGCTGGAGCGTGGCGTTTTGAGTAGATAACGTGGAAATGAATGTATGTTCTCCACGACTCTGCAATTTGAAACTGGCAGGCCTTCCCAAGCAAGAAGGTTTTCCGTCCGCGTCTTAGACCCTTGAGCACCGTGCCTGAAATGTCCGCTGCAGTTATGCTGCACTGCATAGTTGACCGCCGCGGGTGTGTCTTGATCCCTTGGGGATAATGTTCACAGTGGAGGCACAAACAAGTCAACAAATGATATTTGTGGATGATTAAACACAGCAGTGGAGCTCAGGCGTTCAAAGGTCATGGCTGCTGCATAGGCTAAGCATACTTTTGCCTGCCAGATAGCATAATGTTCAGAGATCGTTCTGCATTGTATTTCTGGCCTGCCGCTGGTGCCGGCAGCCGGCAGCCTGCCAGCTCTGAGCCAAAACAGGTCAAGCAGAGCAAGCGGCTTCAGGCAGCCTTCAGGATCAGGCTGCCTGTCGCATTTTTGTGCCGGCTACTTGTTTTTCTGCCGGCTGCAGTGTGGGAGGCCCAGCATTGCCAAACCTGACAATGGGTGGATGAGGAATGTGCAAGATTTGCCCTGCCCTTAACACTTCCTGGGCAGCTGTCTGAATCCAGGCAACTTGGAGCCTCCGTCGAGTTCTATTTCCAGCACCGGTTTAACGAGAGAGAGCCTGTGATGCACCATCATTGCTGTTTGGTTGACCCTGGATGAAACCGCGAACTCCTGAGCTCCGTGCCATCTATGTGGAAGGCCTCCGTGGGGATGTTCTGAGCTTACAGTGGTAAAACACAGCAGTGGTCACAGTCTGTTAATAAGCAGCAGATGCAAGACTGGCCTAATGCAGTGGGGGAGATCTCTGATCTTTGAATCAGTCTGTCCCCTGCTGCGTTTCCAGATAATACGTTACCTTGAGAGTTCACCTGCTCTTCACCTTGAAATCAATCATCTTGTCAGTCAGACGACAAGACTAATAGGTTTTTAGGGCATGACTTCGTGTAGACCTGGGCATGCATGAGTCTTTGTTACCATGCTTATGAAAATGAGGACAACACACTGCTAAAGCCCCAGCTTCCTAAACTTGTTAAAGAAATTGAAGCCCTTGCATGATCTGTGGAAGACGTGTTCAATGTCCTTTTTTTTTATGCTGCCGGAAGAAGTGGGTTCAAAAGCTAGGATGAAAATGAAAGAGAGAAAGACAGAGAATTGGATACCTCTTTGAAACTTCCGTGGGATCATCAAAGGCTGTTAGATAATTAAAATCAACACAGTTATTGAAACTTCAGTTAGTTATATTTTCATATAAGCAGTGATTCTCAGCCACATGTTTCTAGTCTTTGGATCGTCCTCTTTTTTTTCCCTTTGTCACAACCATGTATACATTTTCACTTAAATCAGTTGTTATTTTCTCTTCTCTTTCATTGCCTAATTTTAAATGCTGGTTTATACTGTAGTTAGCAAATACTTGGTGGAGATGAACTGGTTCAGGCACATCATGGAGAGAGCAACTTAATTTACTATAATTGTTGTATATCCTGGAGAAGTAAAACTTGCCTTAATACAGTAGCAATGCAACATTTTTAAAGGCAAATGCTGGTATAACTAGGTGTAACTGTAACTGTACTAATAGCAGTGAAATTTGATGTGTCCAGTAAGAATATTTTAATGGAGACAACTTTTACTAATGCCTTGTAATTATGCTCTCTGTGTATGTCCATAGGTAGGGAATAGATTATACCAGGCATGCAAACATTCATCTGGAATTAGGCTTCCTTGTGCCTGCTGGGCTTCTTTCCCATGCTTAGCCCTGTCCACACAGCTGGGTTCAAGCCCACAAACACGCAGGAATGCTGGCGAACCCATTCTTTGGGCAAAGTGTGCGAAGGACCCAAAGCCCGTAAGCTGCGGGTGTGGGATTGTCGCTCAGCAGGCGGGGTCCCCACTCACGTGGCCTTGCTTCTGGCCAGGCATGACTGTTCAAGACGAGGTGGAAGCAGGGCAGAGAGAGAGCTGGGTGGAGCACGTGGAGCCATGCCACAGACGCGCGATGCATTCCTGCCCCCAGTCGGGGTTCTGCACACGTCATGCCCCTCGACTGAACCAGTGTTGGCTTTCGATTTTTCACGGCCTGGGTAAAGCATAGAGGTGATCCCTTCATAGCGTTCACTGCATTAAGTACACCTGGAGTCTTCTGGAGCGTCAGCGAGTTGAAACTGTCTGTGATATAGCCTGGAGATAAGTAAATCCAGGGATGGTGTGGATGAAAGGACAGCTCTCCACGGTTTGCTCTTGTAGGTAAATTGGGTTATGAAAACAGAGCCTGTTTTTTCCAAGCACCCCACGCTGAGAACCCATGATGGTTGTTGACGCCCATGATGGCTTGTTGAATTGTCTGAAGCTGAACCACACAACTGGCTGTGGGTGAGAACCACTTGGTGAGAAGAGCCAAAAATCCCTGGCTGCTCCTCATGACCATGTGTGTACTGGGGACAGTAGACTCAAACTGGCTGTCAGAAGCTGTTCTGCACCCGTGGCAGCACCAAGTGGCCATCCTTGGGAAGGTACCCCAAGCCACGAGCAAGGGTGGCCCTCTTCGGACAGCTGCCCAGATGAGCATCACCTTCTGCTGCTGGAGGCACCTGCTCTCCTGCAAGAAGCGGGGCAGATCACACACCGCGACCGGCCTCCCAAGACGTTCCCCCTCATGTGGCATGCAAGTATCCTTTCTGCAATGCATGGAGCAGAACAGGCACCCCGACCTTCTGTTCCGGAGGCCTCCCGTTGGACTTCAGGGCATTTCATTATTCTTTGTCCTCATGGAACAAACAGAAGTCAGGCCTGGAGAGCAGTGCGTGTGCGGGGTGGAAGGCCAGCCTTGTCTGGAGCAACATGCAGAGGGCTGGCAGGGGGCAGCAGGCACGTTTTCCCAGCAGAAGTCGGAGGTTGACCCCACCACGCTTTAGGGCCCGAGCTCCTGCCAGTTGTGGCAAGCTGAAAATTGGCTCACCCTGTTTATGGCTGTAAAAGAGAAGAGAGTCGCTTCTTGCCAGTGTCCCTTGGAGGAATGAGCAGGGAGAGGGAGCCAAGGGCTGCAGTGAGCCCAGTCGGTCAGTGGGCCTGCCTGCGTGGCTGCATGTCAGGCGAGCATGTTGAGTCACCTTTGCTAAGCTGGAAAGGCACGGGCTCGCAGCCAGATGGGTGCCCACACGCGGAAGCGGAGCAGGGGCCTGGACCTGATGGCCTTGCAGGCTCCTTCCGACTCCCACTCAATGCAGTGCATCCATCAGACTCACAGAACAACCGGGCATCCTGGCTATTTGCTGGGATGGATTGTTGCCTCGTGCAAATTAAGCTGGAATGTCAGTTTAAGCTGCAGCTGGTGTCTGGGAATTCTGGGATTTCTAGGCTTGGGATCGGTCCCCTGTAGAAGATAAAGAAAATAAGGTATCCTAATATATGTGTGATGAAAAGCTATTTAGGAATAAACTGGATGCAGGTAGCAGTGGGCAGCTTTAGCTTGATTATCTTGCGTAGCTCAAAGCAGAGTTCCAGACCGAGTGTTGAATCATAAGTTATTATGGTCAACATAATGGATGCCTGATGTTTTATACAAGCTTATGTAGCTCTGTTGATCAGAGCTTGTGGCATAGAATTCCTCTCCCCTCCAAACACCCCACTGCATCTTGATGAGACAGTATTCATTCACAATTGCTAAGATAAAAGAAGGGTTGAATCTAGGAATGCAGTGGTTTAGGTGTTTGGAATCATAAGGAATATTAAATTGTATCTTTCCTCAGTAAAATTGATTAGGAATTGTCCTTAACACAAAAGGGATGCATTGTTACTTAAAGTTGTTTTCCACTCAGTGCACTTATGCATTTATGCTAACCTGGAATTCTGGGTCATTGTGGCTTATGGGCCGCTGGATCCTGGCAAGCCAGAGCACGAAGAAGCTGTGCAAATATGAGCAAGAGGAAAAACTCCTCCCTGCTCTCCCTCTCTCTGTGCAGGTACTCTTGCCACCTGGAAGGGTATAGTCTAAGGATAAGGGAAGGAGCATGTTTGGTAGAGGAAGGGCCTGGCAGGAGCCCCTCTCTTGCTTGGTTTATTTTCTTGCGACATGTCTCCACAACGAGGGTGTGCGGAAATCTGGAAAGCAATCACATGTCAGACGTACCGAGAAGGCTAGTTACTCCGAAATGGGATCACTTGCCACCTGATCAGCTTGGCAACTCCCAGGCATATCATTTTGCAGGCGTGGATCCATTGCCCCACCTCTGTTCCCATAGAGGTGTAGGGTCACTTTTCATCTCAAAAGCCATATCTTCTTACCCCCAGACCCTGTTGTTGTCCTAGAAATCTAAAACTGCATGACTTGGTGAATTCTTGGGGGGGAATGGTAAGTTATTGTACTTCTGAATGCACGTGGGCAAATTTTAGATCCCCGTTGCTACATGTCGTGGTGTCGTTTCAGAGCAATGTATTGCAGGATTAAGAAGTTTTCAGCTTTCCAGCTGTGGCAGGTTTCCTCTTACTGGTTAAGTAATTCAGCCAGTCAGAATGACAGGGGCCTGATAATTGTTGATCTTACATGTGTTAGCCATTTATGTAATTTTTACCACCCAATAGATGAAGCTCTCTGGTCAATGAACAACAGTTAATAAATAGGAACAAAAGAAAGTAAAGAATAAAATATCATTAAACTACCTGAACAAACTGAAAGCACTTTTACAGCTAAACACTTTTACAGCTAAACATCTAAAGCCAGTCCTTAATCTAGATCTGCTGAAAAAACGACCAGCAGTGCTCCCTGTGCTATTTGGAATTGGTAAACGCCTCGTCAAAAAAGGTGCCAAAAGAGTAGTAAAGTCAGTTCTAGGCAGACCTCAGTAAGGAGATCATTTTACAGTTTGGGGGCTACCACAGAGAAGGCCTTCATTCTTGTGGCCACCAGCCAAACCTCCCTTGGAGAAGGCATTGCAAATATACCAATAAAAATAATTTCCAAGCCATGCTTTGGAATTTGCCCTTTAATAACGTCAAGCAGGCTTCTTTTTGGTTTTCCTTTTATTTTGCATTTTCCATTAATCAGTTAAGTGTTTTTTGTAAGTAAGTATTTCTTTGGGTATTGGAAAAATGCTTGAGCTCTTATCCAATATATAAAATTAATCTCGGCTTTTATTTTGTATTTTAAACACGGTGAAGCAGATTCCAGTTATTGTATGGGATTAGAATATTTTCCAGAAAACTCACTGGTTCAGGATGCATGTGACAAGTTTATGAACAGTTTACTAGGAAAAAAAAATGAGTTTGTCAATTTAAATAAGGCTGCTATTTCAGAACTCTTTGTAGGCTATTGCCCTAGGCCATTGGGAGTGTGGGAGAAGCACTCCAGCCCTTCCCCTTCTAGACCGTTCTGCTGTTTCATTACCTATCTGGAGGGGCAGAAAGTATCCCAAGACAGCTAATCTCAACCAGGGACTTCTCTGTGAAATATTATCGTGTAAGTGGTTGGAGTCCTCAGCTTGAGGGCAAGATGAGGGCTTCAATTAGTTCTCTCAAAACAAAACCTAGAACTCATTTTAAGACAGGATATTTAGTGCTGTTAAAACATGAGGTCTCAGCTGTTTCTTGTTGAAGGCTTCTTATTTGATGAATAAGAAGACAAGTCTCATTTCTGTTCTAATCCTGGAGGAGTAAGTCAACCTGGCTTGCATTACAGAGACTTGGATGGGTGAATCAGGGAGCATCTCTCTCTCTCTCTCTCTCTCTCTCTCTCTCTGCATGTGCACCTGTGTGCACTTTGCCTAGATGGGTTTCTGTTTGTCTGCATCACAGGTCTTGGGGACAGAGCTGTGGGGCTGTGGTGGCCTATTGCAATTACATCCAGAACAGTCCTTGTCCTTCCAGAGTGCCACGCTGGGATTCCCTGAAGGCATGGCCCGGGGCTACCATGACCTCTGGCCCGAACAATTTTTGCTTCCTCACATTCAGATGTCAAAACTTTGGCTTTGTTTTCTGCTCAGATGGAATTGAGGGTGACCCAGAGTTGGAGGAACTTTCACTTGGATCTGTTGTTATGGTCTGTTCACCCCTCTGGTGAGGTTGGGACTCTCTTTGCTGGAAGGCATATTAGCATGGTCTGCCTCAAGAGCCTGACTGATTTGAGTAAGGCTTTTCCTGGCAATACGTTGACAAGTCTACTGGCTGATCTAGCCAACCTCTGCAAGAGAGACTTGACTTACTTCTGAGTTTTCTCTTCAGTCCAGTGGAGCCCAACCTTGGTCAGCTCAGCCAAACCAAACAGTAAAAACAATAAAAACAACAGTAAAACACAATGAGTCTGACCAAATAGAGAGCCAGGGTGGTGTGGTGGTGAAGATCGTGGGACTGGGACTCAGGCGATCTGGGTTCTAGTCCCCACTCGGCCATGGAGCCAGCTGGGTGACTTTGGGCCAGTCACAGACTCTCAGCCCAACCTACCTCACAGGGTTGTTGTTGTGGGGATAAGATGGAGGAAGTGATGTAAGCTGCCTTGAGGCTTTTGTAGGAAAAAGGCAGGATATACATCGGAAAAAATACATAAGCTGAAACTCATTTTAGCAGCTCTTCTGGGGCAATAAAGTTGGTGAAGATACTGCATTTCCCCAGCACCATTGCACAAAGCAGATGTACCCAGCACTTGAAGCTGATTCCCTTTCCGTGGCAATCCCCTCTGGGGCTTCCCCGTACGGCTGCTTCAGTTGCATTTTAACGCTCCCTAAATATTGTTGTGGCTGTTAGTTACAGCTTGGTTATATTATACAGCTTATAGCATGTGCGTCTCTGATCATCTTAGGGATGAAAACCAGGATATCAATTATTTTAAATGAACACTGACATATTTCTGCCCTTGATCTTGGTTTGTTATATTTGTTTCGACCCCTACAATCCCATCCTGCCCTTGCCCAAGGATAAGAAGGTGTGAAGGATGGGTGTACAGTCAATTGTGAGAGGAAAATATTTGAAAGGCGTCATCTCTTTTCCTTCATTGTTCTTCCCTTGGCAGGCAAAAACCGCTTTATCTAAGAAGGCCTTTATTCTCTTGGCTTGTTTGCTGTTCTCACTATTTTTTTTTATAATTATTCATTTTTGAATTTTATTATTTGTAGTTTAATGAACTGTTGTTTACATCTGTTTTGTTTCTGCCTACCACCCGGAGTGCCATTTTTGATAGAAAGGCTGGACACAAATAAAATAACTCAGAAAGGAATATAAACATGACTGGCACAAAAACATCCAATGACAAAGTTGATTGGAACTGAGATAACTCTGAAAGAAACATTTTTGCTTTTTTAAGTGCCTTTTAATATAAAAAGAAACAATATGACCTGCCTAAGAAGGTTGGGTACCCTTTATTTGACACTCAGTGATGTAAATAGCAACTACTAAACGTTGGAATGGGTGTGTTTTAGCATATTGGTGCAATGACATTACACCATCTTAATTTATTAGAACCTACAAATAAAGCTCTTGGTCTGACCAGACTATTTTGACATAGTGTTCTTGGTGAAATCTTGGGAGTATTAAGGGAATTGTTAAAAATCTAGTGCGAATTAAGGGGGTCAAAATAAACACTGAATATTTATTTATTTATTATTTATTAAAACATTTTTATGCTGCCCCATTCGCTGAAGCCTCGGGGGGCCCCAAACTAATCCGTGTATGTTAAACTTTGGAAAAAGTGCATGTACAGTACAGCCGACTAAAAACTTTGTACTGGGTAGACTGTGTGTATCTGTCCATCTGTCCATGCTAATTATTAATAGTTACTAAACCTAATTTTAGTTTTGAGTGCAGTACATCCATTGGCATAGTACATCAGCTGGCACTGGAATCCTCTCGATAAAAGTGGAAGGAGGTCCAGCTTGTCAGTTAATTCTGTCCATGGACAGGTCCTCCACCTTAATCCAAATGTTCTCATTAGTCAGCCTCCCCCACCCATTCCGCAGTGCGGTTGTATGTTAAAGATGTGCCATAACTTGTATTTCTGCTGCTGATGAAAAGTGGCTGGCCCTTGGCTGAATAATGTGATGTCATTGCGTTGGGGCGTGCATAGCAAGCTTCAAATTTGTTACATAAGGAGAAAGATGACTCCCACCCCGAGAGGTTGCTTTCTTTCTTTGATTAAACAAACAGCCGAACTACTTGGAGGGTACTGGCCATATGGAATTGACAAGAATGCGGGATTTAGGCATCCAGTCCTAAATTGGATCTATGCAATCAGTGCATGGCTCTATAAAATGAAAACAAATAAGTGTTTCTATAATCTGATGATCTTTTTAATCTTTAAAATTGCATGAGTCTGTCGTGGAAAAAATCTGCCCCCTAAAAGAATCTTTATTTTTTTCCCTTCAGTCCTTTCTAGCCTTAAGAATGGCAAGAAAATGCAATTTTTGGCAACCACAGACCTATTCAAGCAGTATATGTAAGCTAAGTAATAGCCCTGGACAGTCTAAGAAAGCAATTCTAAGAATGCTTAAAAAGACTGAAATTTTGCATTGTGGCCACTGTGGAAATTCTGTAAGGTGTCGGACTCCATTCTGCCTGAACAGAATGGTGCGGAGCCGCTGTGGTGTAGTGGCTAAGCCCGCAGGGCCGCAGAACTGGGGCTCGGGAGGTCCAGGTTCGAGTCCCCGCTCAGCCACAGAGCTCACTGGGTGGCTTTGGGCCAGCGGCAGACTCTTAGCCCAGCCTACCTCACAGGGTTGTTGTTGTGGGGATAAGTGTGAGAGGAGGAGGAGAATTTTGTAAGCTGCCTTGAATGTCTTAAAAGGAAAAAAAAGGTGGAATACAAGTATAAAATAAATAAAAAATAAGCATGCATATGCTGGAGAAGACTCCCGAGAGTCCCCTGCACTGCAAAGAGATCAAACCAGTCAGTCTTAAAGGAAACCAACCCTGACTGCTCTTTGGAAGGCCAGATACTGAAGATGAAACTCAAATACTTTGACCATCTAGTGAGAAGGAAGGACTCACTGCAGGACTGTCTTAACGCATGGGCCTGATGGGCACTTGCCTGTGGGCCCCAAACTAATCCGTGTATGTTAACCTTTGGAAAATTGGAAAACTTCCAAAATTAACAGTAGTTGTAGTTGTCGTAGGGGCCCCAGCACACTGCTTTGCCCGGGGCCCATAATGCTGTTAAGATGGCCCTGACTCACTGGAGAAGAGCCTAATGCTGGGAACGATGGACAGCAAAAGGGGAAGGGGACGGCAGAGGATGGGGTGGCTGGATGAAGACACTGAAGCAGTTGGTGTGAGTTTGGGTGGATTCCAAGGGATGGTGGAGGACAGGAGAGCCTGGAGGAATGTTGCCCATGTGATTCTGATGGGTTGGGCACGACTTTGCGATAAAACGAAACAAAACAAAAGGATGCTTCGGATTGCTTCATTAAAAAAACCTATGTGGAAATGGGTATGCCATGGAGGAATGGTTTTAAGATTATAGAGTGGGAATAGATGTCATGAAGGATATGTGTTTTTGTATGCATTTGTGTGGTACAAGATAATAACCATCTATGCAATGGATTGATGTTACTGTTTTTAAAAAAGAGAACCAGTATTCAGTATTGTAAGCCAAGTGTGGTGTAGTGGTTAAGAGCGTGAGATTGGGACTCAGACGATCCGGGTTCTAGTCCCCGCTCAGCCATGGAGCCAACTGGGTGACTTTGGGCCAGTCAGAGACTCTCAGCCCAACCTACCTCACAGGGTTGTTGTTGTGGGGATAAGATGGAGGAGGAGGATATAAGCTGCCTTGAGCCCTTTGTAGGAAAAAGGCAGGATATAAATTGAAAAATAAATAAATAAACTATCTCCAGAACCATTGATCCACGTGTCAAATTAAGTTTATTTAATTTATATCACAACTTTCTGTTGAAAATGGCACAAGAACTGCTAGCAATAATAAAATGTAGGTTTAAATATTAATGCAAACATGGCACAAAAACAGATAACATAAAAGGACAAAAATATCTATAAAATAAATAGCATCCAACCTTTTAAACACAGCTTTGGAGCAACTAACAGCTTGCACATCCAGGCCTCCTCGAGTAAAACTGCCTTTTCCTGCTTGGAGGAGGACAAAAGAAGAGGCGTTGCGCACTGTTTCGGCAGGGAGTTCCGAAACGTGGGAGCACCCACCAAGACAGGCCAGTTTTGCATCCCCACTAGTTGTGCCTCTTGGCAAACTTGTTTGGGAGAACGTGGCCTTTCAGCTAGACTATTACCAAGCTGTATAAGTCACACGTGGCACTTTGAATCGATGCTGGAGACATACTGGCAGCCAATGGCACTGTTTCCGTGAAGGGGTTTCTGTCCCCTGCCACTTGTCTGTCCCGGCTCTTCTGTGCCAGCTGCCGTTTTGCATCGCTTTCCAAGGCAGCTCCGCCCGGAGTCCAGATGGTACAGCAGTCCGCACGGGAGGCATGCATCAGACGTCTCTAGGAACAGGTGTGGCTGGTACAGTCACCTCAGCTGTTCAAATGTGCCTCTGGCCACGGCCACAAGGCAGAATCGGGCCTGAACCCTGGAACGCACCCAAATGCAAGCCCAACTCTTTAAGAGAGTGTAGCCCTTCCAGAACTAGCCGAATCCGTGTTCCCTGATCTGCCTTTTGACCTTCCAGATTAACTTCTCTGGATGAAGGCTCAATTTATTTGCCTTCTTTTTCTTCTGCTGTCAAAAAATAGAAAGGAAAACCAGGTCTACTGCAGTCATGCACTTTATCATTAGTGGAGAGAAAGGAGTATAACATCAGGATTATTACAACTAAGTAGGATCCTGAATATCTGGTGTTACTAATAGCTTTTGTACATGATTATGTGCTACTTTTAGGATACTTAACTGCATGTGTTCATTACTACTGCCTTGTCATTCGACACAGCAATTTCAGTTTTCCAAATGCCCTTTGATGGAATGTAATGCTTACAAGCTGGACACCCTTTGGATAGGCATATCCTTTGAACAAAAAGTTCAGCTGCAAAATCTTTCCTGTCCTGTTGCCAGTACGTGGATTCACTCACTAGTTCAATAAGCAGTTTGCCCAGAGCAGGTGTAGTCAGCTAAACCGCACCTATGTTTCTTAGTTTACCCAATGAAAACTACAGGTTTGTCCTCTCCATTTGCTCTTGCCTTTCATTTGCATTCTCTGTCCCTCTGTAACACACACGTATATTAGCCTTCTCGGCAACCAAAGCCAGATTCCAGGTGCAGTGCTCTATGATCAATCTGTAATCATAGAAACCAAGTTCCTCCTCTTAATTCCTCCGTTGCCAACCATTTCTGGGTGGGTGAATGTCAGTAGCTGGAGTTATTTTTAAATGTGAGAGGTGAGGCTTGTCATGCAAAGTTAGAAAGAGGGCGTTTGTTTGCAGAGCTGACATCCAATGTAGATTGCTGCTTGCTGGCTGAGCGTTTTTGCTTTATACCTGGTAATCTTTAACTTGGTCTGTCAGTTACCGTGATCAGTATTCAGCCCAGCGATTCATATGAAATATTACTAGCATTTATGATCCAGGAGGCTGATCTTTTCTCTCTCTATAAAGGACTTTGAAACTTTGGCTTACCGATTTGCAGTTTCTTCCTTTTGCTTAACTAAGCAATCACTTTCCACTTCTCTTCACAGGATAATATCAATGTGTTTTTGAAAGCTTGTGAAAATCTTGGATTAAAAGAAGCTCAGCTTTTTCATCCTGGTGACCTTCAGGATTTATCTAATCGAGTTACTGTCAAGTAAGTGTGCAGTATTATGTAAGTTAAATTGAGGATATAATGTTTGGTGTTACTACTCATATATATATATATATATATATATATATATATATGTATGTATGTATGTATGTATGTATATATATATAGGGAGAGGGAGAGGGAGAGGGAGAGGGAGAGAGTAGTTTATATATTATCATATTGATGCGTATTTTTTAAATGTAAAAGCCTGTAAAAAGTAGCTGAGATTAGTTGATTTAATTTGTGCAGGTTTTACCTGAAGCATCCATCCTTGGTGATTTTCCTTTTATTTAGGTATATGCTGACATTCGAAATGTACTAAATTGCTTTACTAATTAATGGCTACATTGCTTAAAGATGCAGAATGGAAGGTTCCACAGTTTTTAGACGCAAAAGCAAAAATGGAAACCATCCCTTTAAACCTGTAATTACTAAGAGGGTATTCTCGGGTGGGGTGGGGTGGGGTGGGGTGGAGGGGTGCTCCATGCATCCACCTTCTGGTGTACCAGTTGGTGAACTGGTAATCTGGGGAACTGGATCCAGAGGGTCCACTCAGTCCCCTCTGGTCATATGGCGAGTGTCGTTCCAGGTGTGTCGTGAAAGGTGTTTCACAGAGGCTGTGCTTGGTGCTGGTGGCATGGCTGTATTCCAAAGTAGCTGGAGGGAAGTCCGGTGTATTGGTAAGGCCTGTGAGCTTGAACCATCCCCTCTGTGGTCTAGCTTTTGACCAAGCTGTTCCTGTATGAGATGCCCACGGAGAAGCAACTTCTGCCCAGCCCCAGGGGCCTATCTGTGAAATGGGCACTGTGATTGTGATCTACTCCAGTGTTACTGTGAGGGTATTGCAAGCTGTGCCGTGAGGTACTTGAGGGAATTTGTGGTACTGTATCTGTTGTGTTGGCTAATGATAGATGTGTTTACTAATGGTTCTAATAACTAAGAATAAGGTGGTTATTCCTGAGGGCAATTTTTCTCTTGCCATGCAGAATGTGGCTGAGAGATCTTCCATGCACTCTTGATGTATGTGAGACGCAGTCCTGGAATGCATAAATACAACAGCTCTCTGTGGGATTCCAGCTGTATCTATCCCAATGGAGTCACCTGGAGCACTAAGGGCTTATTTTAGGGTTGTTCTTCCTCTTGATGGGTTGTCCTGTCATCTGAACACAGCGGAGTGACTCCATCACAGGTTGCTGGGAAAGCTACAGAGCAACTTCACTGCAAAAGTGAACTTACTGTGGTCTCACCGCAACTGCCTTACTAATTGTCACTCTTTATTTTTTGGTTTATGTTTCCGTGCCACCAAAATGTGTGACTGGCAGCAGAAGAGGATCATGATGATTTTGCTGGGCTTTTGCAGAATTGCACGCTGCACTGTCTGATCGGTTGAAGCCCTGCCTGGTCAGCTTCTGCAACTGCCCCACTGCCAGAGGGAGTGGGGAAATAGAGTAGGTGGCAGGTAGATGAAGCAAGGCTGCCTTTGGCTAGATGCTTGCCAGCATCCGATTGCTAAGCTGGCAATTGTTCGGGTACAGGGGGAAAAAGAGCAGCGGCACCTTTCTTGAATGCATCCTGCTGTAGTCACTATGGTTCCCTGACAGTTCTTTAAAAAGGAAACCTACAGAATTATGCTAACACTGAATGACTGGGAAGTACGTGAGCAGAAATTGGCTGCGATTTCAGGACTGGGGGAAAATGCAAGGGATGTGCTGCTCAGGCTGACAACCCGTCATGGCCTGAACCATCCCTGGATTGTCAGGATGGTTTGTTACCCCCAAATAGCCCCCCTCCCTGCAGGAGCTTGTTTGGGTTGGGATGACAAGCCATGATGCCATGACTAGTTACCCTAAACAGATTGTATACTGTGCAAACATGCTCTGAAAAGAGATTTCCTCGTGAGTGTGAAAGTGAGGTCCCATGGGTTCAAAGTATAATTGCTGTTATTTTAGACTGGTGCACTAGAAAATGGAGATATGTTGGTTCTTGCAGATTTAT
Source organism: Varanus komodoensis (assembly GCF_004798865.1). NCBI lineage: Eukaryota > Metazoa > Chordata > Lepidosauria > Squamata > Varanidae > Varanus > Varanus komodoensis. Next base: position 7,661,482 of record NW_025335780.1, read on the forward strand.
TTATTGCTTTTTATAAGCTCGGCACTGCCAGAGTACAATATATAAAGGAGGGGTTGTGAGTTTCAGTGACGAGGACAAAGTCCTCAATACGCTGCCAAGAATTTTGTCATTAACAAGGGTTACTAAGGTAAATATGGCATACAGGAAATGTTTCCGTGGGCTATTAAGCTTTGGCAGAGTTGAGTACAGTTGCTACCTGTCTCACAACAGGTTGTGAAAAAGGAGGTTGGGCTGTTATCAGCAGGACAAAAATGTCAGGATTCGACGCCGCTTTTACCCTTGGCATTCCAGTTTGCTCAAGAAGGGCAACGTGTGCGTAGCCACAGCTGCCAAGAATGCTGGTTGCCGCCTGGTAAACGGTGTTGTGAAAGCAGCCTTGCTAAACCCGCAGAAAAAGCTTTACACCAATCAGGCCTAGAACTGCGGATAACCATGTCGTGAGTGGGCAAGTCCTGCCTCTAGGTAACTGAGCGAAAGCCCAGCTCAGGAGAGAGGCAGGAGAGGGAGGGGGCCGCTCACAGGCCAGCTTCCCACACAGCAGCCTTGGGGAGGCTCCGCTCTTCCCGGAAGAAACTCAGGACTGGATGGGCACGTCCGTCCAGAGAGAACCCTTCTGGTGGGCTCCGGAGGGACTCTCTGACGTGCTGCCGCAGGTGGGACTCTCTCTCTTAAATACAGTTCTGTTTAACTATGTCCTCCTTTGCCCTGCCCCGCCAGAGAAAAGGATAACAAGAGCGTGAAGGTCTCCAGCTCTCCTGCAAATTTTGTAGAAGCGATGACTGAGTATTCAGCCTGAGAGGGAGAGAGAGCAAGCTGGATGAGTTCTGGCATCCCACTGGCTGGCTGGCCAAGTCAGTGGTGTGTGTGTGTGTGTGTGTGTGTGTGTGTGTGTGTGTGTGAGAGAGAGAGAGAGAGAGAGAGAGAGAGAGAGAGAGAACAGGTTATGCTTACATGGGTGCTACCTGTGGGACAGGATTTGCTTTTCCTCCTTCCAAAGCTTTGAGCCTTGGAGGGCGAGAGGAGCCACTTCTGTTCATGCTCTTCTACAGAAGCTGTGTGCCACTAATGGCAAGTGACCGTCCTGCCCTGTCTTGTCCTGGACCCTTGAGGGTGAAGGTTAATGGGATCTGATGAGTGGATGGCAAATGGACCAAGGGGCATGACTGACTCTCCCCTGATCATCTGCAAGACTGACTTGGGCGCGCAACTGGTCGTCCTTCAGACACGTTGGCTCACAGGTCCCATCATCTCTAACCCCAAGCCGTGTTGCCTAGTATTGACAGGAGTTGTAGGCAACGCATCTTCCTGCCACAGGGTATCCAACCCCTGCTTTCTAGAGTGTGAGGAATTGTGCCTCGACAAGAAATCCCATGCCGCCCCGGATTTTGTATCTCAGCTTGTCATGAATCCTGTGGCAAGAAGTGGCACTGGCAGTAAAGAAAATCAATGCAAAGAAAGCCAGTGCCGTGTGGAGCATAAGAATGCTGAACTGGGACTCCAGATCCTGAGTTCTAGTTTCCACTCAGCTCATGAAATCACTCAGTGACTGGGCCACTCACTCCCCTTTGGCATGACCTACTTCAAAGCTTGTTGCTATAAGGATAAAATGGAGAGTAGGAGAACCACCCTATCTTCCTTGTAAAAGGAACAAAGGCAGAATATTCCTACCTTATATAGGTAGTTGAAAATACTGAGTTAACATAATAAACATTTATCATTTGCACTTTGTCTGCCCTGGTCCAGTTCAAGTTAGTCTGCACACAGGTAAGAAAATTTCCCAGCTGCACTGCAGGCCATATAAGGATATTTATCATGCTGTGGCAATATAGCAGTAATTCAGAAAGTTTACAATGGTTATTTTCTTTCTGGAATGACTTAAGCTGCGTTGGAATGATTAGAAGTTGGCATGAGCTCATCTTCAGCTGCAGTCACTAGGTTTTGAAATAAAGTGGGATCTGATGGCTCAAGAAAGTTGTGCAAGGTATCCTTGCGGCTTCTAGCATGACTGCAGGCAAAAATAGCAATAAAGCTATATGGCAGTTGGTTTCACTGGTGGTGAAGTCGATGCTGAAACTGGCTGAACCTAAGAATTCCTGTGTTATTGCCTTGATAACTCTTGGAACAGGGAAATGGAAGTCCTTGTGATGTGGCTTCAGCTCAGATCCACAAGGAATTGGAAGCTTTTTGATTGTTTCTTTGTTGTTAGTTTAAGCAGATTTAGAACTACCGTATGTGAAGCCACATAGTTGCTAGCAAACACATGTTCACCCCACCCCGTGCCTTTGTTAGTGCTGGGACGCCTACAATATTATGCTCACTTTATCACATGGTCATTGTATTCTAAGGTTTATTTTTCATGTCCTCCCTTCTCCCATATTATAGGGCTGAGCCTCGCATTGGTTTGTGGCATGCATGATGGCGTCAGTCAAAAGAAATAATGGGCACGTTGGTTTCTTATGCAACATCTTGTGCATTGGGAAACCCCATTTAATTAACCGGAGGTGTGGCAATGTCTGCTTTAATAAGACCAGCGTTAGGGAATTTAACAATGATTTTGCCTCTTTTATGGGGATCCTTGCATTAATAAAATGCTCCATTGTGAACCTGAAAGCACCTGACCTTATGCCAACCTCCGAGTCTGTGACAGGATGTGTGTTTGTCTTAGGATGGTGGTTATGCAAATCATTTTCATGCTTGTAGGAAAACCGATGAAGTAATTGTGCCATGGGCACCGTGTTCTGTTTTTCTGTTGACCACGTATATCTGCTGTACTTTTTAAAAAGCTCATACTGGATATTTCACATTTAAGCAAATGTAACAGTACTGGAGTTGAATACTAACAATGAATATTCCCAGAGAGGAAGAGAAGCTGTTGCACATGTGGTTTTAACTAGTTTTTACAAACGTGTGTAAACTATCAATAATTTTATTTATCCCCAAATCATTTGTATCACAGTTCTCTGCTTTGAAAATTCCTTCCTTTAACAGTAAACCTCAATATAAAAGGGCAGGTCTCTAACTATATCTTAGAAGGGCAGGCAAGTAGCTAATTTATATCTCCTATCCCCACAGAGAAGTTTGAGAACTCCTAATTACTGGCAATTCCAGTGCTGAGATTGCAGCTATATAAACACTGAAATTCAACACCGATTCCTCTAATCAGCTGAGAGAATTATACTCAAAATCTAGGCAGACAATGTTTGCGCACAGTTTGCTTGGATAAATGCTCTGTACAAACAGGGAGGCCGAGGATGAATCCGTGTGCATGTAGGAAGTAAGTGTGTCCTGAGGTCATACGACTGAGACTATTATAGGGTGCAATGTGAAACTTCTGCTAAAAATACTTGCAGTGGCTTTGGTAGAACTGAACAGTATGCTTCAGCCTCTTAATTCTTCCCATGAAGCGCTGTTGAAATTTCAGAACTCCTTTATGTCTTCTGTAATTAGAGCGCTTGTAAATATTGAAACTTTTGATTTGGAAATGCTAGTATTGACATACTTTTGCGGAGGAATCTTAATATGTAGAAAGCTTTTACAGCACAAAAAGTGCGTACGGGCTCTCTCAGTGAAAATATAAATCTCGTGTCCTGTTCCTAGGTATGTTTACTCAGAAGTAAAGCTTACTGAACATATTGCAGTTTTAGCTATAGCTGGACACAGGATTGCAACCTGGTCATTCAGCTCTGCATATGTGTGATTGTGCAGTGCAGAATCTTATCTGGGGCATGCCCCCGTCTCCTTGAACCAGTGTGTCCACATGGTTGGCCATTCTGTCATATAAGGCACTTGCTTGATAACGGGGTGCATGCTTTATGTCAGGGGTGGCTAGACATGCTCAACAGAAGAGCCACATATGGTGAATGTCAGATGTTTGAGAGCTGCAAGCAGGCGCCCATGGGCGTCTAGGGCAGCGGGCAGGTAGGCGCAAGCTGCCCAAAAATCCTCAGAGGGCCACGTGCAGCTCCTGAGTCTTGGTTTGGCCACCCCAGTTCTGTGTCTTTCCTTCAGTTGCTTATTCCTGTATTTTATACCAGGGAAACTCAAAGTTATTGAAGAATGACATCAGTCTGTCAATTTGTCGCTTTTACTCATTGAGAACTCCTAAGTGATCATTTCACCAGCTTTTGTGAGCCACCCTAATTTTATCTCACTCTGCAGCCATTAGTGTGGGAATTAAGTAAATTTGAACCCAGTGAGTGAATGGGTTTAGAAAGAAGCCATTATCCTTTTATTTAAATCACCAGTTGTTAGCCCATTACTGTTGGCAAAACAGTTCCTCTGAGCTTATTCACGTATGTTCATAGTCACTTAAAGTTCTTTTTAGCTTCAAATTCTGGTTTAAATGCTTCCATTAAACAGGAGTGGGAAATGTGGCCCTCCAGATGTTTTGGACTACAACACACATAATCCCTCACCAGGTTGTGCAGGTAAGGGCTGATGAGAGTTGAAGGTCCAAATATCTCGAAGGCTCACTCTGCTGTGCAGACTTCAAGACTAATCCGCCTTCAGTCAATTGCTAGTAAGGGTTGCTGGTAAGCGTGTTATTTAATGTACCAGGGGCTGTGACTATACAACAACCTGGACAAAAAATATGCTCCTACTTGAAACTTAGTAGACATCTTATCTATGGATGTCAGTGGAGTCAGATGTGACTTGGCTGCTATAGCAGTACTCTCAGCAATATCATGTCCCTTTGGAATTGATAATGGTCTATTTTAGCTGAACCTTAAACAATATCGCTTTAAAATTTCTTTGTCATAAAGGAGGGAAGAATTCCTTTCTGGACTGGATTTAGATGCCCCAAACACAAGAAACCCGGAGAGAGCGGAGGGGCGGGGGGGGGGGATATAATTGAGAAGGGCCAAATATAATTGAGAAAGGCCAAATATAATTAAGAGTTAACTCATTAATTTTAGGGGGTGGTGAAGTCACTCTCTTTTCACTTGAGACCAGGAATATCAAGGTGTTAACTTGTGGCACAGAATGTGGCGATTCCTCTAATTAGCTATTCGGTTAAAAGTATGACTGGTGATTGGTCAAGGCCAGGCTGAACCCTTTTTCCTGGTAAACTGATCATCGCAAGGCAGATAATATCTTTCTTAGAGAAACATGTAGCTCAAAGCAATTCATTCCAAGAAGGCTTCACTATCTGCTGTTTGTGCAAATTGAACCAGACCCAAAGAGAGAGGTGTAAGGGAAGAAAGTTCAAGGGCGCACAGCAGCGGTTTGACACAAAAGCACCATATTTTAATAGCCTCTCTTAAGACATTGCTAAAACATTATATGCAGTAGTAACTCTGGGCATCATCTTCAGCAGGAGGTGTTACTGCACTTAAGCTGTTGAAATGTACCAAGGATGTTCTAAAAGTTGAATTAGATAAGCAACCAGAGTGAGACTTGCTTTTTAAAGCTCTCTTTCTATTTAACCCTTGCATGCTATAGCATGTGTAGCAGTTGCCAAAATATTGAATCTGTACCTGTGTGTATAATTATATTCAGAGAAAATGAAGAGCAACTGAATTACAGAATCATATCAAAATAAAAGGTTAAATAACTACGAGCTATGTCAGGAAGAGCCTGTGTAAAGAAGGTTCTCAAGTATAATTGTTTCCGTTTTTACTTGTTTTTATCCTATGGCTATTTAGACATGTGTGGTGATGCAGCATCAGTGGTTTCTGTACTTGCTTACCTCATGGGATTACGTACCAGATTACCTGTCAAAGAGCATGAATACAATGCATTTAATGCTCTTGGAACTCTAAGTGTTTTAGGTGCATTGGAGACTGATGAGTGATATTTATCTTTGAATCAGTGACTTGTGGATGTGGCGTGTATCTGTACAGCTCAGGCGTTATTGAACATCACCTTAACCGATGATCTTGCTTTTCTTTGGCATGGTTTCCCTTAATAGCTAACTTGAAATCTTTTGGAGGCTAGCTCCTTTAAGCATGCCCATTCATTTTCCAAGGAAAAGGAAACACTTCCATGTCCGTTTTGGCATGCAGATTAGTAGACAGATAAAAGTACTTCTCTTCTAATCATAAGATGCTAAGATGTTCTTCAGGAAAAAAGGAGATGGTCCCAGCAGCTCGTGTAGAGTTACCCCATGATCTTCAACAAAACACAATGAAAACAGAGATGTGTGTGAAAGAAAAGAACTCTTGGCTTCATGGTGATTCCTTGTAGCATCTTTGAATTAAAGAATGTTGTGCCTGTAGTGCCAGGAAAAAAAGATGTATAGTTAGACCAGAGATAAGTAGGGCTACCTTAAAAGTGTCTCTGTCTTGCAGACTTTAATAGAAGTGAACAAGAAGAAGCCATGTGGTCTATTGAATGTAGCTTTAAGGAACCTGTAACGTTAATCGTCTGGGTTTCTCATTGATTGCCATCAAGTTGTCTCTGACTTCTGGTGATCCTGTGAAAGAATGCTCTCAAACATTTCCTGACCTTGGCAGCTCTGCTCAGCCCTTGCCAACCCAAGGCTTCTGAATGCATCATTCTCCCTCCGCCATCAGCTTTCCTCTTTCAAACTTGCCTGGTATGGTTTGTTTCCACTCTACATGCCTCTGGTTTGTTTGATCAGTCTGTGTGATGTGGGATCATATGGAGGTCTGCATATTGAAAGCTTGTGTTACAGTGCGGTATCTTCATTAAAGAGAGGAAGTTGTATCTGAACGCAGAGCCCATTGGAACACGGGGTTGCATGAATGTGCCACACCTGGGATCCACAGGAAAGCGAAAACGGCTAGTACAAGTAGCTTCTTATCTTTGCAGTGGAATGACTTTTGACTTGTGCACTCTTCGCCTTAGGTTGTGGAAGAGTCTGTCTTGCCCACATTATATGTTCAAAGACCCTAGCATGCTTATAGCCATTATTCTAAGGGTGATCTCCACATGTATAATTATGAACTTGGAATGAACCTTTCTCCATAGAGATACATATATTATATGTGGAATCTGTCATTTGCTACAGTCACGTGATAGTCACTGCTGAGTCACTGTTATACACACCCGGTCAAACATTTTAGTTCTAAGGTTGTATCCTCATACCTGGGGATTCTGAGGTGTGACTGGGTGTTTTTGTGGATGACTTTGTAGATAGAATTTCATGCATCCTGAATAGGTTGGAGGCCACAGTATTGGTGGTGCTCTGTCATATCCTTGGCTATGTGCAAGAATAAGTAAACAGACCATTATCTGCATGCCGTGTGCTGGCACTTCTGTTAGGATAACTTTTTAGCATGACTTTTAAAAAATTTCATTGGGGGTCTTTGGTGAACTGGGGAAGGCAGGACATTTTGAGAAGGAGGAAGGCCACATTACTTGCTTTTTGAAAGGAAAAAAGGTGTCTTAAATTAGTTTTTGATTGTCAGTTGTTAGAGTTCACATTGTATTGGGCACATTTATCCATATTTATTGGATGCCTTCAAATGTGCTTAATCTGGCCATCAGAACATCACCACCATAGTTAGAAATAGTTAGAAAAACTGGAGCCCCGTTCCAGACATAAAGGAAAACTCACCTTCTCCTTCCAAGCAAATCAAGCCAAGGGCTTCTAACCAAAGTTTTCGCTGTGTTAAAGTTGGCCAGCTGGGCTGGTTTTGTGATACAGAAGGAGTTTTGCGGGTGGCATTAGCAAATGGTACCACCAAAGTTAGCAAGACACTAATTAGGGAAGCAGGCTAACTCTCGGAAGTTCGTTCCAAACCTTATCTAAGAAGTTGATTCCAAACCATATCCTCTTTTCTTCTCCCCCAAAAGGAGTCAACTCCACCTTCCGGGTGCTAACTTCCATGTGATCCAGGCAAAGAGTGGCACCTCCATCTGCACTCATTTATTTATACTGAAGCCTGGTAGATTTTATTAGTGGAATTTAAGCGTGTGGGAACTGGATGTAGCAGTGCAGCCTTCAGGCAGAGAAGCAACTGAGCATTTTTTTTTCTCTCTTCATATACTCCATGCCGTTGCACAATCTGTAACTTCTTGTATAATCTCGTTAAACAATTTGATATGTTAAGTGGTAGGAAGTGAGAATCATATTATTCCATAGTTTCAGGGTGTGTGGTTTCACTCCCTCCCTGTGCTCGCTCTCTCTCTCCCTCTCCCTCCCTCTCCCTCTCAGGGTGGGGTGTGTGTGTGTGCGTGCGTGTGCGTGTGTGTGTGCATTTGTGCACATGTGTGTGGAGATAGTGGCGGACCTATTCCAATCACACTGCAATGCTCTAACAGGCCAAAACAAGCAGGAAGCCAAGATGCCAATAGCAAAAATCAGCTGCTAGCAAAGAGTATCAACACTCTTGCAGTTTTGATAAGAAAGGATAAACTGGGAGTGAGAGAGATTGATACTATCCTGGTATTTTGGACTTGTTTGTTTGTTTTGGTAACACTGCAGTAACAGGGCAAATAGGGAGATGTTCCTCAGTCGGACTCACTCGTTCCTCACCGTTTGAAGGCAGTCTGTATGTTAACACACGGTTGATCCAGCCACTTGATTTTACTTGAGCACAAATGTGTGTGAGGGAACCCTTGCCCCCAGGCTAGACTTTATGCTAACAATGCATTCTGAACTTCATGTCTGTGGAATGTCAGGCAGGTATTTTTATCTTTGTCCCAATCTGGTCAAAGGGAAAGAATGCAAGATAAGCAAGAAGGAAGAAGCTTCTTGAAGGTATGTAGGCTTGATTGATAACTCCTATCAAAGATATTTATTAGACTTGATCTTTGGACAGTGCAATACTGGGACTCGAGCTCCCTGCTGTTTCCTGGCAACGACTTGCCACTGGTTTTGCTTCACCTGTCCGCACCTGGACCTGCTATCTAGGCTTGAGTCCTGGGTTCACAGGGACACTGGGAAGAGTGGACTTGTGACTTGCGCAAGCAGGCTAAAGGGAAGGGTGTTCCCACTGTGCTACTAGTGAAGAATGTTGCCTACCGTTCCAGTATTCTTTGGTATATTATCTGCATACCTTAACCCAAAGTCGTTAATCCAAGTAGCTAAGGCTGGGATGCACAAGCAATTCTATGCTTTCTAATTATCACGGCTTGAGGGAAAATACTCCAAATTTTTGTTGTGACAATTGGCTCTTTTAATGGTTTGGAGAATTAGATGCCTTTTATTATACATACATACATACATACATACATACATACGTATATAATCAATGTATGTAATCAGTCCATAATCTTCAACAGCTGCCTTGTTCCTAGCAACATTTGGCAAACGAATGGCATCTATTGGTCGCAGCCCAGCCAGCGAAAGAAAAGGTATCCAGCAAGCATAAAATGTGTCCGAGATCATATGCTGAAGTGTAGCAGGCTAGATCTCGTGAGATAAGATGGAAAGGAAAATAACTTGCAGTTTATCCTTTTCAAAAGTAAGCTTTGGCTTGCTGCTTACCCGCATCTCTGTGCTGTGCTTTCCAAGCAACTTTATAATGATAGGATTTTTTTCAATTCTTTGTTTTTCCCCTGAAGCCAACAGCTGTTCCGTTGTGACTTGAAAGTGTCTTGGTTATTGTTCAGGGGGAAAGGGTGTGACAGCATATCCTGAAATAAACTTGGTTTCACTGACGCTGAGCTGCAATAGCATCGTGTGCACAAAGCATGGAATTGTGGGAGGGGAGCAAAGGCTTAGCGGGGCTCCCAGGGAGGAATGGCTTGATAAGACGCCTCTTCCACTGTTTGGCACAGTCCCTTACATTTTCCAAACGAGCTTGAAGGTCTTGCCAACATTATTTCTTTTTCCTCTCAGAGCGTGTTGATAAATGGATCCCGTGGTAGAGAAGACGGTGTTGGACTTAGACGGGGGAGACCCGATTCCCAGCCCTTGCTCGGCCAGCTTACCTGGTCTTACTGGGCCTCTCACACTCACAGCCCAACCAACACAAAATAGTTATTTAGGTAAAATTGGGTACCCTGTCCACCCCGTATGTTACTTTGAGCACCTTTGAAGGAAGGATGGGGTGTAACTACAATGCATATGTAACCAGTCAGGTCAGGAGAGCTGAATGCCTTTGAGGTCTTGGCGTCCCTCTTGTCATGTTGTCACGCAGGAGTGGCTCCACGGACAGTTTCTTTAACTGCTTTATCAAGGGAAAGAGGACAGGGAGATAAAATGCTGACACAGCGGGGAGCTGACCAGCCAGGGATTCCACTAGAGTCTCTTGTGTTGGGTTTTTCTCTGTGGGCCCCTGTGTCCTTAGGGGAGCACAGCTAGGTTTCAGGTTTGGATTGGTAGGTTGCGTGCAACCTGGTTATCAATTTAGTGTAAGCGTCACTGGTAATGTGGCACACCCCTTTGTGACCCTTCCTTTTGCCCCACAAAGCAGACAGTCTGGGTAGGTGGAGAAAAGTATTTCTTAGGGATTTAGGAACAAGTTCAGTATGGGAAAGGGGTCCGCAGCTTCAGAGCTCAAAGCCAGAAGTGATTTAAAGTGGCAATTCAGTGGGAAATGACAAAATACTGTAGTTGAGTTAGTGCTGCAGCCCTGCACAAGTTTCCATCTTGGTTTTCTGAAGGTCCACAACTTCTGTGGTGATGTTCTCCTGGTGTCTCTCAGCTTCCTTTTCTCCCTCAGTCCCTCTCCCCTTAACTCGGTGGAGGTTCTAGGAGGATCTCTTGTTTTTTATCTGCTTAATGTCAGGTAATGGCAATTCACAACTCTGAGGTGGGTTCTAGGAAACTCCCCATTGTTTGGCCACTTACCCAGGTTACTGTTCAGCAGGTTTGCTAAGTAGAGATACTTGGCCTTGAGTTGACATCAGCAGACCCCGGAAGCTGATGGCAAGAGAGTGGTTTCTTTCCCTTGGACCTGGGCGAGATGGATCTGGGATGGTCTGGCTAAGTGGGCCGCTGCAGGCCAACCAGTAACACGTAGGATTGAACTTTCCCTCTTTGACTTTCCTGATCTAACATCGCTGCCAAGAGGCCTTTAGTAACATGGGTGAAAAATGGAAAGGTGCGCCAGCATTCTACCATCCCAGCTGATTTTCTGGGCATGTCTCCGGGGATCAACTTGAGAGTCAGCAGGTGGGAGGGTGGTGGGGAGGAATGTGCAGCTGTTCAAGGGTGGGGATGCTGTGGGTGGCTGATCTTGGACAGTCCTGCAAGGACACAGAAGGGTGGGGGAACAGGGAGGGCTTAGCATGCAGATTGGTCATTGGAGCAGTGGGCAGTCCAAGCTTCCATTCCGTCTGGACTCAGCCTAGTAAGTTGCAAAAAGGACACTTGAAATTCATCCATGGCACATCAAAGAGTGGAGCTACCTTGGCTTCTGGGCGGGCAGAGACAGTTTTCATGTGATCAAGAATCTGCCTGTAGCAAATAGAAACCACTATGGACAAGGCTTATTCATAATTTCTGGTGAATTATGTGCACCTGAAAAAAATGCAACTAGTGCTGACTTTAGTTTCAGAAACACCTCTGACAACAAAGGGCTGAAGACAAAGCCAAGAGGAAATATCCAGCATGTTTCTGCAAGAGCTGAAAAAAGAGAGCACGTTATGGGGAAACTCAGCTTAGTTTTGTGTTTCTTTCCTGTCGTCTCCACAAAAGTGCTTAAGTGCCAAAGCCACAAGGCTAGCACGATTTAAATTTCCTTATTTAGGTGGTTAAGGGAGAGGAATGCCTGTGTTCTTAATGCCGTATATTAATGGTTTAAGTTGATGTGTCAAAATAATGGGCTTTTACTGTAGTCACAACATGGATGGATGGACTTGGGGGCTTAAAGTCTAGAAATGCCGTCCTCCTTGACAAAACTGGCCAACGTGAATTCCATATTAACCAGGCCACACGTCGTCGTGCGAGTGAGTTCAGAGCAAACAAAAGAATGTTTTGTGCTGTGCCGAATGTAAATACAGTAGAAAGTATTTGTATTGGCTGAGATACTAAATTGTGTAAGCTTTTTAATTTCCTTTAGTGTGGCACTGATTAAGCAAAAGTTGGTTCTTGCAGTCCTCACACTTGAGTCCAACAATACAGAACAAAGCTGTGTGAGGCAAGCTCCGTAGGGCAAGAGGTGATTTCAATTTGAAATAGTCCATTGTCAGAAAGTTTGCAGAAATTTCTCTGGGAAGACTGGTGACCTTCAGAAGCTGTGTGGAAAGAGACAGTGCTAGGCAAGGCCATTGCATGAGCTCTCTGTCTGGATTTTAATAGAATCGCTTAGGGCACAATCCTGTGGGATCCCACATTGTCTGGACGGCTATAGGAGCCTTTGAAATTCCAACTATGCTACCCTGCAGTGTTGGAGCTGGGACCCAGAAGGCTGGGATCCACCTGCTTGCAGTCTGCGTGGGAAAGACGGTACTTGCAGTCCCCCCGAGGCTGTCAGTAGCTGTCTAGGGAAAATTCAGGGTGCTGAGGGGTACCACTGAATGTTTAAACCCTCGGGAGTTTGGAGGCTTCAGCACCTCTGCCGTTGCACCCTCTGAACTTGGGCGACACGCTCCCCATGGTCCCTCGTATCCTGCTCTGGTATTCACGTGGCCCGAGGCTAAACCTCTAAGGCAAGCTTCCAGATGTTTTAGACAACAGCTGTCACATTTCCTGGCCATGGGCTATGCTGGCTGGGGCTGATAGGAATTGGGCCAAAGCCACTGGAAGGCACCAGCTTGGATATAAAGGGCACTGCACCACCTGTTCTTATGATCATGCACGTTCTGGAAATGCCCCATTCATTTTGACTTCTGAATAGCTAACAGCAAAATGTCTGCTAGAAAATGGAACACTGTTACTTAGATGAGCTTTAATTTTCTTTGTTTACGGCTTGCTGCTGGCCTTGAGTCGAGGCTGGAATTTTGTCTGACGGTTACAAGATAACCACGAAGGGCAGATAAATGTGAAGTTTGCAGCTAGTGGATGAGCAGGTACTCTTGGACACCCGATCTGAGGGAGTGGTACTTCTGCCTTCAAGACTGGCCCTGGGCGTATTCTTTTGCGCGTATCTGTGCAGACTTGGTTCCTATCATCAACTTGTTCTTCAAATAAACAGATATTGGAAAAGGAGCACATGTTCCAGTACACCTGCTATGTATGAAGCATGGATATGCTCAGGGAAGCCTAGTTCAACATGCATTATGCAGCTTCCCTCCGTTCACTGTTTCATAGGAACAACTGAGATCTGCCTGATACTTCGTAACACTTCCCTGTCCCATGGCCTGGGAATCAGTGCATCTCCTTCTTGCAAATGACACAGGAACATATTCCTCTAATTTCCTGGGCATTCGGGGTTGGGAGCCTGTGAGGTTTGTACCCAAAATAGCCTCCTTGTAATAATAGCCTCCCTGTGCCCCAGCCTGTAATAGTCACAAGAACACTCCAACTTCAGGACAGGGAGTGCTCGCCAATATAATGGACTGGAGCCACCCACCAAGAAGAGGTCTGTGTTTTGAGGATGTTTATCTGAGTTGGGCTATTTATTTATTTATTTATTTATTTATTTATTAAAACATTTCTATGCCACTCCATTCGCCGAAGCCTCGGGGCAGCTCACAACATTAAGTTAAAATACAAACATTAAGTTAAAATATTAACTTAACATAACATTAAGTTAAAATGTTTGTAAAATACAAACATTAAGTTAAAATACAAAAAAATAACAATATAAAATAAGTCGCCCTGGCCAGATAAAATCAAATAATATTAACAATTAAAATGACGCTTAAATAAAAAGGTCTTCGCCTGGCGCCAAAAAACAAATAACAACGGCGCCAGGCGGACCTCTCTGGGAAGCGCATTCCATAGATTGGGCGCCACCGCAGAGAAAGCCCTCCTCCGAGTACCCACCCTCCTAATTTCTTTCACGGAGGGTTCCCGGAGAAGGGCCTCTCCCGCAGATCTCAAGGGGCGGGTGGGCATATATGGACGTAAGCGCTCCTTCAGGTAGCCAGGACCCAAGCCGTTAAGGGCTTTATAGGTCATTACCAACACCTTGAATTGGGCCGAGACTTCAATGGGAAGCCAGTGAAGCTGAAGGAGGACTGGAGTAATGTGAACATAATGCCCAGTCCCCGTCAGCAGCCTGGCAGCTCTATTTTGAACCAATTGAAGTATCCGGACCATCTTCAAGGGTAGCCCCACGTAGAGCGCGTTACAGAAGTCAAGGTGGGAAGTCACCAGTGCGTGTGTCACTGTCGCCAGGCAGTCGTACTCCAGGTAGGGATGCAGCTGATGAATCAGCCGCCCTCCAGCCCTCAAGTGTCCATAAATTAAGCAGCCCATAATGTAGGAAGAAAAGGTTTTGAGATCTTGTCACTGTGCTCCACTAACTTACCAAGTGAACTTACCAAGCACGGTCTTTCCCTTTTCGTTATCAACATTCTATTAGCATCAGTAGAATTGTATTAGTAGTACTAGTATTTTCAAAAGGACTATGTGATTTTTTTTCCTGTGCAATGTGAGTTCTTGCTAGATGCTTTCAATTTTCCAAGTGATTCACTTTCAGATGAAGGCCATCCACTTTTTTTTTAAAGGTGAAACTTTCTAGCCAGTGTGGTATAATGGTTAGAAGTGTTGGATTGGATTCTGGTGCTCTGAGTTCTAGTTCCCACTCAGTCATGAGGCTCACTAGTTGACTTTGGAGCAGGCACCGCCCAAATTACCTCACGGGGTTGTTACGAAGATTTAATGCAATATATTTTCATCTCTTCTGTTCTTGAGGAACTGAAACTGAAAATATCAAAGCTTAATTAATGTGACTTCCTTTTATGTGGACATAGTTCCTCTCTCTTTTCATATGCATTCAGTGGACCTAAAAATTTGGAATGTGATAATGACCAAGGCAGCGAGATTTCCATATTTTAGATCCTGTAGCTTATGTGTATATGTGAATTATGCTTCCAGCTTTAATTGACTTAAGCAGTCCAATTTGCTATTTAATGATGGCTTGGTGTTTCTGAGTCTAAAAAATTAAGTTATGCCTAACTTTTGTTTGTTTGTGTGTGGGGGGGGTGTTTTACAGGCAAGAGGAGACCAACAGAAGAGTAAAAAATGTAAGGCGAAGATCTTCACTGTTCATCTTACTTCTTTTGTTTAACCCTCACGCGTTGCCTCCTTTCCCAGCCATCCTTCTTATATGCTTGCGACAAGTGGAGGGGAGGAAAGCTACAGTAAGGTTAAGCACTCTCAATCCATTTCTGCTTTCCCCCACTAAACTGTATTTCCCTAAAACCTCTTTCTGGATGGAAAAGTGACCGGAGGACGTAAGAGAGCCTGCTGTGCATGGAAACCCCATTCACTCTACCATAGACCTTTTTCTGTAGGCCCTTTCTGCATATTTTCAGGGTCAAAAATATTGCAGTAGATGATGCCTTCTTATAACTGTGCGCATGCGTGGGAGAGGATCTTAAAACAGTATTTTTTATTTATTTTATTTATTTTTCGATTTATATCCTGCCTTTTTCCTACAAAGGGCTCAAGGCAGCTTACATCTCCTCCTCCATCTTATCCCCACAACAACAACCCTGTGAGGTAGGTTGGGCTGAGATCCTGTGACTGGCCCAGCACTGATAGGCTATGCTACAGACAATATGGATTAATGCTGACAAAAGACCATGGGATGAATGGTCATGGAGTGACCAGGAAGTGCTAAGTTTGGTCATCAGTTGGAAAAAGGCCTTTGATTAGGAAGTTCAAGTAGGGGGCAGTGCAACGAGGAGGAGAAATCTTTTATCCAGTAGCAAGGATAGTGGAACTGTTATAACGTAGGCGCTTCTATGGGCAGTTTGGGGGTTCCTTCTGAAGCAGTCAGAATGCGGTACGTGGACATCCTTCTGGTCTAATTCATAAGTATCTTCTTTTTGATTCTGTCTTTTAGGTTTTGATTACATTATATTGGCTGGGCAGGAAGGCGCACAGCAGCTCTTACTATAATGGCCCACAGCTTAATTTAAAAGCCTTTGAGAAACTGTTAGGACAAGCATTGACAAAGGTAAGGCATTTGTGGAAGGAAAGGTACATTTAGCAAATATTAAATGTGGAAATTTCCCCCCATTTACTTTGCAGCCCTGTCATTTTGACAAATATTCCTGACAGGTTAAATTAAGGGTGGGCAACCAGGGAGCACCCCTGTTCGTTCCATCCATTCAAC
Organism: Varanus komodoensis; assembly: GCF_004798865.1. NCBI lineage: Eukaryota > Metazoa > Chordata > Lepidosauria > Squamata > Varanidae > Varanus > Varanus komodoensis. The sequence goes on from NW_025335780.1 coordinate 7,677,570, forward strand.
CCCTCCCCAGTTTTTTTTAGTAAGCAATCTGCTGAAGTGTGGTAAATATTTTCTCCTCTGGAATAGCTGGAGATTTTGGGGGGTGTTGAGGAGATGGAGGACACCAAATTCCAATGCATAAAGAGGATCACATTGTACGGATCAGAACTACTTTTCCTGGCAAAGTGCCTTCAAGAGTTGTGGAAACTGATTCTGCCTCAGGCAAAGAGAAGTGAGTTAGCAGAAAGGCTGGGGCCTGTGAACTGAGAGAAAAACTACACAGCTGCTGAGAATCAGACAGTCTCAAATTCTGTGGGAAAGTCTAGTGAGCGTACTGAGAACCACATAGCCAGCACAGCTGGTTGGTTTTCACCTAACAAGGTGCTTTAGTTAGCCTTTGTCTTGGTCTTAGTCTGCTGGGGAAGAGGGGCCGTGTTGCCAGGCAGAGGCTACAAGAGGCCAAAGTTGCAGAGGAAGCTGCTCTGGTTGGGAATTTGGACTGGGGCCTCCTTCCTGCAGTGCAGGTGCTCTGCCCCTCAGCTATAGCTATCTTGGTAGGTGCACACCTGTGAAAGACTAAGAAATAGCGAAAAACTTTACGACCCACGTGGGCATTTTTGAGGCACCAGAAAAAAGCCGCAGAATGAAAATGGGTAGCGGTGAGAACAGGTGGAGGCAGCAATGAGGAGCCAAAAGCAACTGGGGTATGTGGTGAGGGGCAAGAAGGGGAAGGAGGAGGCCTGGCCGGTTTCCTATGGCTTAGCATGTTGTGTGAACTGGCCCATTCCAACAGCCAAGAGTTGCCATTGCCGAGAGAGAGGATAGGTCATCCCTGGAGAACTAGATGTGATCTTAGCATGTGATGCTGCCATTCCCTAGGCTAAAGCTTTGTTCACTGCAAGCTCATATATTTTACCACATCGCTATGAGATATTTTATATTTTCTCACATGCACTTTGAGATTTTGAAGCAGAAATTGCCTTTGTGCTTAATTTCTATCCTAAAGTACTTAAGTGCATCTTCCAGAAGTGTGAGGATCACTTCAGAAAACAAAATTAATGCCAGCATGATGTAAAACATGTTGCAGAATGAAATAATTAAATGAAATACTTTGAATGAAGGTCTAAAAGCTCTTTTACAACTTGTCCCTGCAGGCTCTCGGAGAATCTTGCAGTCCCAAGCGGAGTGGGAGGGACAGTGGGTACGGTGATATTTGGTATCTTGAGCGTACAGATCCCCTTTCATCATCCACCAGTCATAAGAGAGACGATTCCTTTGATAGCTTGGACTCCTTTGGTTCAAGGTCTTCTGCAAGCTTTTCATCAGACATCACCTTGAAAGGTGGAAGTGAAGGTATATTCTTAGAAGACTAATTAGCTCTTTTGTTTTGCTGTCTGGGAGACACGAATCTGGAACAACTGGGTGCTGTCTTTTGACTTTCCTATTATTTTTCTCAAGCCACAAGCTTTTCTGTTGGAAAATCAGGCAGTAAATCACAGTTCCAAGTACTTTCTAGCTGTTAAGCAAAACTCCCGTGATTGTGAAAATGACTGTACACCCGGCACTTAGCCACTTACCTATTAGTCATGTACTTCCTCTTGTCCTTTTGAGCGCAGTGGTTAAGAACGTGAACTATGACTTTGCAAGTACTCTGTCTCCAGCTTGGCCGATTTCAGCCTATTCACAAACCTCTATCTCAGCCCCCTTCTCTAAACCTCTGCACATGGTGGAAATGGTAATGGGTCTGTCTCTGTTTTCAGTATGGTTTACATGGCAGAGACCAATTCAAGAGAAATATGGTGTAGAAATAGATGAATGGCACCAAAAGGGAAAGATTGTACCATCAACATATTTATTTATTTATTTATTAAAACATTTTTATGCCGCCCCATTCGCCGAAGCCTCGGGGCGGCTTACAACAATAAGTTAAAAAATAATTATAACATTAAATTAAAAAAATATATATAAACATTAAGTTAAAAATACAAAAATACCAATATAAAATAAACTGCCCTGGCCAGATAAAATCCAATAATATTAACAATTAAAATGCCGCTTAAATAAAAAGGTCTTCGCCTGGCGCTGAAAAACAAATAACGATGGCACCAGGCGGACCTCTCTGGGGAATGGGTTTAAATAATGGGTTTGAAGTGCCACTATGGGCTGATATCTCAGCCATGGTGCTGAGATATCTATCGACCGGCTTCAGCAATTGAACAAACAGTAGTGCTTCAGTGGATGACGTAGGTCCATTCGACTGAGCAAGAATGAGATACTCCCAGCATGAGGGGAGAGGAACAGCATGGTGTCCAGCTTCTAGGTCACTCCATGAGAAGATGATCCAGAGCCAAGAAACTGAGAGATGGGAGGATACCAGGAGTTGGTGGATTAAGAAGAAAAAGAAGATGCAGAAACTGGAAGGAAAGAAATGAAGATAGTTGAGGAGAAGCTAAGGGAAAATGGAAAACCTTACACTGAGCCCGGGGAAGGGAGGATGATACTCTGATGCTTGACATCAGGGAAAGTCATCTTGGAGGTGATGAAAAAGCCACAAATGGAAGTACGTCTGTAGAAACACTGGTGTTCCTTCTTGATTTAAAGGCTGATGGGCCAGCCTGATCTGAAGATGCAGCAACACCCAAAGGAGATGAAGTTTGGGAAGATCTCTTAGGTTGTTGAGTAAAACCTGCAGGTAGAACCATAAGAACCTTCCTGTTCTTCATGCACACAGCACAGAGGTGTTTAAAGTAGTCAGTTGGTAATGACGGTAAGGTTGTTCACTGAACTCCACCCCACGAAGAAGAAAATGGTAGGCAAACAAATCAAAACTACCAATGCTGCTTGCTGCTTTCTCCTCCATTCCTCTGGTTTATCCAAACCAGCCCTGATGAAGCACCTTAAGCGCACTGATTTCGCCTAGTTCATGTCCGATGCTCACAGGAAGCTTGCCTTGCAGGATGGAATTTGCACCAAGAGAGCAAGCCTGTGACTTCAGCCACACAGGTGACACTTATGTCCTGGGATATACAGGGAGCATTTTTAATAGCCAGCATTTCTTCATGTTAGCCCCTTACCTGCTGTCTCAAAAGTGACAGAGCTCAGTTACACATTCATTTCTTCAACACGAATGAGGCACAGGCATCTTACTGTTCAGCCACCGCCACCACCACCACCAGAAACAAATAGAAGTCTGGCACAGGCAGCTGAAATTGAAATCTGTAAAAGGATACAGGATATTGAAATCTGTAAAAATATCTTTAAAACTGTTTGGACAGAATGAAAATGTGGACCTCAACTGGTCTGGCATATTTGATCTGGCCGTACGTGTGTGTTTTTGACTCAAGTCTGGTTTGTGTAAAAGGGAGTGAGCGGTGTTCCTCAACTTGCAGTGCAAATACAGTTTCAGTTGACCAACTGCCTATGAATGCTCAATAGCAAAAAAGGAAGAAGAAGAAAACCCTGATATTTTCAGAAGATTTGGCTCAATGCTGTGTATGTGGCTGAGGCATGCTGAGAGTTGAAGTTTGGGTTTTCTGTCTAAATATGCATAACCCCTGACAACAACACAAAAAGCACCTTTCGTTCGTTTTTGTTGACCCACAGCCAGGAGCCACCCTAGCTAAATGGGAGTTCCATGTTTAGCAGATGCACGTATCTGAATTTCTGTTGCAAGGTGACCAGGAGGGAAGGTTCTTGCTTTCATGCCCATGTGGGGTTTCTAGCAACATCTGGACACTGTTGTGTAATAACACTGGCCTGCATTGACTTCTGACTTCATCCTGCTAGCATCTTATATCTTAAATGTGTTTACAAGTCCCTGATGGATCAGACTGATTGAATATTATAAAACTTTCAATCTCATTGGTGACAGTACAATCAAAAGTTACCACCAGCAAAATAAAGTGGAAAGGATTTTGTTAAACGGATCATATGTAGTGGCTATTTTTCATTGAGATGACATTCATTTTGTTTAGCACATGTGAAGATAAAAGCATCTTTTCTAGTGTGAAATTATATGCATTTTTATGTAATGCAACTTTGCAGTCCATTTTAAAATAAATTACAAAGAAAGCAAACAAGTATGAAAAAATTTATATTCTCTATGACCAAGTTCCCAGCACGGGTTCTTGCAAAACTTTGAAAACAAGTTTCTTCTTTGTTTAATGTGCATACATGAATTTGCATACATTTGTAGCAAAGCATAAATTGTAGGCTTCAAAAAAGTAGAATAGATATTCAGACAAGCATCCATTTCAAAATGACATCTGTGTGACACCTATTCAAATACTGGAAGTGTTGCAAGCTCCTCAGTCCGTTGCATCGTAGGAAATTAGTGTTTTCCCATCCATTGTTTCAAATTTGGCAATACAACAAATATAATTACACTTGCATAAAATATATTTATAATCTATTTATGCTGACTGTTTGTTACATGCCATGAAGCTGATAAATCACTAAATGAGCAGAATTCACCTAAAAAAAAGAGAGATAAATTTGCTTCTGAACATGACAGAAAAAACTGTTTTAAAAAGGATTAGCTATCTTGCATTACCAACAGTTAAGTGAATTAGACAATTCATTCTTAACACTCTTAAGAAGTCTAAAAAATATGACTCTGTCACATTTGGGATCTTCTCAATCTCAGCCTAAATTCTAGGTATGTTTCAAGTCACAAAAAGCCTCATGTTACTATTTTTATTTCTTGCATCTTGATAAAAGGTGTTTAAAATACCAGATCACCCAGACACAAAAAAACAGAGGTGAAGGAGATTTTTAAAAATACACATTAGCTTTTCTTTTTTGCATATCAGCGAACCAAGAACATTTCTGAATCTACAAACATCAAACATTTTAGTTTCAGTCTGAAACAATGAACAATGTTTTGAACCAAAGGTGCAGAACACCAACACAAACTGGTAACAAACATGCATAATTTTGTAGCATCAGTTACAAAGAGACACAGTTCTCTTTGGTGTGGCAGATATTCTTCATGGAAGGCTGTTGCTTGACTGATTCCTATCGCATTAGCTTGTAAACCACATAGCAATGGATTTCAGTTTTCAGCTAACAGAAGTCACCTGAATAATCGTTCCCCATTCAATTTATAATCAGCCTAATTATGGATTTTAGTTTTCATTTGCTCAGGTGAAGAGTTGCTCTTCTGCCTGGCACTCAGAACAGGCTAAGTTCAATTGTACTTTCTTCAAAATAGCATGGGAATTTTTTAAATGTTGCATGGGGCATAGAAGCTTCCCAAGGACCAGTACTGTTAGAGTTTGTGATATTTTATGTCACAGCAATATTTTGATCTGTGGGGTGGGGGAACCCTGTAAAAAGGCAGGCACTGAAATGTGGAGACGTCATTTACTACCATGCAGGTGACAAAGTCCTAAAAGCCATATGGTGTATAACAAAAGGTTTTGTAGAATATGACAAAGCCCAAAATCCACTGATGTGACATGGGAATGCCAAAGCGGCAATTCACCAATTATGCTTTTTGTGGTTCCCTCAGCATTTTCTCAACTCCCAAATGTGTTCAAGAGTCTAAAAAGTTTGGGGTCTCTAGCCCTGTGACATTACTGGGCACTGACACATCTATAACCACTGTGCAGTTTCCAAAGCATGAATCAGCTTCATGTCATACATAATTTTGAAATCAGTGGATCTACTGCATCAAATGTTGCCACGTTCTTGGGATGGTACAGTGGAACAGTATATGGTGAGATGTGGATAATTGGTAGTGGAAGGAATTAATTCCCAGTGATAGATTAGCCTTGTCCGTTTTGCCTGGAGATGCATGTGCCTGCAAATTAAGGCTTCCTTGTGCAAGTAAAAGAAAAATGATGCAATGATGCAATTAATGTCGTGTTACAATAAAAGCTGAAGTTCACCCAACTGGATTTTCATGCAGCATCATAGCAAGCTTCTAAAAATACCTTCATGTCTGTGCATTCATCACAAAACCCTCAGAATCCACAGGCCAGTGCTAGCTGGAATTATCGTAAATGCCGGCTGCTGAAATTTCAGCTTGGGGATTTCTTGTGTTTTCTTTTCATTAAAAGGTGGTGAAAGTGACACAGACTCTGAAATGCACGCAGGAATGCACAATCTCCGTAAAGACGACATGTTACACCGCCGAGTCGCCTTGATTGAGCCCAAGCCTGCTGCAGAATTCAATCGCTTCTTACCTGGCAAAGCCAAACCAGCGACATACATTCCAACCCCTTTGAGGAAAAAGAGGACAGAGAGGAACGAAGACAACAGAAGAAGCTGGGCCAGCCCGGACCCTATCGAGCCAGATGGAACGCTGTCAAGGTACTTGTGTGGCACTTAAATGTATGTTATATATTCCCATTGCAGCAAGGGTTAAGCTAGTGCTTCAGAAGTGCAAACTGATGTGGCCAGAGGACACCTTCTCCTCCTTCCTCTGCAAAAAATCCTTTCTCTGAAATGGTTTGCTCTAGCATTAGGTTTGCAGTAGTGCTAACCAGATTTGCCCTTGCAAACTTTGGTTAACACAGATGCGTGTGTACTGCTAGGCCGTGCTTAAAGTTAGGCATAGAAGGAAAGCTGGGATTGGGCTGGGTGGGGGCTGAAGGGCTGGACTCTTTTGCGTCTCCTCAGCAAATTCTGATGATTTTACTTTTCCTTCTATCAACCATGTGCACCAGAGCAAAGAAGTTGTCTTTTAAGAAGTTAAAATATTTCACAAGTTTTAGGTTCTATTAATTGTACGCAATGGTTCAGAATAAGAATTTTAAAGTTGAGAGGACACTACTTTCCATTTTTCAGAAAGTGTCTTGAATGCCTTTTATTCTGTTTAAAGCCAATTAAATGATCCATAGTTTATCAAAGTACTGCATGCACTTTGTTCTCCCATGAAGCTTGTGATCTTGCTTCCTGTCCCTTTAATAGGATAATTGAGAGTAAACCTTTGTTCATTGGTTTGGATCTTAAGATAAATTTTTAACCTAAGGAAGTTCAGAGAAGGAAAGTTTCCTTTCTCTTCTGCACCATCCAGAAAGTTTTCTCATGGGGGAGGGACAGAGAACCAATGGCTACTAAGGTAGGATAATTTCCTAAAATTGCGTTGAACAAATTTTAGGAGATTCTCACTTCCCTACTGCCCCGTCTCACATTGTTCAGGAACACCTTCAACTCTCTAGACAGTCTTTTGGAAGGGGACAAGAGAGGAAACAGAGATGAAAGAAATTTCCTTTGGATAAGTACACCTTAGGATCCAAAGTAGATCCTGACCTGACACCAGTGGTATGAAAGGAAATGGGCTCTATCTATGTACAACACATGCTGTTTTGAAATGAGTATAAATCACTTAGCACTTACTTTGTGTTTTTTAAAAATATTGCCCAAGACGAACAAGCTACCTCACTGTAATACCAAGAGCCGGTGCACAAAAGCACGCTTTCTGTCCTGGATTCCAGCTTAAGAAGATGTACCTTGTGTTGTTGTCATCACAGCACTGGTCAAATGTTGAATTGATTCCATTCTGCCTCTTTATCTCAATTTTGGCTGATCTCAACAAGCCAATGAAGAACTCATTCTAGTTTCTAGTAGAATAGCAGAGCAGAATGTAGACTTGTACATCTGTCTAGTTTCCCCACAGATGAACTATCAGAATGATGAGTTATGCTCCAGTTGTGTTGATGGAAGGAAAACTGCCTGATAAGGTTATGGATGACCTGGCAAAGTAGAGGTTCTTGATGCACCTGGATTTCTTCATGTCCCAAAGCAGCATTTCTCTGTGTGATGCTCAAAATGCCTTCCTCCTTGCCCATTAACCTCCTGTGCTCAAAGAAACGATCAGAGGTCCAATAGAGGAAATGCAGATACTTCATTCCTTAAGCTACTAAAATCTTTATGTAAATATTGCACACTAATGCCAGAACCTTTTAAAAACAGTGCACACAAAATTGTTCTCTGCATACGTTCTTGTTAGCATTTACTTCGTAACATTTCATTTTGGTCAAATGTTCAGTAATAACTGTGTACTTACTTTGTTATGATGTTTTCTGCTTAGGAAATAAATTTTGCTTCATGAAGTTTGCTTCATTTTAGATAAAAGTAATGGTGTGTAGTTGACAACAGGTTTTTTCTAAAAGTATAATGTGACTGGATGTTTTGTGCAGTAACCAAAGAAGGACTACGAAGCAAATGATGGAACGCCAGTCAGCAACTAACATTCTTTCAGACTTCTCCAGCTATTTTGAGGAGGAGGAGGAGGAGGAAATGAGCACTCCAGACATTGAAATAGATGACCTTTATGTTCGCAAAATAAAAGCTGCGACCTCAAACATAAAAGATTCCTCCCATAAGTTTCTTCCTAAGTCTTGGGCTCCTGGGGAAGCGTTGCACTGGAAGAAAGCAGAGAGGATATCTTTTTCCAAACAATGGTATAAGGAGATTCAAGGATTCAGGTTTGTCACTGTGCATGATCTTTCCCAACCCAACCGGTACTTTTTAACATAGATTTTTAACTGGCTCAAATCAGTGCACTATTTTGATGGCAGCATGGTGGGAGATAGGGAGTAAAAACCTTCATTGACTCTTCCCTTGGAACTGGAATAATTTTTCTATGCTGTGTTGATCTCTTCGTACGACAGTTATTTTAAGCTATTTATTGGACTAGATTACTGCACGCTATTAGGTGCCAGAACTTACATATTCCTTGTTTTTTTCCCTTCTCCACTTACGTGCTACTGTGCAGTAAAAGCACAGATTCTGAAGATGATGTTGCAAGAATCCAGCCAATCAATATCTTCACGGGTAGCTTGGATAACAGTGGCTGCGAAGGCCCACACTACCTTAAACAAGCAGCCGAATCTACCGCAAAACCATTATCACAAGCTGCAGAAGATAAAAGTAGTTGTTCGTCCGATTTGCCAAGGTTGCTACAACTGCATGAATCGTACTATCCTGTGTGTCGAGGAAAATGCTGCTTGCTAAAATTAAAATGCAAAGTTAATCTGGGAAAGTGCCTTTAACTTTTTATGTCATACGTCTCTGTTATTCCACTGAATTCATATTACTAAAGTCAAATGGATTTTTTTGTGTGCTAGTCCATGCTCTCCTGTCTTTTGCAGCGACTGGCATGCTTTCCCGCTATTCTGGAGTACAGATGTTGTCCCCACCTGCTGCAGTTCAGTGTTGCAGTGTGTGTGCTTTTCTGTGGCAGAATTTATGCATCCTTTGGGTCCATGGTTCAGGTCAAGTTCTCACTGAGATGGCAGGCATCTCTCGGGTCATACCACTTCAGAGCGCAACTGGGGGTGGACCTGCGTGAATGCTCCTTAAAGTACTTTTAAAAGACTCGTTTATCTGCACACAAATACCCTTGTACGTCAGGGAAAAGGGGGTTTGCCTTTGCCTTTCACCTCACGTACTATCTCCTAATGTGAACATAGGTAGGAAGAAATTTTGCTCCCACCGAATGACTGCAGTAGCAGAGCCCAGAAACAAATGTATTATCTCAATGAGAACTAGGTCTTCATATCTTCTGGTTAACACAACTCTTATTTTTGTGTGTGTATGTTTTTTTTTTTTTATCTCAGTCAGTTTTTGTTTCTCCGGGCACTGCAAAAATATTCAGATGGTTTCCTGTCCTCTGAAACTAGAACCAAGACTGATCCGGCCTCTGGGCCCAGGCTTGTAACATGCAGAACAAAGAATTATTTTAGGCTTGGAAGTGACCAAACAAACAATGAAAATGGAGACTTTTATCCAGACTTGGAAAACGATGATTTATTTGTCCGTAAGACGGGTGCTTTCCACACGAATCCAGTGATGCTTCAAGATTTTGAGTATCTCAGAAAGAGCTGCAAAGAAGGCCCTCGCTTAGAGGGGGAGATAGTTCTCCAGCCCAGAAATGGTGACTCTGCAATTCCAGATTTAGAAAAAGATGATTTGACTGTTCGTAAAGCTCAGCTATGGAAAAAAGAAGTGCCATTATCAGGAGCCCCAGATAGATATCAGCCTGCTCTCTTTCCGGATCCTTGGAGTCTCCCACCAGAAATCCAAGCCAAATTTCTTTGCTTGCTTGAGAAAACCACCAAGGCAGAGAAAGAAAGTGGTGGGAAGATTTTATCTCCATCTTCACGAGAAAAGAAAGATGACATGCTGACTCGCAAGATTGAGCTGCTTAACGTAGGAGTCCATGTGCAGCCAGTTAGCTTCTCTCCTGGACCGTGCAGCAAAGACGATATGGAAAAATGGGAGGCAATCAGGGAAGCCAGCAAAATCCGACACAAGAAACGCCAAATGGTTGAAAGGTCAGCTTGAAGCTATGCATGGATTGTGCTTGCATCAGAATATTCCTAAGTAAGGCTTGTAATGAAGAGAAGTGGCATCTTGCTTTCACCCATGCATGCATCTTGACGTGAAGCTTCAACTTGTTTGTGTCTTGTGTATAGTCTCATAAGTTCTTGTGTTGATTATCAAACCCATCAACACTACGAATTTCATACTACATTCCCTGGACTATTTTGACCACTGGACTAATACAACTTCCAAGATTATACAATTTCCTTCTTATAAAGGACTAGTAATGGAAATTCCTTCAGGTGACAGATACCAGATGGCTGGAACTTGTTGGTATCTGTGTGTGGACATTCTTGGAAACAGACATATTTTGATGAGCATGGTTAAATGGAAATAAAACATTGGTTTTCATTAATCAACTTTAAGTCCTTTTCTAAAATATTCTTGTGGACGTATAAAGCTTCTTAAATGCGCTGTTGGAAACTACACGAATGGATGAGGTGGGGGAACAGGGGTGTGTGATTGGCTTCCCTGGTTGTCTGCTTTCTCTGCAGTCAATGACTGTGTCATCAGAAGAGATTGCCTGTGTACACACTAGTTTCATGCCCGTTTTGGAGCACATCCCTCTTTTTTCTAGCCACAATTGCACATCAGCAGAGCAAAGGCAGCTTAACTGGCATGGAGAGAGTTGGAATTGAACTGTGCAGCCCTTTGGACTGGATCTTTCCAGTAAAATCTGTCCCCAGTTAGTGCTCCTCTTACCTCTTCAATCCCACGATCATATCATTGACCTATTAAGACTTTCTGGAAGTTGCGTTCTTGCTGCTAGTTAATAGGGCACAATTTCCCTCTTGTTTTTGAAACCCAAACATTTTCTGGAAGTTTACAGCCTTGTTTCTAAATTCCTTCCTCAAAATATTTGGGGGACTCATGTGCTTGAGAGTAAAGAGGCAATGACATTTCCATTAACTGCTTTTTTTGGCCTCATCTATCCCAGAGGCTGTGAGCACTGTGATATATATTCATATATCTGTTTCCAACTAAAATATTAATGGTAACTCTGTCCCAATCCAGCCACTGAAATCTAGCCTTTATGTGGGAGGATTTTACAACCTTTTCAGAAGAAGTTTGGACTCTAGTGAGCATAGAGCTGTCTTCAGGGAGAGACAAACCTTGGTCAATCTTAATGAGGTTTCTTATGTTCATCTGGTAAAGTGTTTCTCATTTTGAACTATCCTCATCCATTTCATTCTAGTTGGATCATTCATTAAGTCTTTCAACAAACATCATATGCTTTTCACTTGTTCCGAAGCACCAATTTTGCATGTATCATTGAAAAATAAGTAGATGCAAGTTGATCATGTGCTTAAGCTTAACACAATTAAAGAAATAATTGGAATTAAACATTTCAGTCACCCAAATCCTTGATTCCTCCCTTCTTGCATGTGGAATTCTGCTACTTGTAGTTTATCACTCAGTGACTTCTCTCCTGTATGCAGAAAGCACTATCCATTGTAAGTAACGCAAAGGACTGGATGGTTACCCTAAAATTTTATCCTGTGCCTATTCCTGAGAGTTCTGTAAGATCATTATAGAAACCAGTACTAAATACAAGTTATACTTAAAGCTGCAATTAATGTGTTAAGCTTCTGATACCTGCTTTGTATTCACCAATATATTAAATGCATAAAACCTATACTTAAGTGTGTGTGAAACCCTTCATATTAGTATTTGCAATGTTAATTTAAGGGCGAGTATGCGTATTCTGCTCCATACCAAACTACAAAGAAGCATATTGGCGTAAGTTACCACATGTGTGGAGGTTTACATTTCAGAATTCAAATTGTTCTCATAAAGTTCAGTCGAATATTTCAGTTCTCAGATGGTCATAGGATTTCATGCTCATGTTCCTTTTGAAGTTTATTCATTGTTTTCATTGGTGTATTGAACATAATGTTGTCATATCTACATATGGGGAAAATACTATGGGTAATATGGGTCTGTTTTGGTTTTCTGATTTTCTCAGGCTGTTTCAAAAGCTTTCTGATGAGCATGGGTAAGTCTGATGGTCAAAGCATGGCGGAACGTAAGCATCCTAAAATATGCAGCCGTTGGTCCATCTGGTCAATGCATCTGCATTAAAATGCAGGCGGAAGGCTTGTGCACGTGCGCATGCCGCTTTACCTCTCGGGCACAGCTGGCGCATGCTGACCGGTTCGTATAGCCATTTTAGCGGTTCGTTTGGGAAAGCTCTGAATGGCAGAAGGGCTGCACGTATGGCAAGAGAAGTGAAATGGGCCGCTGTTGTCTGGCTTCTTGATGTTCCATCGCTAGGAGCCTTGCATGTGGCGCCATCCAAACAGCATGCTAGAATTCTGCTTCTGCATTCTCAGCTTTGCACCAGATGGATGCTGGTGAAAGCCAGTTACTGCCTGCTAGAGAGGCTGATGACCAGCCATCTTGAGGAACTAATAATACGTGTTTCAAAACAGGGTACATAATGTAATATAGTAGCTCGATGTAGCTACAACGATATAGTTTTTCAGCTACAAGTTGCTATCCAGACCAGTTCCCTTTTCAGGTCTTCGGGCTCGCTTTCCTTGATCAAGGGGACCATTCTGACTTACAGGAGTGAGCAATATTAACATTTGTTGCAGTTGGTAATGCAGGAGAGCCACTTGGAATACAGACTGAAGTGGGGCGGTTTTTAATGATAGTTTTTCCTTGCTGACTTTTGCCAGTTCCAAGGAACTTCTGAAATAGTGGAAATCCTGCGACATGGATTGCAAAGGTAGATTACAGCGGTGGTTATACAAAAAAGCAGTCCCACTGGCAACACAAATTTGTGTCTCAGCTCCTCCACTCATTTTTGCATAAGAACAAGGATGCAGTCTCTCTTTCAGACCAAAGGGCAAATTCCATCTTGGAACTTTTCCGTTTTTGTAAGCTCCTGGGCCACAGTCCAGTGTTATGAAGAGCTATAATGCCAATGCATGTCAGTTTTAGCTCTCTTAACTACCAGTAAGTAACCCTTAGGAAATACATACCCTTTTAGAAAGGGGGAAAATCAACTGCAGAAAAGCTAGGAAACCACTCAATGATTTGTGGTTGGGGTAAGGAAGATGAAGTCTCGACCATATTGGGATCCTTGGTGGGCCAAATTGATCTTAGGTGAGTGGTTGGCCATGAAACTGAGTGTCACTGGAGATAACTAGACTTAAGACTGTTGTAATTGGGTCCAGAAGATTCAGCTATTAGAATAGCAATAATTCAGTATTTACCTATATGTAATTCTAGCCATTTATGGCTGCTATTCTGGCTCCCATCTAACATAACATGAGCTACAAAAGGGAAGGAAGGCACTTTCCCTTATGCTTGAATGGAGCCCCAATGAAAGCCTGTCCTGGCACTGCAACACTTTCTGTTGCAGTTTCATTGCTTGATTTGGTTATAATCACCGTAAGTTTTGGAAGGCAATATAAAGCAAGATGACATACACTTGCAAACACATAGGATGGGATCCCCGAACATTAAATGATGGAAAAATGCAGAGCATGGTTACAGTGGAATCCTGGCTCAAGTACGCCTGGTATTTGCTTTAGAATAATGTTTGCATGCAGGTTGCCTTTAAAGAGCAGAACATTGTATTGTAGATGAGACTGTGCAGAAGTGTTTTGGAACATCTTAGGGTTCCTAACCCTACAGTCTCTTTTGGCTTTTTGGCAAAAGCTTTTGGAATAGACCAGACTTGCAATAAGTATTCTAATAAATCCACAAGGAGTGGTCCTGCCAAAATCAGCAGGAAAATAAAAGCTTATTGCACGCTTAAGGCAAAATTCCGGTTGCTTCAAGATAAGTAAATATAATGGGTTTAGGCCTTCCATTGCTTTAACCAAGTGATTAGTTACAAAGCTGAGAGGGAAGGTCTTTGTTATATATAACTCTCTATCTGACTCGTTTTTAAAAGCTTATTGGAAAAAATTCATTTCAGGTACACATGCATTAGCTTTTTAAAATCTTTCTTAAAGTTTTCTCTGTACAGTAAAGCCAGTCGTGGCAGGTGGCAGAGGATAACTGGGACGTAGTTAATGCTACTAGTATTTTATAAACGCTAAGCAGGTTTACCCATAGCAAATCCTGCTTGGCTTAATCGGACTTCCTAAGATTGCCATTCTAACCTAACTCCCTGCATCATCAGATGACATTAGGTTTTATAGTCCGGCCCGCTGGGTACCAAATGGAGAAAATCGCTAGGGGAAGGGTGGACAGAGAATAAATTTTGGAAAAAAGTTGCTTATGATGCATTTTGTTTATTATGATAAGTTTTGAAAGTCTAAGTTCAGATATGAAAACACTATCTCAAGGGGCATTCCTATGGCCTCCAAACATGGAGGCCATAAGGTTATTCAGAGCCACAAGGCTGGCTCGAAGGAATCGCATCCCTTGGCCCTACAAAGTTGGCAACCAGGCTTGAAGAGGAGAAAAAGCGGTGTACTGCAGGGGAGAGGAGGCGGCCAGGGCCCAGGGCTTATGCCATAGCCGGCAGCTCATCAGCCTCCTTCCCTTCCCGTCCGTGGCACTTCATCAAGATGGCTGAGAGCAGTTGTCCAGGTGGAACGCAGGGTGTGCCCGGCAGCAAAAGCCACTGCACTGAGGCCTGTTCACGGGATGCACGTCTGCATCTGAGTTCGGAAGCTTGCATGCCTCGTGTGTGGAGAATGCAGCCCCTCCGTTGTTCCACAGTTGCTATTAGTTTCATGCATGTTACTTTACGGTAAAAAACCCAGAGCCAAATCTGGTTCCTGTTTAGGATAGGGCAGTGGTGCTTATCTCAGGCGAGTGGCACTCCTGGCTACAGAGAGAAGTTTGCGGAAGAAGCATGTTCTGCAAATGCAGCAACATTTACTTCCTCAATGAAATAATTTCCAGGCCCATGATCCCTGCTTCTTGGCATCAGATTTAGGCCTTTTTAGACTTTTAAATATTGGCACAGAAATTTGAAAAGGCTTGCGAAACATTTTCTTACCTTATCACCATTGGGAATTGAATATAAACGGCAGAGGATCAACAATATTTCCCGTTTCTCACCCCCAGCTTTCTCTTTCTAGATTTAATACAGATTTATTTATTTATTTTATATACTGGATTGGCCAGTTTCCTTTCCAAAGAGTCATTATTCTGCAATGGGCAGCTTGAAAGTTCAAAATAATGTGTCCGCTTCTAGGAGTAAATCCTTGGCCGATGTCAGTGCAGAGGAGCTGCGAACAAATCGTCAGCTGCGTTATGAGGAGCTCCAGAAAATAAGGGATCAGCTACAAAAACAAGACGAGCAATGGCAAAATGTGAGTAGATTAAAGTTGTTTGTCTTCTGCAGTGCCTCTGGGCATATTATACAGCAAGAAAGAAACTAAACTAAAATAGGTAAGAAGCAAAGAGAGTCGTGTTTTATTTGATATTAGCATACTGTCTCTATTAGGACAACAAAAATGAGCAAGGAGATCTTGAAAGCTTGCACATTTTTGTGGTCTTCTATTTTGGCTTAGCATGCAAATAAGGCAATATGTTTTTCGAAAGTTGATAGTAGCACTTGGACATTCCTGCTTATAAGAGGAATGCACACAATTTCTTGGATATCTTAGTCCCAGACCATCCTCTACATCTGACATTTGATTATGCTGGGCCAGTTTTCCTTTTAAAAATAGTAGCTGGGAAAAAGGGAGCATTCCGTTCAGGACTGGGATTGGAGCGGAGAGGGTGATAATTCCTCCCCACAGTTGAATTTCTCAAAAATATCCTTCCCAGAATTATTTGCCTCCATGGCAACTTTGTGGCTTTGGGGACAAGGAGCAGCACGGTGGAGGGCGATTCTCATGAGGCATAAGGAACAGGGAGGAGGGGCCAAGGGATGGTGGTTCTGCTTCACATCTACCCACCCACCACTTCTAAAAGAAAAGCTGGACTTACCAGGTGCATTGTCAACGCCTGTTCTCAGTATCATAACTAGTCAGTGCAAGCAAAACCGCATTTCACCCCCAAATCCTCCATTGCCTGCTTTATTAGTGCCTACTTCTGACTTGGCATAGGCTTCCATCATACCTTCTTTTGTCCCTCAGGTAAATACTTTGATTCAGGATGTCATGTGGTTATGTGGGTGGCAGAAAAAGCAACTGTTCCAGTTGACTTGTCCTCAATAAAGTGGGGAAAGCCAGAAGGGAGCACCTCTTGAACAACTTCATTGACTGGATGCCTTGAACTCATCCAGTGAAGGGAAGAGCCAGCAGCCTTAAAGCAAAGTCAAATACTAGTTCCTGTAATAAAAAGTTAACCAGTCAGCGTAAATTTGGAGGGTCTGCTTAAGACAGTTTCCATTTTTGGAAAATATTTATGCTTGTTGGATGCTTAGGCAAGTAGAGAAGGAATGCCACCATGTTGCTCTCATCACTTTGTTCACCAAGGTAACTTGTAGTTTTGCTCGGCCAAAGACCCTGAATCTGATGGCTGAGATAACACAAGCCCAGTGCAGGAGATTGCGGGAAGGTTCCTGTTGTATAAGGACTAGTATTCTAGGTGCTGCTTCAGTTATGGTTGGCAGGTAAAAGCATCACTTGAGCTGGCCCAACCCAACGGGCAGGTAGGCAGAAGTGCTGAGCACCTCCTATGTCCACAGATTTGTCCCAGAGTGTTCTTTTACCTGAATTCTCCGAACTTGTCTTGGGAAAGAATAATTTAAAACCCATGTATTCTTGCTTTCGTACTGCCAGTTTACCAAATGAGGGATAAACGGGGGCTTGAACTCTGTGTTTTCTTTTAACCTTCTGCCTTCAGGTGAGCAGAACAGGTGAGACCCATTTCATTTATTTATTTTGACTGCTTAAGTGCGATTATTCCTAGTGCTATACGCTAGCAGCTTTAGACTCCTGTATAACCAGGCTTCCACAGATCCACATCTGGCCCTTTTATTTTAATAGTGGTAACAGGGAGGAAAAAGTTTATCTTCGCTCCATCCTTGAGGGTTCAGGGCAGCACAGGGCTAGGCCAGACTGGACCGCTGCCTTGGGGAGAAGAGGCAAATTGCTGTGTTTCATCTCAGGATTTTTTCTCTCTGCTTCTTTTGTCCTGGACCAGAGGTGAATGGAAGAAGGATGCAATTGGGAACATGGGACTATCATTGCTGATAGGGGGATCCAGTGCCTTCTGTCAGATTTTTATTTGTTTGTTTGGTATTTTTAATCCCGTCCAATTATGTTGCATGCCTCTGGATGGCTTACAAACCGAACACCCAATAAATACATATAAACCCATAATAATCCATGACTGAGCATAAAACATAGTTAAAATATTAACATTAAAATTACAGGAAAATAAAAACGAGTAGACCTGGCACTGAAAGGCATATAACATTGGTGCCAGGTGGACCTCTCTGGGGAGCGCATTCCATAGCTGGGGTGCCACAGAAGAGAAGGCCCTCCTCCGAGTATATTCTCTCCTATCCTTGAAAGATTTTTCAAGAGATGCCTGTTCCCTCTTCATCTTGGATGTCTTAGGTAGATGCACGTTGGGTTGTGCCAGCTCAAATTATTCTTTTACCTGCCAAGAATAATTGAAACAACACCTAGAATACTAGTCCTTCCTCAAGAGGAAGTTGGTTTGTCAAGTCAGTTTCTGTTCTTGTTTCATTTGAGCAGAAGTATCTTTAACATTAAAACACCATGAAGAATTGTCGTGAAAGGTTAGGATAAATAATTATGCTATGATTGATTTTTTTTTCTTAAGATGAGTATACTAGTAAAATCTTTTTAATTGGAAGCATTAGATTCCATCCAAGGCACTGCCCACATTGCGTGAAGGCAATTGTGCAGGAAGATATTTGAGAATGTAGGAACACTAAACCTGCAAAGTGAAAGTAGGACACCTGAGCATCCAGTCAGAATGAGCAGTCTTGGATAGATAATGAGATACTTGAGCATTTGCCGGGGAGGCTCCTTTGCCAAGGGCTGCAGAAAGCACGGTGCCATTTTGTGTCCTTTCTGTTTAGGATCTGGCAAAATGGAAAAGCAAGCGCAAGAGTTATAATTTTGATTTGCAAAAGAAAAAGGAGGAGAGAGAAGAAATTGAGCGGAGAGCTTCTGAGAGTACTGGAAGACGTACCAAATCTTTGAGAGAAATGCAGCAAGACAGGTAATGTCAGTAAACAGCATACAGCACTGTAACGTAAAGCTCAAATTACGGACAATCTTGACTGGGTTAATTTTCAACTTAGCTATATTTCTAGTCTCTAAACTGTGTAGAAGAGTTCGTTTAATTTGCACTCACATCCTAAATGTCATTTTTGAAACTAAGATTTGTTGATTGTGTTGTGACTTCTAAGTGAGGGTGGGAGGGATAACGGCATTTGGGCTCTCTGTTCAGTACTTTAGTTCAAAAGATTCAGTCTTTTAAACAATGAATGATAGAGTCTTGCTTATCTATAACCAGTTTTCTTGTCCTGTTCAGAAGCATAGCCTTCTCCTGAATCCATTGTGTTCCAGTGGAATCATGAACAAATGAATGTGTTCTTAAGATACAGTGAATGAAGAACATTCACTATATAGTATTTGATAGCATAGACTCTTAAGGCTGATACCTATACCAATGTTTCTGTTCAATTTGAAAAGACTTCAATGAACCACAACGGATAATCACCATTAAATCAGGCATCTAGCCATAGGAGATGCCTTCTCAAACTTACCCAAGAAAAATTATTAATTTATGGGATTGTTTAGCATCCTAAAATTCTGTGTACAGAGTTGGTGGGAAGAGAAAGGGATGCAAGTTCTTTTCGGAGTGCATACATCAGTCTTGTCTAGTAGCTATACTTCTTTTAAATTGTTCTGCCTTCACAATAGAATTCATGTAATAGCAGAGTGGTGACTGAAAGCCACCTGTCCCTTAGGTCATCGGTGTCTGTTTTTACTTTTGTCCCTAGGGAGAACAGAGATCAAAGCTTCTATAGCACCAGTCAGCTGCCTGTGGAACGCAGCCAAAGGTATTCCTCCAGTGACGACGTGTTTAGTGACGAGAACGTGCCCATCATATCCTCAAGAAGTTACCCTGTTGAAAATAATCCTGTTCACTACATGAAGAAGAGTGAAGAAAATAGCGAAGAGAGTGATGGAAAAGCAGAGAACTGTGCAAGGACTGAAACTCAAATTCCGGCTAAGAGCATGACAGAAGTCAAGAGCACACCTCCTTTGTTGGCTTACCATTCACAAACTGGGTCGGCTCAGGTTTCAGCTTCTCTCCCAAGAAGCTACCAGAGAAGCAATACTGCCAAGTTAACCTCTGTGGTTACTCCAAGGCCCTTTGGTCTCCATTCAAGAGGAATCTCAACACTTCCCAGGTCACATACGGTAAACACTTTCATCTTCTTTACTGCTTGTGTGAATGCTAATGCATGCAAGAACATTCACCTTCTCCTGCATAGATGTCAAAGCATTGTGTAATCAGCAGGAGGATTAGTAGCGTAAGCATTTACTGTAATTTGTGTTGACATTAATTTTGAACATGTGTCTTTTAAAACTATCCACTTCTCCTAGATGGATGATGCTCCCAAATATAATGGAGAAATTGATGTGTCCAAGAGAACTCAACTTACCTTCATCAGCAATTCATTTTCCAAGCCAGAAGGTGGACAGAGCCAGTCCACAAGTGATCTACACAGCGTGGATGACAAGGATGGAATGAAGCATCACGCTGCGGAGAATAGCTCTCCTGCAAGCAAAGCTGTGGATGTTAATCATCTGGCTTCTAAATCGGAGCATCATGGCAGCTATGACTCAGTTCAGTCTAAAGAAGCAAGGAGAAGCATAGCAGAGACTGGGATTTCAGCAGTGCAGGTGAGTCTCGAGAGAGTAACCTCGGTGTTGTATGCAATGCCAACAGTGCGCCAGAGTCACACAGCGAGGGTACGCATAGCTTCTCGCCAGTGTCAGATGCGATCCGTCTTTGGCAGATGGGTTGCGGTGGAAGGAAGCTGCTGCAAGGGCAAAAGGAAGAACAGGGCAGCAGCAATGGAGTAAGCGGTTTATCAGCAACGGGAACATTAGGGAAAAACAAAGGCAGCCTTGTTGTCCATGTGATGGAAGGGATTGGCTCTTCCCCTCTCCTGTTCCCAGCTGCCGTGGTAATCTCTTGAGCTGCCCCTCTTTCTGAGGTCACAGCAGCAAGCTCAGAAAAGATAGGGAAGGGTGGAAAGGGGACGGTCGGACAATTGCATCTCTTCCATGATGCCTGTGGCTCTGCCTATCCTGTGGTGTTCCAGACGCTGTCTAGTGGCCAGAGGGTTGCTTTGCTCATGCACATTGTTCTTGCAGCATTCTTGACCCCCTGGCAGGAAGTGCTTAACTGATTGCATTAAACTCACCCTGTGCATTCTAAAGCGTCTCTCTTAATGCACAGCTTTTGTAGCTTTGAATGAAACAACTCACAGGGCTGAAGCCGTGGTGGGTGAAATGTTCTCTGAACTCAGCACTGTTCCCATGGGGTGGTGTATTATCCACCTTGGGATGGTTTGTGAACCACCCCAGTTGGCCATGGCTTGCTGTAGCGTCAAAACAATCCACCAGTCTTAACGCGTCACCTGAATCCAAATGACATGCGAAGCGATGATCAGGTTGGAAATTACAAGGGTCTCCTGGCCAGAGCGGCAAAAGAGCCAATGTCCATTGGCAGAAGAAGGTACCAGGTTGCCTTGGGCTGGGCTCCCACTCCAGGTTCCCCATCCAGTATTCTGCTGATTCTTGGAGGGCAGGATTGCTCTGCCGGAATCCACAGAAGCGTCAGGTGAGGAAGCGGTTCACAGCAGCCGACGGAGCTGCATTTCAGCCTCTCGCATCCTGCTTCCTCAATGTTCCTTCCGTGTTTTCTGTGATACTACCAGGGAACCAAGTGGGGAAGAAAGTGGAGAAGAGACACAACCTACTGCTCTGCTGGATTGTCCATAAGACCCACGAGAATTTTATGCACTTTGCATTGCCAGAATTCCCAAGGGGATTAATGTGTTTTGCATGCTCTCCCATGTATATAGATGGCTTCATGTGGGGTGGGGAGGAATGGTAAAAATGCCTTGAACTGCAGGCTACGTTTCTGACTTGTGTGCTCAATGGAACATCCCATTTTCTTACATGATGGAAGCTAGCTGAGAGATTTCCAAAATAATCTGATTTATTTCTCCTTCCTGAGCAGCTGACCTTTGTATCCCATATCCAGCCAGTAGAATACAGACAGGAATTAGCAATGCAGATGAGAAACATTTAGCACTGAATAGTCAGGTCTTACTCATCTCTAGGATTCAAAGCATGTCTAAGCCAGGAGCCACGAGGACTGGCTACCTAGCAACATCCCTCATTCCTTTCACCCACGCATCACTGAAGGAGTCGCTCTTTCATTGAAATCAGTTGTTCTTTGCTCTGAAGAAGCCTTGATTCTCCTCCTCCTCCTCCTCCTCCTCCTCCTCCTAAAAGCTCAACATGGAGTGCAGGCACTGTACCATTCTCAGTCAAAGAACAACTAGCAGATTTCAAGCCACTCATTCATGTTTAATTTAGTTGAATTCTCTTGCTCAATATGAGGTTGGAGTAGCAGCAAAGCTGCTTTTTATGGTGAGTGACTGTTGGAAGAGCCGATGCGTTGCAAAGGGGCACAGGTTTGATCCAGGTAGGGCTGTGAGGTCCTTCTTAGAACCCTAGAGAAGCGGTGCCAGGCCATGTTGACCTCACTGAGTTAGACAATCTTAATCTGACTCGACGTAAGGTAGCTTTTTGTGCTTTTGCACTTCTTCAGTTTCATATTTGTCTCCACGGTGAAATTGCAGTGTTCAGTTACCAACAAAGGTGAGCCAGGTGCCTGTGGGAAGCTGACATAAAGAAAACAGTCCTCCCTTGTTTGTTTTCTCGCGGCAAAATTTTTGCCTGTACGTGTGTCAGCTTATGCTGCAAGTTGAAGTGCCAAAGAAATTATTGATTGCTGGGTATCATAGTTGAACAGGCGACATGCCTACTGGAATATTGATGGTTGTTTTCTGCTTAATGAGCCTCTGGGACGCAGAAATTTGAGCCGGTGCTCATTCAAAGCACTAAATAATACCCTGAGACTCGAATTGTTGTTGTTGCTTAGACAAGGTACCGCGCACTTATTATTAGTGTGTGTGTTTTAAATATGTTTTTAGTGTTGTTTGTGCAAAGCTTGAGGAAATGTCACAACAAGAAATCATTCTAGTTTTCTGAATCCGCTCGGTTATCTTCATTTTTTCTTGACCCACATTTCCAACACATTCTTCTCATAAAGCTTTTCAGTTGTGAGCCCACTTTGTCTTGCTGCTAAGTTGTTTATATATGTTGCTATTATCCCTGTGATTTTATGCGCTAGATAAGGTGGTCTCTATGACAACTGTGGAACTCTCCCAGTGTGTCACCAATCTGTTTGAGGCCTGCTGGAATGCATTTGCGAGACACTTCCAAAATGCAGTCTTTTGCACCCAGTGTTACAAGAGGTAAATCAGCTCAGCTCTCCAGAGCACGGCCTTGGCGAGTTTTGTTGGGTGAGTTTCAGTTACTAGACTTTAAGGATGTTGACAAGGTGCCTGGAAAAGTTCATGCAGCCACTTCTTCGTTGTCCTATAAAATTTTGTGTGGCTGCGAATTGCTGCTCTTCATAAAACAGCTGTCCCGGCATGAATTCATGTTTCTCATTCAAGGCCCTCCTCTAAATGCCACCTCTCACGGAGGCTCAGAAAGAGGCAGCAAAGCAAAGAGCCTTCTCAGTGGTAGCCCCCATTATGGAATTATATCCCTGATAAGGCCCGCCTGGCACCAGCATTGATATGCTTCCAGTACCAAGCTTCTTCCTCTCAGGTTTCTGACAGCCAGAGAGGTTGATGAGGTTTTTAATCAAGTCCTGGATATTTCTTGTTGTTGATTGGTTGTTGTAGAATCTATGTTTATAAGTTACAAGGTGTTTTGGATATACAGTCTGTTTGTGTGTGTGAGTGCTATCTATATATTGTTGTTTAGTCGCAAGGTCGTGCCTGACCCATCACAACCCCATGGACAACATTCCTCCAGAGTCTCCTGTCCTCCACCATCCCCTGGAGTCCACTTAAGCTCACACCCTCTGCCCAGTGACTCCATCCAGCCACCTCCTCCTCTGCCGTTCCCTTCTCCTTTTTTCATCAATTGTTCCCAGCATCAGGGTCTTCTCCAGGGAGTTGTTCCTCCTCATTAGGTGGCCAGATTATTTGAGTTTCATCTTCAGTATCTGGCCTTCTAAAGATCCCTTAGCCATGGCTAAATGGCTGTGATTTGGCTAGCAGAAGAGTATTCGAGTTTCTTCTTCAGTATCTGCTACCTATAAATATGTTTATCTATATTTTAGGATGCATTTTAAGGTTTGAATCTTTGTAAACCACCCAGAAAGCTTCAGCTATTGGGCAATAGGAAAAGGTAGTAAGTTAATGAAATGAAATTCAATTGAAATTTAGAGCAGGTTCGCCAAAAACATGCCCTGGTCACAACAGCAATGTCTCTGGAACTCAGAGTGGTACGTTTGAATCATTAAGCATGGTTTGGCTAAGCAAAAGGTATGAACAACTCCCGTACGTTGTTTACCCTACTTGCCTGCCAGTGCTGCTTAGGAAAGCTCCATAGCATCTGTCCAGAACAAAAGCATGGTGGCTGCTGCCTTAGCCAAAGTTCAGGCCACAGAACATGAGGGAGCAGATTAGCTGCCAACACCGGGGCTTCCACTCAAACCGTGATTAAATATCGTGTTGTAAAGGCATCAAGAGGTTTTGGACTGCCTTTGTACCCGATTCCAGAGGTCTTGTGAACAGGGGGAAATTGTCACTGGTTCCTCCTGTGCTCCTTGGTGGTCTACTCCAGATGACTGGGGAACCTTGAATAATAACCTTGGCCAGGGTGACTTATTTTATATTGTTATTTCTTGTATTTTAATTTTATGTTGTGAGCCGCCCCGAGGCTTCGGCGAATGGGGCGGCATAGAAATGTTTTAATAAATAAATAAAATAAATAATAAGGAATACGGAGCAGGACAGTGCAAGGGGAGGAAGGAGTCAGTGAACATAACTCCCCTTCTGCTTCCTCCTGTGGTGGAAGAAACCAGCCCACGTGTTCAGGTCAGAAAGCGTTTTCCCTGTGAGTTCCTCTCTCTTCCCATGTGATATATAAAAATTAGTAAATGATGCCAGGATTGAAGCAAACGCGTAGCTTCACTGGTGGCCTCCTCTTCTCCCTCCCAAGCTGGATTTGAGTGTGCAATCAGCGCAATGAAGCTTCTGCATCCAGTGTTTCGCCTCGGATCTTGGTGTCCTTTGCCCAAGTCTTCTGGCAGCCACGGGAACCTTTAAGCAGCCCCTTAGCTCAGCTGCCAGCACATTGAGAAAACTTGCCCTTCCACCCTTCAGCTTTCTTTGGACCCCATGGCACGCAAAGGGTCATCACAGAAGCATACCATTTTTTAAAAAGTCATCAGGTGGTCTTGAAGGACCCAAGTTAGAATGGTTAAGCCTCAAAATAGAACTTCAGCACCTGGTAGACCGGTGAGCGATGTGTCTTTGTGTGTGAGAGACATAAATGGCACTTCTGCCAGCACAAGGAGAGCCAAAGCAAATGAAGGGGAAACTCCTGGCTCAGCTTCTCCTTTGAGGTGGATTATCTCATGCCCAGAACTCAGGAGAAGCAAAAATGTCCCATTTTCACGTTTTTCCAGTAATTGACCTACACGTCTTTCATGATACTCATATTAAAGACTAACCTTCTGTCTGTTTAAAAAGAGCCTTGGACATCAAGGCACAATATCTAGCATAGTTATTGTGAATGCAGAATTTGATATTAGTTGTCAACGAAAAACCCTCAGTAATCTCTTTACTGCACTTCTAACTATTCCGTAGATAATTAGAAAGCCCTCGCTGCAAGTCGGTTTGCTTACTGGGGATATAAACTTTCCTTCACGTGGGTGCCTGTGATACCAGATATAGCAGCATCATGCGTTATTAATGTATTTATTTTTCAGGATCAGTACAGCGATATGAGAATCAGTATAAACCAAAGACCAGGCAGCCAGCGGAGCTTTGGGTTTACAGGACATCAGAACCCTTCTGGACTCTTTGTAAAATCAGTAGAAGAAGGTAAAAATCTATGTGTAACTCTTGATGTACTTGCCTTGAAAAATTAATCAGAAAGCAAAGTGTTGACCTCAGCTCATCTGAAATATTTGAGGCGTGTTTGGCAAAGGACGTTCCGATGCATCGTGAAGAATGATTTACCAAAGGTTGCTTTTGACATTGCACAAGGTCTTTCTGGATGCAGGAGCACCATAGCTTGTGGGCTGGAACAGACGAACCAAGTGGAAAGCAGAGTAGCAAAAGCAGGTGTTGAACCTGCCCCCGCCCCCATACATTACTTCGCTCCTACTTGGGGTTGCTTTTGTCTCTCCACCCGGTGGAGATGAGGGAAGGGATTTTGGGAAGCAGGTTTCATGGATGGTTCTTCCTTGTTGGTGCTCATGGATGAGTCCATCCTCCACCCCCTTATAACTGCAACGCTTGTTCTAAGACCATGTGTGTTCGTAATTGGGTTCATAATTGGAGGAGAAGGTCAGGTGCATGGAGACTTTGGCATCCCCAGTAGTGGAAGGCAAGCAGAGCTGGGGAGACGGGCCGAGCAGGCAGAGTTGCGGGCACTGACCGCATTCAGCCCTTCTCCTCAGACTGGGTCTCTGCCTTCTACATTGTATCCAAAAGCTGCTTTGTCCGAATTTTGCCCTTTGAAGAGTTTTGCTGATTCTAAACGGTGCAGCTTTCGCTTGCTACAGGGCTCCATGGATTTACACAGCACTGCACAAGATCTGATACTTATTTCCTGAATGAGAATAACAATTTCCGTCATTTAAACCAGTAACTTTCTGGCCTTCAAAACTAGTTAGATAAAGTCATGAAGCACTGAGTTTAGAATAATGTTCAGACATCTCATAGAAACATAGAATCAGAGCGAGTCAGAAGGGGTCTCCCAGGCTATCTAGTCTGACCCCTGGCTCTAGCCGGCTCCGCTCATGACATGCCCACCATGTGCATGTCTCAAGGTGCTGCATGCCGTGTGAGGGACTGATAATAGTTTCAGTTCATTGCCCAAATGAAGTTAGGGTTCAAGGTTGAGTCATCCTCAAAGCCAGGGTCTCATCTTGTTAGCCATTAAGGGAGCTCTGTGTTCAGCCTGCAGCTTGGGCGTCATTTCAAGGCAGCAACATGGGTTTGGGGGACAGGCCTGCCTTTCTTCGACAGTTGCATAATGATTGACCAGAGCCCTTGATCTTGGCTCCCTGCCTGTCCGAATTGATGGTCAAGCACTTGAGGGTGTCGTGCTGAGACTTTGACGAGTGTGTTAGTGCTTGCATTGCTGGCATTTACTTGAACAGTAGTGGTGGCAGGCTTAAAGCCTGCACCCCCCTCTCACGAATGCCTGGGGCTGTACCAAATTATCTCATTCCACCAGCAGGAGGAAACCCCTGATGCAGTGCATTTCCCCTTCCCCTCTGCCCTGAAGGTTGAAGGACCATTGGGAGTGGGTTGCAGGTGTTGTAGAGGTGAGGAGAATCCTTGCGGAAACCTTGTTAGATGCCTTTCTCACATCATCACTGGGAACAACGGCATGGATTCTGAACTATATCCAGGAAAGAATGGACTTGCCCTTAGATTTTATCATCATGAATTTCCATTTTATTTACAGAGGTACCAGCATTGCTTCCTTGTACTTTATCTAGCTGAGAGACAGGCTGTATATTTTTTCCATGTATGTACATGTGAAATTGTGATATTGTTACTAAACAAGAAGAAAAGGTGTGAGGACGAGTATGAGGTGCTGGATCTTTGGGACTTAGCACAGGAAAATGTGTCATTGTGAGTTGATTGGAATGTTCCCAGCATGAAGGGAACCTGTGAGCTCATAGATTCTGGTTATTTTCTTCCAGCTGAGCATGCTGGATATTGTAGAATGTTTTCTATCTGAACATATGCTCTAAATGGCCTCTTGTTGGAGCTGGAGAGATCGTTACACAGAGATTAAGTCCTTGCTTAGATTCCTGCCTGGTGTGTCTTCTAAGCTTTCCATGAGACCTACTATTGTGAACGCCGATTTTCAGCAGCTCTCCAAAGGATCGGGCAGAAGGTGTTTTCCAGCCCTCTTGGCTGAAATCCTTTAACTGGAGATGCTGGGCATTGGATCTGAGCCTTCATGCTAAAAACATGTGCACCCCCACTGCCCCTCTGGCCTGTTGAGATCCTATCTTAAAATGCACTTGACTGGCAGCATGGTGCTAGATGCTGAAATCAAGTCCCCCGTCAACCATGAAGATGGTTAGCCAAGTTTATGATGTGTCTCACAGAGGACAGAACGGAGTACTACACACGCATCAGCACTCCAGAAGAAAGCTCAAATATAAATCCCATGCTGGGTGGAGATGCAAAAGGCTTATTTTTGAAACAGCAAGAGAAATTAAGCTTGAAATTTTGTAGGATGGGATGGGTCACCATGTATTTTAATCAGGAATTTCTTGGAGCCAGGCCTGTGCTGCCACATTTCCCCTCACTGTCAGTTAAACATTTATTTCCAGCTCGTAACTGTGCTTATAACAGGTGCTTTTGATCCTTGGTGGAAATGTGCACCCTTCACTTCGTAGCACGATGACAAACAAATGGAAACAGACAAAAATAAGCACATATTTTAAAACTGAGAGCTCACCGGCATTGATGTGGTTGCCAAGTAGTCAAACATGATGCAGTGATATTGACTTGCTGGTGATGATCATTGGAGCTGGTACTGGTGCTTTAGATAGTTACCATAATACTGTTTAATTCAAAGCTTATTGTGGTGCAATCCTTTTGGTTAAGCCTTTGTTAGATGGAAGCCATTAAGCATGGATGCATCAGTTGCCAGCAGAGCAGAAGAAATGGAGGAGGCGACTTTGCTTCTCCAGCTTCTTCTCTTTTCTTTTCCTTCTAGCTGGACCTTTTAGCCTAGAACAGAGTCCAGAGCAGGTACACTGGCTAGGTGGGATTGGAAAAGCCTTGAGAAGCGTAATTTCTTGGGCTTTCCCCTCCATTTGCAACCAGTGGGACATTGCTTTGAACGCTTCTTGAAAGCCACATTTGTGACCTTGGAAAGCCATCCACCATGGTGGTTGTGGGAGACGGGATCTGATTCCAGAGCCCCCATCCCAATGATGGCATGCCCATAGTTTTGGAGGAGGCTCTCCGAAAAATCTGGTTGTTCCTGGGGTGTTAGTTTGGCTTTCCTGTATTCTGGCAATTCAGAAGTTTCTGACTTGTTATTGTCATGCAGGATTCATTGCTTCATCCCCTTTAGCCATCTCATGCAGGAAAGGTGCTTCCTTTGGCAACCCCCCTCCAAAACAACCCCCCAGAACTGACCATCTCAACTGAATGGTTTGTGTTTATATTGAAGATGATTCTTTGTGCCAACCAAAATGCAAAGTTATTCTTAGTATACCAATTATCTCAGTGATGTTGGCACTACCTGCCTCTTTGCACACAATGGACCTTTGTTATGCATAGAAGGAGTTCTTCAGCACAAGTAGGACCCTTCTGTATCATCCCCTGAAACGATCAGGGATCTGATAATGAAGAGCATGAGCCTGCTATGCATCCATTTGCTTCTAAAATGTGGATCCTTCTACTTCGCCACGAGGGTTCTTATGGCAGTTGATGGAAAGGTGAAATGCAACCCAAGATTCACAGACAAAGCCTTGAAAAAACAGATCCCGGCTGCTTTTTGATTGCGGCTGTGCCTGCTAGCCCCCCATGCCTCTCTCCATCGTTACCAGGTAGCCCGGCGGACTTTTGCCAGCTGCGTGTTGACGATGAGATCCTGTCCCTCAATGGCACAAAGGTCTCACAAATGGATCCGAGTCAGTGGGAAGCAGCCATCAGCAATGCGCTAGAAACCGGGACCCTTGTCATGGACGTCCGGCGCTATGGAAAGAAGGGTGGGTTATTCTTGGGGTGGCTTTGCTGCATGACCCACAAGGTGCCTGTCCTTTGCCTGCAAACTTGTTGCGATGCAACCCTCTTGTCTTGCTAGAGCTGAGCACAGTAGCCCTTTGGCTGTTTCTTTGGTTGGGAAAAGTAAATACTTGCTGCTGGTATTCCCACTTTTGTGAATACAGATGGTGTGGCTTTTAAAGTTTCAGCTTCTTAAAAGAACCCATTGCATGTATTAAAACTGTAAAATCAGCAATATTAGCAAGTCTACTTTCCTTACATTTTGCAGGACGAGACACCAAAGTTCCCAGCTTTCTGAGGAACAGATCCCATGCTATTTGGTTGCCCTTCTCACAGATGTACAGAAAGGATCGAACACACCTATTAGTTCTGTGTTCCCATCGTGTGAAACATCTGTATGAAGTCATTAAGATCTATCCTCTCATTCCCTGCTACCACTTGAAATTAAGCACACACCCAGAATCATATGTCCTAGCTCCATAGCATATATCTGTTCCGCTCTGTAATTGTTTAAAAAAGTCAGTGAACTTGCTACTATTTGTGTGAGCTTTTCACTAACACTTGCTTTTTTGGGGGAAGGCGGTCTGTTCATAAAAGCCCTACCTGTTCCTAACATTATAACTACACTTCACTCCTAACTTTATCCGTTCTCCTATGTCTGTCTTTCTCTGTTTTTATTTGGATGCATTTTTTGTCAGTTCTTTTCCTTCATACTTTGAAATTCCCCTGTCAACTTTTTAAATTTCTTTTGATCTCCACGTGCCAATCAGACTGGGGCAAAGACCAGCCTTCCCTGCCATATGCAAAGCACAAAATCCTCAATCTCACCAGTATGGCTACCAACATTATAGGTACTCCTGAAAACAAATGGATCGATGCTACATCTGGAGAAAGTTCTGCACCCAAAAGCCGAAATATATCAGCACAGAAAGACTTTCACAACAACTTCCAGAATGACGTAAGTGGATGCATGTCTCTTTTTGAGCCTTAATTGAGCTGTTTAATTTTCTGGGCACTGAGATTAAACACAAGGAGTAGAAACTGGCCTGTTATGTTACTTCTTAGGTGTAGAGACTTGGACACTTTTTCTCAGTTCCCTGCAACACTTTATTTCCTTTTCTTCACTGGAACTCCAGGATGAATAATAAATGGAAGGTTTTCTTCTTCAAACAGGACTGGTTGCTTAGCATAAACCTAACAGGCTGCTTTGATTAGAACACCGAGTTTAGTGTGTTGAATGTACAATTAAGCCATTACAGAGGACTGTTTGTGTAAGGGGCACCCCGTTTGGATCTATGTTACGCATGTATGACAAAAGCCTTTCCAGGTTTGTTTTTGTTAATGAAAACTTCTCATCTAGGGCTGTTGTCCAGAAGGAACCCCTGGCTAGGTTGTGGTTTTCTCTGCTGATGCACATAAGATTACTGTGGCTAAGATGTCTTGCTGTGTGTTTCAGCAGGATATTTGCTATTCCAGTGTGCATGAGAAAAGGGCCAACACTGTAAGAACTGAACTCAGTGAGCACAGAGAAAATGGCTGCCCACTGCTCTCGTTATGTGAGTTCACTATTCGACCCTTCCTTTCTTCCAACCAGCCTCTACTGAGACTGGGAATAACTCTTCCTTCTGCATTTTTTTTTCATTTGAGTGTGAACAGATTCATTACTCTTGTTCCATTTCTTTGCTGCCCAAACTTCTGTTGGCAGTTCGCAAAACAAAATGCAGACAGGACCAAGTGGCCAGCCTGCAGAGAAGCCTGCCAAATGCCATCCAGCATGCTCCAAGATATGTATCCTGTTTTATTCTAGAGAAAAACAGCTTTGGTTTAGAGGTCAAAACACTCAATTAAAGGGGACTCTGGTCCTGTGGTTTGCTGTATAACCAGAATATAGCAGCCTCCAAACCCTTCCTTGCCATCAGAGTATTGTCCTAACAACTTGGAAGAAGCTACATGAAACCTTGGCTTTCTAAGCAACAACTGCTTATGTTTTTTAACCAGACAGATTGCAAAATCAGTTATAAATTTAAATCAGTATTGTGATATCCTGAAATGTTTTTGGTCACCTTGGGCAAGAGAAAGAAAGATTTAATGCTGTTCCACATAGAAAACCAAACCATTGCAGAAGACAGACTCCCAGCATCTTCCTGACCGTTCCCTCCTGCATACTTTCTGTCCATAACGCAGAAGAATTTAATGTTCTCACATAACGCCAGTCCTTTACCAGCTCTTCTGGCTTCCAGTTGAAGTCTGGGCCCAATTCAAGGTGCTGGTTTTGACCTCTAAAGCCCTGAACGGCTTGGGACCAGAATACCTGAAGGAACATCTCCTTCCTTATACGCCCTCACCCCCTTAAGATCTGCGGGGGAGGCCCTGCTCTGAGAACCCTCCCTGAAGAAGGTCAAAAGGATATCTACTTGGAGGAGGGCCTTCTCTGTGGTGGTGCCCAGATTGTGGAATGTGCTCCCTGGAGGGGTTTGCTTGGCGCCGAGCCTATATTCTTTTCGGCGCCATGTGAAAACCTTTTTATTTAAGCATTATTTTAAAAATTAGTATTTTAATGGTTTTAACAGTGGCTTTTGATTTAATTTATTTTGATTGGTTATATATTGTTTTATATTGGTATTGATTGTTTTATTGTAGTCTTATTTTAATGTTGTAAGCCGTCCTGAGATGTCACACATAAAGGATGGCATATAAAAGTTTTAAATAAATAAATAAATAAATAAAATTTGATAATGGTCACATTAAGAGAGAGATCAATCATAACTTCCCTAAGAGCATGTACAAGTTTATAAAAGCATGGCCCAAACTTAAACCTTCACGGATGGGTAGAATCGCAGCACTTAAAATGAATATTCCATCAAGGATCCTTTGAGAGCCAGTGTGGTGTGGAGGTTAGTCTGTCGGACTGGCACTCAGGAGATGCAGGTTCCAGTGCCCCCTTGGTCATGAAGAACATTGGCTGATGTTGGGCAGTCACTGGCTCTCAGTCTAGCCTCCCTCACCGGGTGGTTGTTATGAGGATAACATGGAGGAGTGAAGGAGTAGGACCATCTGAGCTTCCTCGAGTTCTTTGCAACAGGAAAAACAGCGGGATATAAATGCCATGTAATGGCAATGATTTCTGCGACATGCGTGGCAATCATCCCGCTTAAGGGAGAAGTTGCAGTGGAGCAGGGGCACCCGCTTTCAGCCCGTCATTAATACGCTGAAGTTGCATGCCTTCAGAAGTGCCAGAGCCTTGGAGGATTTCAGGCTGGTGGCAGCATGAAGTCAAAGCCAAGGGAGCGTTACACTCTGTTAACTTTCTCCTTTCAGGATTCTGAAACAAAAGTCAATGGGATGCAGAGAGATGCAAGTTCCAATGAGCATAAAGGTAAAAACACTGATGTTTTTAGTTGCTAACCATCGACCGTCAGGAGTTAAAGGGAACGTGAGCTCCTAGGAATTATATTATAGGTACCTGTAGAACATGCTGTGCTTGGACTTGAGTCCAGATGAAATCTGAGCTTTCCAGGAAAACTTAAATTTGTGTAAGTGTAGCTTCGTGCAAAAGACAAATGGATTTCAGTTCAAGAAGCACTGAGTCTGTACAGAACTGCTAACAGAATGACAGCTAGGTCCTTAATTCTGCACGACTGGCTCTCGAGAGAGTGCGTGTCTGTGTGTGAAGAATGAGACAAGAAAAATAAGGCAGAGATGCAGAAATGGAACACTAAGCAGCAGTGTTTGGAGTGAAAGTTAGGACAAGTTCATAAGTTTATCTTCCTTTCACTGTGTATGCCAATTTCTGCTTTGCTGGGTGGTGTGTGTTTTCTATCCCTTCTTGAAAGAAAAGGTAAAGTATATCCAGCACTCGCTTTTCAAAGAATGAATATGTACTGTACATTCTGGTATACATGCTGTAAAATGTGCTTGTTTTTTAAGGTTACTCTTTAGAGGAAGGCAGAAAAGGAAGGGAAAGTTTAACATGTAGCATAAAACTAGAGTGTGTGGCAGCTCAGCAGTTGCTCCCTTGCAGTCTCCAATCATTTCAGGGGAAACAGAGCTGTGTGCCTTGACTCCTAATCTACCTTTTCAAATTCTGCCCTACAGTATGTTGAAAGAATTTGAAATGCAGCCTGTGCTCTCAGGAGGTCATTCCAGATTGCTCTGGTCGTTTTCGAAGCTTTGCGAATCTCAGCCTGGCTGGTGCCTCTATGGGAGAGTGCCTGAAAGCCATGTACAAAGTGCTGCGAGAATCAACCAAAGGAAAACTAGGCTGATAAAACAAAGGCAGTGTGGTGTGGTGGTGAAGAGCCCGGGACTGGGACTCAGGCGACCTGGGTTCTGGTCCCCGCTCAGCCATGGAGCCAACTGGGTGACTTTGGGCAGGTCACAGGCTCACAGCCTCAACCTACCTCACAGGGTTGGTGTTGCTGGAGATTAAGAGAGGGAGGAAGAGAATGATTCAAGGCACTTGGTGTTCTTGAAAAATAAAAGGGTGGGATATACATCTAATAAATAAGACATGGATGTTTGAGCATGACAGGAAAACAGCCCTTTCATTCATTTATCTTCATGTACCACATTTTGTATCCCACTCTTCTTCCAAGGGATTCTGGCCACTATAAGGCATTTTAGACCGAGAGAGATTTTCCAGGATAACCAATAAGCAGAGATTTGAATTGGGTCTTCCTGGCCCTAGGCCAACATGGTATCTGTCCTGGCCCTATTTAAACTTTGGTCGCATAACAGTGATTTATAAAGGGACCGAGTTAAACTAAAAAATTAGTGTGATGCAACTGGAACAAAATCATATGCTACCATTTGCAAGCAACAAGATGTTTGTTTGGCGGCTGCTCAAGTTAGATTCTCTGAATAGGGATTATTCTGTGGACAGATAGTACATAAAACCAGACCACACCCTGCTGACTTGTTTTGTATCTTCATATTTTTTTCAAATAGATACAGAATCTATTTCTTTGAAAATCTTAAAAAGACGGTCACAGTTTTTTGAACAAGGTAACCAAACCAAAACCCCAAAGCCTGCATTTCATGTACCGCCATGAAATTGTTCCCCGCTGTCCATCCTTCGTAGCTAGTCTCTGGTGTTGGGTTCTAAATTTCTTCAGTCCTTGATTGTTGCAATGATGCCAAACCAGTTTAATCTGTTTCCCTTCTTTCCCTAGGATCATCAGGGTTTTCTTACAATTCATGGGTCTACCTCTGTGGTAATGGGTTTTGTGTGTTCCTTTATACCTCATATCTTTTCACACTCTTGATGTGTTCAAACACTGTGCAAAAAACTTTGTTCAGATTAGCAGCTTTCCTACAATAGACCATCATGCTGAGTGAACAGCAAGGGTTTATGATGCTAAATTCCCAAGCTCTGAGAGACTGTCAAATTTAACGTCATTCATACTGTGACTGGTATTTATTAAAAGTGGCCCATTGGTGTTCAGTATGAAATATATGCCTCATCACCATGAGCAAAGGCTAAAATGATGGAAATGTCAAGGTGCATTGGCTACCACAGTTTCTCAGTCCTCCGAGGATTCTTCTAGTCTGCTTTGCATGTCGCACTCATTTTCACTTCTGTGATTTGTGTCAAGTGCTGTACGTGTCTTGATATTTTTCTGCACTTGTGCTGTCCTGGTGGTGATCATCAAGTTGGCACTTCACTTTTAGAGCATTAATGAATGTATGTTTTCCTTCTATTTAATGGTGAAATTTTCTTCCAAATAATGTTTTGGTACACAATGCTTCTCTTTGAATATGTTTGAAAGATTTGCCTTAGTAATATACTGCAGAGTTGATTCAGCCGATTCATGTTTATGGGAATGGCAGGCATCGGAAATGTCCCGGCATACCTCTCAAGCATCTTTTTAGTATGACAGGGCATTTATCCGAATTACTTACTCGGCCACTGATGGAAGGAGTGGTAGTTTAACGTCTGACCTGTTCGTACATGTTAGTCACTCGGCTCTTCTGGGAGTGCAAGTAGACCTTTCCCAAACAGACACCAGAGCAGCTTCTCAACAGATAACTATTCCCGGTTGCTTCATTATCTTTCTTAGGATTTGTCTACAGTATCAGATCATTGCATGCACGGCCTTTTTGCAGAGTCTGTCCCTCTTCTGCAAGGTTGATCTTCCATTCCTGTGCAATGGCATTCCTTTACTCTCTAAAAAGGAGGTTTGGTACCTCTGGAAAGTCAGTTCTTTCAACCCTGTAGCACATTTGTTGCTGTCTGGAAAGGATTGTACAAATCTTAAACAGGTTTGCTGTTTGTAATGACTTGCCATTATAACGCAACATGGAGTGACGTTTAGCTGCACTCCTGAGCACAGAGGGCTCTGGCATTCTGTGCAGTGCAGGGGAACAAGCCTTATTTCCCCATTCTGTGCCTGGCATGTTGCATTAGAGAAGCTACAATGAAAGTATCGCAAAGAGTGAGGGAAGGAGTCAAGCGTGGCTGCAGGATGAGCTGTACCTCCTAGGCTCTCAGGTCTTCCCTGCCCAACACTTCCAAATTCCTGCAAATTTGCCTTGGTTGTTAAACCGGCGTTTTTGGAATTTGGGTGAACGATTTCGGTTGTGCATTCCCTTGGGTACTTGCACGGAAGGGGTATCTCAGAAATATGCTGAACAGAAATGATTTTTAGAAGGGAGCAAACATCTTCGCCCACCTGCTGCATATGGTTTGTTTTGCCAAGAGTGATAGGTGGGAGTAGCTTGTAAAAGTTCAGGTGTGGAGGAAGCACTACCTGACAAGTGAGTTATGCATGACTGTTCTGTTTTCTGCTGGAGAGCTTAAAATATGCATACAGTTTTTAAAATTTTAAATGGAGTCATTGTTGTGGGTTTGACCAGTTTTGAACGTATATTAGATGGCAAGTTAGCACAGATCAGTTGGAATGCTACCTTGGCACAAGTTGCTGTTGTAGTTAGTTAGTTAGTTAAGAATATTGTATTCTTAGCTTTATGTCAAGTTTTGCTTTTCTGAAAATGGTGTGTAGATTTGTGATTATAGCTATTTTTTTAAAGTGAATACCTGGAAGAAATTGGAAATTAGTAGTAGCAGCAGTAGTTGTTGTTGTTATTTATTAAGAGTATTGCAGTCTTAGCTTTATGTCAAGCCCTTGCTTTTCTGAAAATGGAGTGTAGATCTGTGATTATAAGCTATTTTTTTTTAAGTGGGTATCTGGAAGAAATTGGAAAGGCTTCAGCTAAACCTGAGTGGAGTGTTTTTTCCAGGACAGGTCCACATGGAGTGCTCTTTTCATTTATTTTCAGTTACCTGTGCCATGCCTGCAATTAGCATTTACCCAGTTAGAGAAAGGAGCACCTGTACTGTTGGTTGGAAGCACTGGTGAGGTTGGAGGGCCTTGCATCCCGCCCCTGAGGCAGCTGTGAGTGGCAGCTTATTGCATCATGGATGCAATTGGACAACCATTCCCAACCCGCCCATTAGCACAGCTGGCAGGATTCAGGGCCTTCCAGGTGTTCAGGCCTACAAAACATCTGCCCCAGGTGATGTGGCTGCACTTCCACAGCCTTTTTCCGTCTTCTCCTTTCTGCCAGTGTCAGCCACTTTCTCAGGTAGGAAGAAGCAGGTGCTACAGGCAATCTGGCCGGCTTCTCTCCTCTGGGCGTCTAATGGACTGTCGAGGCTGTTGGGATGGGGCTCCCACCTCCTCTTGCTCTCCTCGTTCACTGGATTGGCAGCTGCTCATGTCAGGCCCAAGATCTCTCCCTTCATAGTATTTTCGTTGTGTTCCTCCTGGTAGCACTGAAGGATGCTAATAAGCCTTTCAGCATGTACTGGAAGAACCGGCTTGCCTCCTGCCCCTACAACTGCTTGTTTGTCAGTAATCAGAAGCCCGTGAAGGAGGAGTACCTGGAACAGATACAGAAATAAGAACTCCCTGATAAAATCCGTACAGTCTGGAAAACGTGCAGGCCGCTCTGAG
Source organism: Varanus komodoensis (assembly GCF_004798865.1). Taxonomy (NCBI): domain Eukaryota; kingdom Metazoa; phylum Chordata; class Lepidosauria; order Squamata; family Varanidae; genus Varanus; species Varanus komodoensis. The sequence continues at coordinate 7,714,848 of NW_025335780.1, forward strand.
TCTTCTCTTGGTGTGGGGACCAACACATTTCCCTGGGAAATACTCTACTGTCTCCCTGCTTTCAACATAGAGCAGATATCCAAGCGACCAGCAATGCAACATCCACAATGCAAACAAACCTGTATTATTGCTTCTGTTTCATGTAGTTCTCTTAGGCTTTTTGTTCATAGGAAGGCATTTGGTGACTCTTTGAACTGATAAAGGGAATGAGACCCAGCACAAATTTCTAGTTGCAGCTTAAATAGCATCCTCCAGGTCAGAGTAACAGCTTCCTTTCTCTCTTTTTCATTCTTTTTTTTTTTTGTGCTGACCGGCTTAAATCTTCCAGGAGGTTCAGAACCTGCAATGCCTGATGTAAGTAATAATGCTGTAGTACTTCATGTAAAGTTGCCTAAGAAAAGAGGATTTCTGTCTCTTACAGCACCGCGACTTTGAAACCTAACGCCTGAAACTTGGCTTGTGTATCCGTAGGACTCTTGGGGTGTACCAAATGGAGTTATTTAGCTTTTTTTAATGCATACATTACTTTTAATTTAAAGGCATCCATATAGTTAAAGACCACAGCCATGACTTTCCTAACCAGTACATAGCTTTGCAGACCCCACAGTTTTAAGCCAGGGGAAATCAGTAGGCTGAGAGTCAAAATTGCACATCAGTCCCTTCCCAGTAGCTGGGGCAAGACCCCTGAGAAGAATGGGGTGGATAGAGCCATTTGCCAGTGTCCTTTGTAAGGCAGGGGCTAGGCTGGCCCTTGCTGCTCTCAGGTGGGGTAGACACTAAAGGTCCAGTTCTGACAGGTGTCTAAGTTTGTGTGAAAGCTTGGCTGCCTTAAACGATCAGCAATCCCAACCTGTGCAGAGCTGGGTTCATTTGCTAGTCAATAATACAAGAGCAGAAGTAATAACAAGATGGCCACAAATGAAAATAACATGTAAATAATACAGTTATCATATATAATAGAGCAGTTCTGCTCCCTATTAGCTTCTCTCTATGAAGCTTGAAATGACTACTTGCAAAATTTGTGAAATGTGATAAACATATTCTTGATCTTTGAGCCTCAGAAATATGGAGGGTTATTTATGTATTTATTTAAGCTTCTTTTTTTTTAAACTACCAAAGCTAATCTTGTTCTTGTGTGCCTGTGCAATGGAAGAACAGTCCATTGTTAATCTGTCATTTCCTTTAATGTCAAAGTAGGTTAGATGTTTGGAAAATGCAGGAGTACCAAATCCATTTTGCTTCTGCTGTGTACAGACTTGGAGTAGGCATTGTCATGGGAAGGGCAAAAAGGAAACCTAAGCCTTTTTCCCACCTGCTGTGGTTCCTATGACTCACTGATGTTTTGCGGGGTGGGGGGCAGGGTAGGCTTATTTGGAGTCCCAAGTTCTCTGGCCATGGCACTGGGATTCCAAATTTGGACCCTCCCTTCCTTTCACCCATGGAAGATCATGCTGGCTGAATCTGCAAGGCCTGAAATGAACCTCAGAGAGGACTAAAGGGCATGTTGGAGGATCCAGCAGGTTGGTGGCCAGGGCTGATTGCTTAAGCGGTGTACGGACAGCCCCCAGGCTCCTTCCATTGCCCTCTGCAGCTTTCTGTTTAGATGACTACCATTTTTGTTAGCTGCAGCTTCCAAGCCAGCTCCTCTGCGCTCCACATTCGAAGGGCCAAATGAAGGAGTGGGAATCCTTGGTTCCTACTAAACTATAAATTCCAATTGAAGGCTGTGATTAGTATTGCTACTTATCTGTGTGAGGGTTTGGAAGAAACATCTCCGCTGAAGCTGGTCTTTCATTGCTGTGTTACAGTTCCCGGTTCCACCCATCAGCTCTCCCAGTCGGTGGGCCTGGGACCAAGAAGAAGAAAGGAAAAGGCAAGAGAAATGGCAGGCAGAACAGGAACGCTTGCTTCAGGTAGGGCTGCTTGGGGTGGCGCCCATTGCAGCTGGGCTTGGTTCTAGAATGGCTGGCCAAGCCGGCAAGTGCAGTTACTTAATGTGGTGAAAGGCACTTGTTGTGTTCAGCAACACTCCTGTTGTGTGCAGCATATTTCATCCTCAAGCATGAGTTTATTCTCAGGCATACGATTTAGTGCTTTAGGTTTTCCTTAATAAGTCTGATTATCTGATTAAAGTAAAACTGTCCCCAGGCAAAGCATATTGCATTGTAATACTTCCTCCGGTATTCTGCGTGGTGTTGATCTGAAAATGGTCAGTAGATTTATTGGTGACAGAATTTGTGTATGAAACACATTGGAGAAATCCTTCAGAAATCAGACACGTGACACAAAACCAAATTCTGCTTCAGTGTTGGTAATCTGTCGACAGCTTATTTTGGGACCTTTATCAGTGGCTTAAAGCCAGCTGTTCCTTCATGTTACTAGAAGCACTAATGTAGCTTGGTGTTGTTGTTTTGGGCAGAGGGGAGACATAAAAATGGAAATGGAAAGGACCTAGATAAACTTACTTTCTTACAGATGTAGTAAGAAATAGATTTATTTATTTATTATTAAAATGTTTGTATTAATCAGTTCCTTAGCCTTTGTACCAGAAATATTGTGGTACAACTTACAAAAAAAAGGTGCCCCTGAAAATGTGCCGGATGCTGTCACTCACCACTGATGGAGATGCCACAAAAGTTTTCTTAAATTTAGGACTAAGATAAGCATTTTAAGGAAAATGAATGAGGTATCACTTAGGAATGAAACCACAAGTTTGGTCCCGTGTGTTGAAAAGGCTGGGTGAATCAAACTGAATCGAATCGAATCGCACAGTTGGAAGGGGGCTAGAAAGCCCTTGCATCCAACCCCCTGTTCAGTGGAGGACTCAAGTCTCCCATTCAAATACAGACCAGACCAGACACTGCTTAGCTTCCAAGATGAGGCAGGATCATTTGCGTTTTCACAGAACTCCAAGGATATCATGTGCCGTGGTGCTCCTGCCATGAGTTTATCTGAAGTTGTACACTATATTGTCCTTATGACTACTATCATCATCCTTAGTTCATCTGCAGTTCAGAGTCCTCTTATAACAAAACAAATGTTTAGCCCGCAAATAAACATGCTCGCATTTCTTTTCAAATTAGGAGAAATACAGGCGTGAGCAAGAAAAGCTGAGGGAGGAATGGCTGAAGGCTCAGCAAGAGGCGGAAAAGGAGAGCTCCAAATACTTGCATGAGGTGGGTGCCCTGTGGTTTGACCTCTCTTAGCATGAACCATCTAGCCTACTTTTATCCTTGCACAGGCCGTTTTGGAAAACTAACAGAAAATTCAGGCAGCTGCACTGCTTTGTTTGGAAAAAATTAAAACAGGAACGTTTAAGCAAAATACAGTGGCTCAGGAACTTAATCCGTTCCACGGCTCTGGTCGCAACCCAAATTGGTTGTGACCCAAGTCAAATTTCCCCATAAGGTTCAATGTAAATATGGTTAATCTGTTCTGTAACTATTTTTTTAATCACAAAAATTTGAAGCAAAGTGACAAAGAACAACACAGTTCATGGCCATCTCCCCCCGCAGCATGACCGCGATTGCACCCATGTTCCTTGCACAACTGTGACCGCGATTGCAGTCATAGACGGGCATCTATGCAGGGAAAATGGGTGCGATCGCAGCCGCCCCCCCTCCAGCACGACCACAGTCGCACCTGTGCAGGGAAGATGGGCGCAATCGCGATCATCGCCCAATGCAGAGTGCGCAACCCGAGGCAAAATTTGTCTGAAATTTCTGTTCACGACCCAATTTGGTCGTGAAGTGAGGCGTTCATGAGCCAAGGTACCACTGTACCAAATAACATTCACTTGATGACAAGCGTTCATGTTTCAAAAACTTTCTCAGGCACACAGTTTAACAATTAAAAAAAACCAGTTTCTTGTAATATTTACGAGCATCTTAAAATGACTTGTAAATAAATATAATGACTGATCCATCCAAGAAGAACTGGTTAGCATGGAATATATTCTGTACTCTGAAATGCTGGGTTGAACTTGATCCTTGTGTAATTATTCGCTGCTACCAGCTGTTGCAGTGGCACACTTGGACAGAAAGACCAGGTGAGACCTTAGAGAGCCATTGCTAATTTGTATGAAGGCACCATGGTAGATGGAAGAAAGACCATTCTTTTATATAGATAACTTCACCTGTATTCATGTTGACTCCGCTTATGCAGTGGTTCTGCGTGAGCCTTTTAGAAGTGTTGCATCGAAGTCATGGGCAACCCCTCACTGGAGGTCTTCAAGCAGAAACTGGAAGCTTCTAGCCCTGGATTTTCCCACATGAGGCTGGAAGTAAAGGGAGAATACTTTCCAAGGTCCCCTTAAATTCTGTGATTCTAACAGGCTTTCTATGGCAAAACAGTCTACCATGAAATGAATCTAATCTTTTCGTATTGAGTTGCCTGAAATATCACAGGTATTTTTTTTCTTTATCCAAAACATTGCTTCCTACAGGGTAATCCTACAGGTAGGTTGCAATTAATGCAACTTCGAATAATGCAGTATTTGATTTAGTGCGAATTATACAGTGGTCCAAGGTTTCAGTTAATGCGAACCAAAATTCAGTTAATGCAAGTCTAGCACATGCGTAGTTGAGGTTACTGGGTTTCCACTAGGGTTTTCAGTGTTGCTCTGCAAGTTTCTGAACTCTGTGGTTTATTTACCATCCTTTTCATAGGCCTAAGAAAATATAGACAGGGAAAGAATTTATTACCGCCATGTCATGTGTGTGCAGCTACAGAGAAGCCTGTGAATCATAACTGCAGAAGTGGCAGTGAAATAAAGCAGACAATGGGCAGTGTTTATCCTTTTGATGGTTCATCGCAGGGACAAGAAGTTTGCCATTAAAGCAACTGTATTTTAACTATATTGATTTATACTTAACAGTTTGCTTGGCCATGCAAAAACTGCTCAGCAGTATATTACACTGCATAAAGTGTCTGGTTCAGCGATGCTCTTTCTAACTACTCTGTGTCACAAGCTGGGGTTCCTCTCCGAGTATTCAAAAGCCATACTCCTTGCGAAACGTTCTTGATTGGCCCAAAAGCACGATCACTCAGAATGACTCTCTAAGCATACACAGAGTGGTTTGTTGAACCCGGTCCAGCATTTACCTCCAGGAGCTCTCCTTACGAGCATGCCTGGACCCGTCCCTGCTGACATCACATCATGGGGTCAAGCTCAGAGCTGCCTGGTCTGTGCCTGAGAAACTCCTGTGCTCTGGGTCCCCTCCCGCCAGCCGTAGATCCTGGCCATTCCCAGAGACTGCCTGCCCACCTGGGGAGTCTGGCCTTGAGAGAAGCGCCCCCGCTTCCCTCTCCTCCATGCCTGGGCATGGCTGAGGCTCCGTCCCGTTGTGCTGAACGTGATTCTGATGAATTCCAGCCAGAGTCCTTGCGAATGAGCTCCCAAAGCAGCCAGGCTTCTCATTCCCAGCATCTGTGCCTTTGTTAGCAAGACCTTTAAATTATAAGTATATTCTTTTTATCCTTGCCTGTAATTTTGTTAACGAGCATAGAAGAACTTGCGCTTAATTTTTCTCAGTTCCTATTTTCATTGAGCTGGAACCAATTACCATATTTTACATTGAATTATAACTTTGAATAGGTCCAATGCAACCACTTCACAGGGTTTATTATCTGCATTAATCTGAACCTACCTGTAAGATAAAATATCCAATAAAATGCACACATTTGTCAGTGTCATATATTGTGCTTTAACTATTCCCCTCTGATATATGAGGAGGTATAGGGCCAAATGTTCATCATAAAGTCTAGAGGGGAAAAATGACAGTTTTCATCTAGCACTAAAAACTAGCCAGTGTTGGCATCAATCTGATCTCCAGGGAGAGGACACTCCAAACGAGGGGGCCACCACTGAGAAGGCCCTGCGATGAGTTCTAGAAGTCTTGAATTCATTTGCTGATGAAAAGGACCCTTCTGTGTAAATGAATGATACATAGGGTGACATTCTTTTAGCAAGCCAGGCCTTGAGCCATTTAGAGCTGTATACATCAAAACAGGCATTTCAAGTCGGGCTAGGTGACAAATTAGTGCTCTTTACGAACCAGCCTTACATGCTTTAGAGCTGCTAGAGCAGTCAGTGCTCTCATGGATATATTTTGCACGGCTGCAGTCTTGGGACTATCCAAGGCCAGTCCCATTGCAGTAGTCTGAGGACCTGTGTTAACGGGACCTGGATTACTGTGGCCAGGGAAACCCTCCCAAGAGTGCCCAAACCAGCCAGAACTGAAGCAAGCACGGCAGCATTTGGCTTCTTGGACTCCTGCAATGAAGCAGAGTCACTCTGTACAGCAGATGCCTCCTTCAGGGTAGAACAGCACCCAGAACAGCCTGCTTCCTTAACTCCCACATCTAATCTACTGACTCTCCATCTTGGTGGGTTACCACCTGGAAGTCTCTTTCCGATGGGTGATCCCCATTTACACCTCGGACAGGTCAATGCATTTCCTGGAACGACACATATCCTGCGTCTATTTCACTCCTGTAAGTCTCGCACTCTTTTCCAGGAGCAAATTGTACTGAAGACAAGTCCCACTCTCGTTACGGCACAAGAGCCACCGGCATCTCCCTGGCTGAAAAACGGAAGTGACAAGACTGACTATTCCAACACCGGTGCTCAGTGGGTGGAGGAAAGAGAGCAGGCCCAGAAGGAGGATGAGCAGGAATATCATCGGGAGGTACAGCCATCGCAAGAATTGGCAGACGTGAAACCCGAGCAGGAAAGGAAGTTCCCAGAGCCAAGCCCCTTGAGGAAGTCTTTTTCTCAGGATGTAGAATGCTATGCGGAGGCAGAACCGAAGTCGCATGTGGAACAGGTCAGGGAAGTGGCAGCGCCAAAGTTCCAGTATCAGAGGTACGCGTCACACGCCACATATTTGGCCAACCCTGTGCATTTGCAGGTTGTTGTTGGTGCACCCCAGTGCTTTTTTTGTCAGAAAAAAGGTGCCGGAACTCATGAAATTATTTACCTTTCTCATGTAGTCAATCACTGTACACACACCCACACACATCAATTGTGTAACGAAACATAACGGTCGCCGCCCGCAGTCAGCACTCAGTGTGCAACCACACAACCAATCACAAGCCGAGCAGTGCCACATGCCAAGCAGCGCCATCACAGCCAGCACGGACGAAGTACGCACGCATCGGATTCGACACGCAAGCAGCCCGCATGCACTGTTTTAATTATTTTGCTGCGAACCTGCTACACTCGACAGGGTGATTCGAATCCACATGGACCAAACATCAAATTTTCAAAAGTTACTTTTAAAACTTGGCAAATCTGTCGAAAAAAGGTGCTGGAACTCTGTTCTGGTGTGTTCTATGGCAAAAAAAAGCACTGGTGCACCCAAATAGCATACTCAATATGTATGGACAAAATATGTTATATCTATCGGTATTATGTAGATACTGACGTGTGTATTGCATACACAAAGAGTAATAGATAATATGGTCAGTTCCATTCAGTGAGAGCCAGCATGGCTGGGAGTGTGGGACTGGGACTCAGAGGATCTGGGTTCTAGTCCCCGCTCAGCCATGGAGCCAGCTGGGTGACTTTGGGCCGGTCACAGACTTTCAGAAAACGGGGATAAAATTGAGAACAGCAGGAGGAGAAGGATGTAAGCCACTTTGAGTCCTTTAAAAAAAGAAGAAAGTGGGACAGAAACGTGATAAATAAATATTTTATTACATTTTTCTTTATTTGCATCACTCTGTCACTGGACATTGTCCCTGTCAGACATGAGTTTATCAGACCAGCGACACAGCATTTCTAACATTCAGCCGCAGCTGAATGCTATACTGCATGCTTATATACACCCCCAATCATTCTGATGAGAGATTTAGCAAAATAACATGGGCCTGCACTAGATCAGGCTCCAACCTAGTAAGGGTACTCGGGCAAGGTGGCTGAGGGGCGAGCTTATTCTGAAATCTGGAGCATGGCCCCAGTGGTGTCACAGACTTGACCGTAGGTGTGCATCGTTTCTCTACATGGAACCACTCACGTCCAGCAGCACTCAGTTCCTAACAGAGCCCTTTTGGGAGCACAGAGCAAAATGATGGTTGCAAGCCATCCTGAAACATTAAGGACAGGGTAAAAACACTGTAAATAAATAAAAACAAATAAAATAAATAAATCCATTTTGACTGTGGTCCTGCAGCCGAGCTGTAATTTAAATCTGCCGCAGATTCCTTCCATGAGGCACTCGTGCACTGAAGCGTTTAGTAGCATGAGCACAGGCAGCGCGAGGGCGCATGGCTCCACCGGCTCATTCAGAGCACCTCAGATCATCTCCTCCCTAGGATGCTTTGCGGAGTAAATGATTTGCAGAAGGCTTTTGTCAAGCTCTTCCTTCACAGCCGCAGCCACGTTATTGCCCTGTGCTTCCAAGCGAGGCTGACCCACAAGCTGCTGCAGTTAGTGAAATAAAATTTGCCATCAAAGCCTGAGTCAGAAACTTGCCTTTGGTATGCGTTCCTAAACCAGCTGGTTGTCAGTTACTAATTAGGGATTTTGTTGTTAACAAGGCAGCACAAGCCTATTATGGAAGGATAACCACCCTGGCTTATGAGGATAGAGACAAACAGATACTAGAATTCCTAAGTCTTTGTCTATGTCTTAGTATATATGTAGTTCCTATTGTGTACAATGCCTGCTTATGAGGAATACCAGGGTATATAGGACAAGGGAGTACCCAATCTGCCTACGCTGTAAAAATTTTATTTTTATTATTTATTATTTTATTAAAACATTTCTATGTTTCTAAAAATCACGTATAACTTGTGCTGAAATTACGAGAAGGAACTTTTCTATTTTTTTCTAAATTGTAAGTAGTTCTAAAAAGCAGTTCCTTGGCAATGAAAAAGCATTTCCTTTTAATGCATTCAATTAAGCTTCCCTGCTTAGGTGGACGCCCCAACAGAAGGTGAACTGTGGGGTCCTTTTGCTGTCTGAAATGACTTTACACAGTGATATTTCCCCCACAAACATCACAGTTTTACTTTATCTTGTAGGACATAATAGGTGGCGGTCAGTCATGTTATGTATCCTCATAAAGGATTTCCGTCCAACGAGGACCTACGCGTGTGTCCCACTGAGTGCGGGCATGGGCTTTTGGCCTCACAACAACCAGTGTATTTGTAAGGCACCAATGTTAAGACATTTGCCACCAGGTATCTCTGTTAGTGGTGTGACTCCAAATTATGCAACTGAGAACAGGTCTGACTCCCTGATCTGTCATCCCCTTCTCCTGGGGTTTCCTCTTTCTGGGATGCAGATCTGGGGCTGCAAGAATTTCTTGTTCAAATGTGGGGAACTATTGTGTCTTCCCGTGGTATCAGCCAAATCAGTCTGTTCTTGCATAAGCGATTCATTATTATGTTTATTTACTTTAGGTATTATGAGGCAACAAGAAGCTCTGGGGGGCCCAGCTACTTCAGCGCTGACAGGTAAATAAATAACGCTGCTTTTTTACCAACTATGTTAGGTTAGGATTTGAAAGTAAGAGCAAATTCTTTCATGCACTCTCCTTATTACATATGCCTTCAGCACTGCCTTGGCCACTTAAGATGTCTCTGCATAGCAGAGCTTAGCTAAACGTGGAGGATTAAAACCTGACTTCTGTTAAAGTTCCAGAACTTGGATCTGTGCTTTTTGTTAGCATTTTTTTTTCTTTTTTCTTTTTGGCAGTCCCTTAATCATAGAGCGGCTCTTCTGTGTGTTCTCCTGTGACTGCACTTCAGTTTTACTGTGTGGTTTATTTGTTTAAGAATGACTTGGGAAGTGTCATTTCAGCTGCAATTCCTTAGATCAGAGATCTGCAAAATGAGAGCCTGCCACAAATTTAAGACACTGTTGGCCTCACATGTGGAAAAACCCCAAATATTTTAGAATACAGAAGCGAATGTATTTCCAGAAGTCTTTAACAGTAATTTGGAAATCCTTCAGACATGATTTAATACAGCAAAGTCAAACGCTCAAATTTATAGCTCTGTCTGCATCCTATTTATCCATTGATCTTTCAACCAAGGGGAAAACTAATTGATAATGACTTAGTTGGGACATCAGATAATTTCATAGCTTATTTTTAGCTTCAGATGCTGCTTCTGTTATTATATATGGATCACATTGAATTTTCCCATAGGCTGTTCACCCACATGTTGATGCATTCCAAAAGACAACAAGGCCGGCAAGAGTGTGGGTATATAAATGAGCAAAGATAGCAAGAGGGACAGAATGAGCTTTGCGTAATTCAGTTAACATGCTTGGAAAATCCATTTTGCTGTTCCATTTTTAATTATTGCAACTACTGTTCAGAATCCTTATGAATATGTCTGATGCAGAAGAAGAGAAAGTTTTTACTAGTGGCCAGTTATCTCGTTGTTGATCCTTCTCATGTCGTGAATCTGGACATGGCAACACATGCCCATCATCTGGGATGACAACTCTCCAAGCCAAAGTCTCAATGAACTAGTTCAGGATGTTGTCATTTATGACCTACCAACACTGCTTCATGAGAGTTTTGCTCACATGAAGCAATTCATAATCGTTTTTCTTGACTCTGAAATAAAATGCCATTGAGCTGGATCAACTTAAGTATTTGCCTGTGGAAATATGGTATCATCTCCTCCATTCTCACGGGAAGAGAATGCTGTTCCCCCTTTCTCTAAAAAGCATCTATCCACTGCATGTCAAATTCCATCCAGAGAATCTATGTGTCCCCAGTGATATTTACCAGAACCTATGGAACCCAAATATTTTTATTATTCTGGAAGTGTATTGCACTGATGTCCTACTGTAAACGTCATCCATGTAATATATGACATCTCCAATTATTTCTAGAAATAAATCCCGATCAACTACAGATCTCGATGATCATCACATCAATAGAAATGGTGAGTTATATAATGAGAGGAGGAGAGGAAGACTGACTTCATGTTTTAGAAATAGTCTGACATTATTTTGTCATGAGTCACTTCATCATACTGGATTATTGCAGGCCTGAGGTCTCGTAGTTGGGCTTGGTTTGCATGCGTGGGTAAATTGCAGTTCCGATGTGGGCCAGTAAGGTAGGCGTTGTGTGCTTTACGGACATCAGGTGCCTTCATTTCCCTGGCAGATTAGATTATTGTCTCTGCAACTAATTTATCGTCAACATTTTTTTCCACAGAGGAGATATTTGCCTTGGCAAAAATAGACTGTATGCATCACCTTTCTGTCATCACACTCTGGTGAATCAAGAGTAAAACCAAGATGCAGATACAGTAATATGCATGGTAAAACACCGTGCCGTTTGCTTTTTTCGTCTAATGAAAGTCTGCTTTGTGCAAATCTTGTTTAAACTAGGAGTAAAGAGCAGATATTCTGATCAAGCCTGGAATCCCGTTGACTCACCAAGAAGGCCTCAGAAGGAACATGGTGTGTCCGCAGCTGAGCTGGAGAGACTGCAGCTGCTGCAGGAAATGAGAAAGAAGGCGTCCCTGAATACCGACAACAGCTGGATCAGGCAGCGCAGCTCCAGCGTGCATAAAGAGGCCATCAGTCTACCTGGCAGTAAAATGAGGAGGTAATGCTGGGAGGCATTCCCTGTATGTTGCCTGCCACTTTGGAGGATGCCCACGCCACTCCGGAACACCCATTTATGAAACCAGCTGCAGAATTTGCATTAATCTGGGGGGAAATGATTGCCCAGTTTTGAGCATTTTACAGTTGGGTTTGCTGTTTTCTTAGGATGGGCTCACACTTGTTTTGTAAACCTCAGAGACAGTTTTCCCCTCATAACAGAGGGACTGCAGTGGGCAGGCAGGGAGAGAGAGAGAGACAGACCCAGAAGGAGTTTGGGATCACTCGTGTCGTGTTGGAGAGAGGGGTTACTCTTCCTGGCCACCACTTACACTTCTTCCATTTCTTCACTCTTATTTGTAGCAAATCTAGGAATCACCTGCTCCTTCCCCTGCCCCAGTCCTTCAGTTATGGGTTAACAGGTAGGGTGAGCCTGAATGAACCCCACAAGAACTACCTGTTCAGATCTTACTTCTGGAGGAAGCGTGCAACCCAATGGCCTTGGCCGACAGAAACTTGACTCCCACTGAAATCAGTTAGTCCCTAAATGCTTGCTTTTTCTGAAGTGGGGCTTTTTTGAGGTCCTTAAAGCACTTCCTGTTTAGGACACTCAAGCACCAAACCACTTCCGAGGTGTGACACTTTTATCTATTATGGCAACCTGTCTTCCTTTTCCTTCCAGAGGTGAGAGCTTAGATAACCTTGATTCTCCACGAACCAATTCCTGGAGACCACAGTCTTGGGCGAATCTGTCTGCATCCTCGACCTCTCTATCATATTCTCAAGACATGACTCCCCATGTACCTCCTGTGGTGTCCACCTCAAATCGTGCCTACATGCGCAGTCCCTCTTCTAGCCTGCAAGCTCCTTCAAGGAAAACAGCATCCTTGCCTCGTATTCCTCCTTCTGCACCGTCTCCTGTCCCCGGTGCTCAGTCACCAACTTCTGCTTCCCAATCAGGAAACCAGCAACGCAGCAGGTAAGACACTTGTCCACCGAGTCACTTTTTGTCATTTTCCTTGTTTTATTTCCATGGAACAGACATGCTCATAAGCTGAACACTCTGGAGATCCGGTCCGGATTTCCTCATAGTGCTGCAGAATGTGTCCTGTCCATTGAACTACACAGTAAATAGAAGGCAGAAAATAATATGCCTTCACTGTGCCTCCTTGCACTTCATTCTCATAAGAAAGCGATCGAAGGTCTATCTCAAGGCGCATATTTTTAAAACAAGGGTGAAATCAAGCCATATGCAAGCGGAGCCTCTCCAATGAAAAGCTTCTCTCGCCTGCAGCCCCAGTCATCTTCACCAGGGGACTGGGGTGCTTCCCCGTAGCAGACTGGGAGGTGTCTGTGAGGGGCTGTGAGGAGCAGGAAGTTCCATTGAGCAGACTTGTCCTCTCACGCAAGGTTGGCTGCAACCCAGAGTGGCTCAGAGCCTGAACAATGCACACCCTCTGCAAATTCTTTCCAGGATTTTATCAGCAATAGATTTACCTATGCAACTTTCTTTTATTTGACACAGACCTGCCAATGAAAAGCATCAAATGGTTTTCAGACCCACGTCGAGCCTTTTGTCTTTTAGTTAATACTAGCATTAATTGATATTAATAGGGCTGAGTCGCTACTTGTATCCAGGAAGATGTATATGTATAATCCCAAATCTGCAATAAAAATAAATGCAATTATAGCAGGGATCTTGCCATGCTTCTTTATCCATTATTTTTCTATTAACTGTAGGGCAGAAAGCAGTTTTACAGTGCATGTTTAACTGTAGACAAGGATGCCCAAGGTTGTGAAACATGTTACCCAACTGTTGTATGGAAGAGCTTTTCTACATTATTAGCTACTTTGCGCTTGTGATTCCTCATTTATAGTTGTTTATAGGTTCATAAACTTCCAGTTTTTCTTCTGGTTTTTAGAGCATTTTTTGAAGAGCATATTTCTGAAGTATTATTTCTGAAAGAGCAAGAAAGCATATTTTCCTCCTCCTTTCAACTGTGATATTCTGCTATTTCTATAGTGAAAAAGCAGGAAAGAAACAGCTCTTAGTGCTAAGCTTTTATCTCATTCCTGCAGCAAAGCTAAAAGTAGATAGTGCTTTAAACACCTCATGTGGAAATATGTATTTAAGATCAAGCTGGTTCGATACTAATAATGATCACTGATCTCTCTCCTGCTCCTTCTGAATCCTAGTTTAAGTCTCTCCTGTTTAGAGAGCAAACTATGGTTACAACTGGGCAGACAACATGGTAAACCGTGGTGAACTAAGAGTCGGGGGATCGGCAGGAAGAAAGCATGTGGGCCCAGCAGAAGCTCCCTCTTTCCAGCCAGGTGGTGTCTAGACTGGACTGAAGGGTTCGCAGAAGTTTCATATGGCACAACTTGAAAGGGATTCCAGCTGTGTATCCCAGCCTAGTGTTATGCTGCCTAAAAGCATACAGATGTTGGAGTTTGGACAACACTGCATTCATCAGCATTTCCCACAGATAAGGAATGGGATCACAGCCTAAACATATGTTGCTATTTTCTGAATTTAACAATGATTGGACCATCGTGTTAGCATTACATTGCACACGAGCTCGCTGTAAGCATTTAATTCGGCCCAAGAAATTGTAACTTTTTCTCTCATTGGTAACTTTCCATGTAGAAGAGTAACTTCTAGACTTCTAGCATTAATTCTGCCATCCTTGTCCGATCACAGTGCATTTTAATCGCCATTTTCTTGTGTCCTAAAAATCCACGTCTTAGCCACGTTCTCGTTCTGTATCTAGGTCGGTCAGTGGAAAGCGCATCTGTTCATACTGTAAAAACGTTCTGGGCAAAGGAGCAGCCATGATCATCGAATCTCTTGGTCTTTGCTATCATTTACATTGTTTTAAGGTGAGAGGTGGGCAAAACGCCGTGGCTGTGCAGGCACAACGCTTTGCTGCTGGCGTGGCAACTCCGCATTTCGTTACGGGCTTTGCTAAGGAACCGTGGTGCTGCATGCTTAAATGGACGCGACGGTTCTGCTTCGTCTCATAGTGAGCGTTTGACACGATCAGTGCTTGATTGGATGACACCACCAGCACCACCAGCACCATTCGTTCATTCTTTCATTCATTATATTTATTTACTGCCCATAGACAAAGCTCTCTGGGCAGTTCACAACAGGATATAAAAACAACGAAATACAATACACAAAACTGCATTTCAAACTTTTTTAAAAAATCAGTTAAAATGACATTAAAATAAATTTAAAATACAGTAAAATACAGTAAATAGACCTGATCAAGAAGAAAGGAAAAATCCACTTGATTATACCCATCAGGACCATGGAAGACTGGGGAGCTCTTTACAGGCCTCCATAAAAAGGGCTGTCTTAACCTGGCACAGAGAGGATGACAGATTTGGAGCCAGGTGGGCCACAGCAAGGAGGCTGTTCCAGAAATTTATGTATTAATTAGTTTATTTTATTTAAAACGTGTATGCCACCCAGTTGTGCCACAGCACCTCTGGGCAGCTCACAACATGAGCTAAACACACAATAAAACATAACAAAAACTGTAACACATTACACATTAAAAGCAACAATAAGATACAGTAAAACTATATGGAAAAATCTATGGAATGCGCTCCCCAGAGAGGTCCGCCTGGCGCCGTCGTTATTTGTTTTTCGGCACCAGGCGAAGACCTTTTTATTCAAATGTCATTTTAACTGTTAATACTATTTATTTATTTTATTCTTCGGCCAGGGCGACTTATTTTATTTTATATTGTTAGCTTGTTTTATATTTTATTGTATTATATTTTAATTGATATCTTTGTGAGCCGCCCCGAGGCTTCGGCGAATGAGGCGGCATAGAAATTTTCTAAATAAATAAAACATACAAACAAAGGTCTATGGCAATTAGTTATTAAAATGTTATTTTTTTAAAAAAGCAAATTGGGGGAGCACCATGGAAAAGGCCCCGAAGGTTGGGAGTGATGTCTGGATAGAATATATGCAGTTTTGCTCAGATCCGAATCCACATTTTTCACTTGACCACCTGCCTTCTTAATCTTACAATACAGGTAGCTAATGTAAGGGAGAAATAATATTGTCCCCCACCCACTTCTCTCTTGCCCCTCCCCACATAGGAACAGATCAGGCTGAACATCAGTACAAGGCTGGTATATAAACAGGGCCTTTGCAGCTGCAACCCTCAGAAACTCTCTCTGGCAAAGTGCAATAGGCCTACTTATTTATAGCCTGCAGTAAATGATGGAGAATATACTATATTTCCGTGAAGCACTGGAATGGTGTGAATTTTATTCAGACTTGATTTGAAAACTGGATGACTGCCATGATGTCATTATTATGCTACTCCTATAATTGAAAATTATATTGATTATCTGTATTCTAAGCAACCAGAAGGCTTGTTAGAAGCTCTGGGATACGATACAGTTATTAAAAATCTATTTTTGAAAACAAAGAGCAATTCCACAATTTCATAATAGTAACATAGGCTGCATTCTAATCTGGTGTTCTCTCATGACCACTGAAAGCAGGTTTTAGGAAAGAAGACATTAAGAAATTCCTTAACAGGGCAATCCTGTGCATGCCTGTTCAGAAATCAGTCCGACTTAGAACTTGCTCCCAGTGGAGACACCAAGTCTTGCTTTATGATTCTTAACAAAAATGCAGGGCAGGAAAGCATCACTGCCTGTTTGAAAAATGGGTTCCTTGAGCACTTGAATTGCAAACTCCCTCCAGCAATTACTATCTAACACTGTAACACTGATATAAGTATGAAGTCTGATCACATTTCAGACCTAAAGCAAGTTCAGGGAAGAATAATAGAGTTGAAAGATACTGACGTAAGAAACTTGCATAGCATATGACCCTTCGAAACTGCTTGGTGCCAAAATCACTACTTCTGACATTTGTGCCATAAATTCTGTTTCAGAACGCGAGATTTGATTATCCAATCCCGGATTGTTCCTCTTTTCTTGATTGTGCAATTAACTTTCTATGATTTCTGCTGAATTGGGGCAATTATTTCAGATGTCACCTTCTGATCCTCGCTGGGTAGACTTACTAACTGCTGAAGTTTTTTTCCGCAGTGCGTTGCTTGTGAGCGCGAGCTTGGGGGCTCACAAGCAGGAACAGAGGTTCGCATCCGAAACAACGAACTCTTTTGCAATGACTGCTATCTCCGACTTAAAAGTAAGTATCGAGGGTGGGTCCTCTTCCTCCATGTTAGCGTCTTGATGCTCTTAAAATTATCAAGGTTACATGAATGAAGGGGGACAATATTTGGACTGAGCTGTGACCGTTCAGTTATCAAGCGCTGAGACTTGCTGGAAAGAAGAGTTTCTTCTTTGGGTTGATGGGATTGCTTCCAATGTTCTGAAAATGCAGCGTGGAGCAATTCTCAAAAGTAGGATACGAGCAACACAGCTCACAGGAAAAAGAGAATGTGCCCAGTAGCGAACTTTGGTTTGGATCCAGATCTGCATTCCACACAGAAAGTGCTACTGGCAGAATTTCGGGAGTGCCACTTCGCACCCGCTCTGCGCCACAGTGCATCTCGTTCAGCAGTAACTGTGGCGTTGAGCAACGAGGCACGCTTTGCATGCGTCCATGTATTGCTCATGCATCTCAGAGGGCGGTGACGCGGTTGGGAGAGAGCTCTTCCTCGCATGATGGAGAACTGCTGCCGATCTTGGGAAGCAAGAGCTTACGTGAGCTTACATGGACCACTGCTTTAGGAATCATCTGTACAAATCGGCAGAACCATCCTCATTGCTAGCATTCATTGCTCATTGCTAGAATGAACATGCTTGTTTTTACAGACACTGAAAACTGGGCATTACTCCAACTGTTATCACCCTTCTCCTAGTTGTGCTGCCTGTGGCTGATGGGGCTTGCCATCCAACAACAACTGGAGGGCGATAAGTTCCCTCCCCCTGAAATAGTGGGAGCTTGCTTATATATTTTCTATCCTATGCCTGATAAGCACTTAGCAATAATGTGAGACTATCCACAGAGTTCTTTGTAGCTTAATTCTTCATTTATTCTGTACAGTAGTGAAAATTATATACCCTTTGCCACTCAGTGATACATGAAATGTACCATCGTGATTTACTCTTTAATTTGGGTGTTTAAATTTAACGGCTTGTTCAGCTGCTTTTGGGCAATGATGAAACATACCAGAAGTCGTGTTTCTTTTCTGTGCTGTCTGAATTGCCCCAACACTACAAGGTTCACTCTGAACCAGCACCTTTTTGGAATATATTACACTTGCTGTTGTTAATTTTAGAAATCACTGGAATTCTAAAACAAACCTTGAAATAGTTGGCATTCTCGAGCTACATAGGCTAGGTTTCATTCAGAGAATGTGGCTTTGCAGACTGAAGATACTGTCATCTGTGACTTCTCAACCGTTCTTAAGCAAAAGGACGCCTTGTTCTTTGACGTGGCTTCTGGCTGGCAACTCAGTGAAAAGAACACATCTCTGTCCTTAGGAAGGCATCACAGATCATGTGTTTTATTATACAGGACATGGATTGCATGCCTTGTTATATATTATATATTATATATTATATATATAATGCTCATCTGAAACCTGACTGGGAGGATATGGTCATTGTTAGCACACAAGAGGTACTTGTAATGCTGTGGAGTATCCTGTTGAATCACATGGCAACGTGGTCTTAGGCAAAATCACACTGGCAAATCCTTGGACTTCAGCCTGCTTTCTCACCATACTCTTCCCCCTTTGACTTCCTTTTCTAGGTGTAAAAAAAATGTCTCCAGTATTTCAGTGCCAGTCTTCTAAGAGTGAAAGTAGATGGGACACCAATAGTGTGAATACAGATAATGTGCAAGTTCCCAGCTCTGGAGCTGAGATGGGGAACACTTCTCTGTAGTGTATTGGAGGAAAAGCTCACTGGTCTGGCCATTGCCGAGAACAGTTCTAGGCAACCACTAACCGGCTATGGTTTCAACCATCCCTCTCATGTTCCAGGCCTTTGTCTGTATACTTTGCTTGGCAGTTGGGTGCTTAGAAATCAACTGCTGTTACAAGAGCCCCCTCTGCTGTCCTTGGAAAATCACAGAAACTGTAATGTCAGGTTGATGCACCTTCCCCGAGGGCTAGAAAATAAGATACTCATATTTCCAACCAACACAGGGGCAATTAGCACAAACAGAATGCAACAAGCATTTGTAGGGTTTACCCAAAACGACTGCTAATTATTAATCTTTCTCTCTCCTCATTTCAGCAGCCGGACAGCCAACCATTATGTGATACAAGCCTAAATACGACACCACTGCTGCAGATAGAAGAGGAAACCACTGCTGTAGATCTATAAATATATTGTGTGTGGTTTTTTAAAGAAACATTTGCCTGTTTAAATCATGTAGGAAATTCCTGGTATTCTATGCTAAACTTATTTTGAGCTATTTATGAGAAGGTAATCACAATAAGAAACTCTTCTGGATTAAAAACACAAAACTTCAGTTCAATGTACAATCTCATCCTTACATAAATAAGGCAGAAAAGCAGTGTAATTGGTGGTAATTTCAGAATGCTGGAGGCTGATAAGGAAAATAGCTTTAAATTCCAATTTCAAAGGAAAAAGCTATTTTATTTTTTAATGCTCTTAAATGAGCATTTTTGAAATGACGTGGATTTGTAACTGCAATCTCTATTACTGATTTATATGCTATGGATATTCTGAGAATATTACAGAAATAGCATTTAAAGGCACACAAGGGTGGTTGTCTGTTTTTAAGTTTCAGTGCTTAATATTATTCTTCTAAATACTAAAATGTAAACTTCAGCCTGTTTCCTTGGGATTTAGTGTTTCACTGCGCTTTAATAGTTAAATCCAACTGGGAAGATTATTTGTGAGGGATTCATTTTTGTTCCATGTTTGGAAAATGTAACTTGCACATTAAACGAGTTAATATGACTGAAGATTTTTTTTCCTTCTGTTGACTTACTTTGTATTTGTAAATAAAGTTGCTGATACTGCACATAAATGAGTGGCTTGCCTTTTTAAATTGTCTGTCGAGGGAAGAAAATCTGCAGGAAGGAAGGAGTAACAAAACTTGGATATGATTTCATGTTTAAAAGCTTTCCCTTGCTAAATCTACTACTGTTCTACACACACATTTATTAATCTTACCTCTCTGTTTCAAAAATGAATGAAATTACAGTACCTGGTCATGTGGCTTAGAATCTATGAATGAAATTCCTTCTCAAACATACAGTGTAGGAATCAAGAAGCTAGAAGCTTAGATTGCCAGGTTTAAATGAGTGCAGGATCTATAAAGATGCCTTGTTGACCTTTACTAAAAGTGTGTTTTGCATATTAGGCCACGGCTTCCAATCCGGCTGCCACAGCAAGGCTGAGGTTTGAGCCTGCCAGGATACTTCCCCCTTGTGCATGGGGCAATTCCGCATTCACTTCTACAAGGGGAGGGGGAATCTGCCCTGCTGAGAAATGGGGAGGGGGCACAGTGCCTTGGTGGAAGAAGAAGAAAGAGGAATCCCGGAGAGAGACAACAAAAGAGAAATGGCTGAGAAAGAGGCAGGAGAGAGAGAAGCTAGAGTGGACACTTGCCCAGGTTAGTGGTAACTCCGGACGGGTGCAAGTGCCCCAACTGACACCTCTGTCAATCTGTGGTGGTGCTCAGGGCCCTTTTTCAGAATGCTAAAGCTGCACATGGGCTTAAAATGGCTGGAGCTCCCGGCGTCCTAAGTCGTCTTGTGCAGGATTCTGAGACTACTGAGAGAAGTCAGGGTGCCATGTCTCTGCTGGCTTCATGTAACACTTTGGCTGGGTTTGTTTCCTGCAACCACAGAGAGAATCAATGGTTTGTTCGTAATTTCCCCTCTTTACCCTGGCTACTCTGGTAGTCCAGACCAATGATCACCCTTTTACCATCGTTGGTATGGAAACATCATAGAGGCACCTGGCAAGAGTGGCTCTGGAGGTGGCCATTCCAGCCTTTGATCTCTACTACCTTCAGGACCTTAGCAACACTGGTGGCATCACTCACTTTATTCCCATTGGCCAAGCAATATCCCCCCACCTTTCTTTTAGGAAATGAGGCAGCCCAGCAATCAAATACATGTAGGAAGAAGAGGGGAATATCAGCAAAACTGTATTTTTTTAATTCTTTCTCTATTTACTTTAATCTCTGTTGGGGCTGGAGCAACTGGGAAGCGCTGCAGACATGCAGCATATTCTGGAGCGGGGAAGGAAGGAACACAGTGACCCAATTCAGAGGAAGCTGCTGCAGTCTATGGGCAAGGAGACTGACCGGATGGGGGTTTCACCCACAGGGGTGGCTGGGATGCCTGGGTAGGATGGAGCAGGGAACCTGGAAGCCCTGCTGCCCAGCTAGCGTAACTGATGTTCTGACCAGGAAGTTCAGGCAGAAATCGCTGCACGGTGGAAACAGTGCAGCATTGTTTCCGATGCCGTGTGAACCCAACCATTGACTTGTCCACTGTTGATCCAACATGGAACCCCCACAAAGCACAGAGTATTCTAGGAGGTGTTCTACTAGAGGAACCACAGGTTTCCTGGAACAGGTTGGGAAATGCTGCGTTAAGACAATTGCACAGAAATTTGGGGATGTTGTCATTTGTCCTGAGCCAAGATACAGTCAAACTCTTATATTGACCAGTATAATAAGGCTGTGAGAGATAGGCCAACAGAAACCTGAGTGCAGAAGGGGAGGATTGAACTGAGGGAAATAAAGATGGCACATTCAGAAAAGAAAGGAAGATTTGAAAGTGAGGAGTGTTTGTGAAGGAGAAGAATGCCACACCTCAGTCAGGAGTTTATTAATCTACTGTTTTGTTCACTCAGGAAATAAGTTACAGAACATCTTAAAACCATTATGCTTCTTGTACAAATAAAGTTTTATTTTTTATTGTTAACCAGAGTCAAAGGCTGTTTGAATACCAGACTGTCATCCTCAGGACCACGTAGTCCAAAGAAGGAGCCTTACAGCTTGGGCACAATACAGTGGCAGAGGCTGTATTGGATTCTGTTGGTGTACCATGCACCCTTCTGCCCAACAGTCTCCCTACCTGAGCTGATGGAGACGGTCTCGGACCTGGTGTTGAGGACCCCCAGGATGTTGGTCCTGGGGGACTTCAATCTCCATGCTGAGTCTGGTCTAACCGGGGCGGCTCAGGACTTCATCGCCTCCATGTCGGCCATGGGGCTGTCTCAACATGTCTCTGGCCCGACCCATGAACATGGTCACACGCTGGACCTGGTTTTCTCGACGGGGCAGGAAGAGGGTGACCTGAGGGTGAGAAATTTATGTTTGACTCCCCAGTCATGGTCAGATCACTTCCTGGTGAGGTTTGTGCTCGAGAGCAACCTCTCCCTCTGTAAGGGTGCGGATCCGATTGTGTGGGTCCGTCCCCGGAGCCGGATGGATCCGGAAGGATTCCTGAAGGCCCTGGGGGAGCTTCCGGCTGACCAGACGGGTGCTCCTGTCGAGGCTCTGGTCGAACTGTGGAATGGGGAGATGACCAGGGCTGTAGACACGATCGCTCCTAAGCGTCCTCTCCCACCGGGCAGAGCCCGCTCTTCCCCTTGGTATACACCTGAATTGTGAGCAATGAAGCAGATTGGGAGACAGCTAGAGCATAGGTGGAGGAAATCACGGGATGAATCTGAGCGAACACACTTGAAAGCCCACTATCAGGCCTATGCTGTGGCGGTGAAGGCGGCGAAAAAGAAGTTTTTTTCCGATTCCATTGCCTCCTCACAATGCCGTCCGGCGGAGCTTTTTCGAGTGGTGCAAGGCCTGGTTCGCCCAGGTCCCAAGGAAGATCCGGTTCCACCCTCAAAGGCCCGCTGTGACGATTTTGCCAGGCATTTCAGGGAGAAAATCGCTCAGATTCGTCACGAGCTGGACTCCACTAATGAATCAGAGGTTTCTGGGGAGATGCCAATGCGGCCGTTTGGTCCAGAATTATTGGATGAATTTCAGTTATTGCGGCCTGATGATGTGGACAAGGTGCTTGGACGAGTACGTCCCACCACTTGCCTATTGGACCCTTGCCCGTCTTGGTTATTAAATAATTCCAAGCACGGGATTGGGACCTGGATCTTGGAAGTGGTTAACGCTTCTCTGAGGGAGGGTCGGGTGCCTGCCCCTTTAAAGGAGGCGGTAGTCCGTCCGGTCCTGAAGAAAGCGTCACTGGATCCAGAGATAGCCACTAACTATAGACCAGTGGCCAACATCCCGTTTCTGGGTGAGGTCTTAGAGCAGGTGGTGGTGGGACAACTCCAAGCACTCTTGGATGAAACTGATTATCTGGACCCATTTCAGTCCGGCTTCAGACCCGGGTACAGTACTGAATCTGCCTTGGTCGCCTGTACGATGACCTGTGCAGGGAGAAGGACAGGGGGAGTGCATCCCTGTTGGTTCTTCTGGACCTCTCAGCGGCTTTCGATACCATCGACCATAGTATCCTTCTGGATAGGCTAGCGGGATTGGGACTCGGAGGCACTGCTTTGCAGTGGTTCCGCTCCTATCTCAACGGCCGATTCCAGAAGGTAGTGCTGGGGGACTATGGCTCGGCGCCATGGCAGCTATGCCATGGAGTACCACAGGGCTCCATTTTGTCCCCTTTGCTGTTTAACATCTATATGAAACCGCTGGGAGAGGTCATCAGGAGGTGTGGGCTGCGGAATCATCAATACGCTGATGATACCCAGCTCTACCTCTCATTTTCTACTAATCCAGGTGAGGCAGTGGCTGTGCTGAACTGGTGCTTGGCCAAGGTTATGGGTTGGATGAAAGCCAATAAACTGAAGCTCAATCCAGACAAGACGGAGGTCCTGTTGATTGGCGGATCGGGCTTCGGAGAGGGTGTATTTGACCTGGCCCTGAATGGGGTTGCACTCCCTCTTAGGGACAAGGTCCGCAGCTTAGGAGTACTCCTCAACCCGGAGCTTTCATTGGAAGCTCAGGTGACAGCGGTGGCGAGGAGCGCTTTCCTTCAGTTTCGGCTGATTAATCAGCTGCGCCCCTACCTGGAGTACGACTGCCTGGCAACAGTGACACATGCGCTGGTGACTTCCCGCCTTGACTTCTGTAACACGCTTTACGTGGGGCTTCCCTTGAAGACGGTCCGGATACTTCAGTTGGTTCAAAATAGAGCTGCCAGGTTGCTGATGGGGACGGGGCATTATGTTCACATGACTCCAGTCCTCCGACAGCTTCACTGGCTTCCCATTGAAGTCCGGGCCCAATTCAAGGTGTTGGTGATGACCTATAAAGCCCTTAACGGCTTGGGTCCTGGCTACCTGAAGGAGCGCTTACGTCCATATATGCCCGACCGCCCCTTGAGATCTGCGGGAGAGGCCCTTATCCGGGAACCCTCCATGAAAGAAATTAGGAGGGTAGGTACTCAGAGGAGGGCTTTTTCTGTGGTGGCACCCAATCTATGGAATGTGCTCCCCAGAGAGGTCCGCCTGGTGCCGTCGTTATTTGTTTTTCAGCGCCAGGTGAAGACCTTTTTATTTAAACGTCATTTTAATTGTTAACAATATTCACTTATTCATCTGGCCAGGGCGACTTCTTCCCTTCCCTTCCCTTCCCTTCCCTTCCCTTCCCTTCCCTTCCCTTCCCTTCCCTTCCCTTC
>NW_025335780.1:7739178-7822990 GCF_004798865.1 Varanus komodoensis
TCCCTTCCCTTCCCTTCCCTTCCCTTCCCTTCTTTTCTTTTCCTTTTATAACTTCTTTTATATCATTTATATTTTATTTATTTATTTATTTTATATTATTAATTTTAATTTTATATTGTTATTTTTGTATTGTATTGCATTTTATTGTGTTGTAAGCCACCCCGAGGCTTCGGCAAGGGGCGGCATAGAAATGTTATAATAGTAATAGTAATAGTAATAATAGTAATAATAATAATAATGGACGGAAGGCTGGAACGAAATTCACAGGGGCAGCATTACATACCCAGAGAAAGGGGGAAATCCATAAAGTTAGACACACCGTATCCAGATAAATTATCGGAGAGCACTCGTGACATTTTTGTTGAAGTCAATGTGTCCATTATATTAAAAATCTTGTGAATAGTCATAGTTGGACCAATATACTTCAGGTTTGCTAGACTGGAGACTAAATTCTACTCTGGGTAAACCCTTTAATGTTATCCATTAAGCAATTCTCCTTTTTGTTCTCATCTGCCACAACCTATTCCTTGCTGTCATTCAACTTGTAAGTTTCATATTAGTGGCGCAGATTAGTGATAGAAGCAGTAGATTTGAATTGCAGGTGCAATGCTATTAACTCCTGCATTATTTCCTGAAGTTAATTTGCTCCTGCTTCTTCAAGCTATTTTCTCGTTCCTGGACAAAGAACATGCAGCTATATGGTGCCGATTATATTATAAAATTACAGAACTTCACTGTTAACTCTGAAGAAGTTGAAATGGTGAAAGATTTTACATACCTTGGCACAATCATTGATTCAGATGGTGTTTGCATCCATCAAGGAAATTCAAAGATGGTTGAGACTCAAAGGGGCAGCAATGAAGGAGCTAGAAAAATAATTACGTGTAAGGACGTTTCACTGGAGACCAAGGCCAAGATCATCCACACCACTGCATGGCTGTGAAAGCTGGACAGTGAAGAAAGCTGGCATAAGGAAAATCAATAGATCTGAAACACGGTGCTGGATGAGAGCTTTGCAAATACCCTGGACTGACAGAAGGAGCGACCAGGCGGTAATAGAGAAAATCAAGTCAGAACTTTTCCTGGAAGCAGAAATAACAAAATTGAGTTTGCCATACTTTGGCTACATCATGGGAAGGCAAAGCTCCCTGGACAAGACAACCATGCTCAGGAAAGTCAAAGAGGAAGAGGAGGAGACGGAAGAGGAAGAGATGAAGGAGGAGGAGATCAAATATGAGATGGATTGACTCAATAAAGGAAGCCATAGCATTGAACTGAGCTGAGCTGAGCAAGGCTGTGATGGACAGGGCATTTTTGGGAGGGGGGGGATTCATTCAAAGGATTGCTGTAAGTCAGATATGATTGGACAGCACAGAACAACAGTAACATATGGTGTCAAACCCATAGACCAAGTATATTATTTTGCTTGTAAAGGAACTCAGAAGGATGTCCTTTACCCTGATATTAAAGGCAAGGTATTTAGCAACCTGGGTCCCTCCAGATATTTTGACCCACAGCTGTCCTGACAGTTGGCCATGCTGGGGGGTGGCGGGGAGGGATTGAAGTTGACAGCCTCTGGAAGGCATCAGCTTGGGAAAGGCTCATGTCGAACTTTGCACTTTTAAGAAAGCAGCTCTACTTCTCTACACAAGATGGCGCTATTTAAACGCAGTCGAGGTGAGATACGATCCTCTTTTGTAATTGTACAAACAGAACCTTTTAAACTGGTAGCCAGTGCGATCCTGTTTCAGCTCTCACAACAATCTCAATATGGTTGTGCTGGCCAAGGTGGTCATTTCATTAGATGGATATGTCCATAAGGATGCTCAGCACAGAGAACTGTAAAGCCTTTGAACAGACAGCAAGAAAGCCAGCTTTTAAAATCTGCAACTGCTGTTTGATCTGGGGAAGAAGCAAGACCAGCTCTACTGCCTTTAGTCAAAAGTTTTCATCTTTCTATACTTATTTTCAGAGTCAATAGATTTCAGTCCAGAATTACATTAAAATAAAAAGTAATTGGTGCATTCTAGTAGAAAGAAACTAGCCAATTAATAGCTGGTGTAAGCAACTTTCAGGGCTGAACAGAATAAGGGCTCATAGGAATGTTTTCCTGCTAGCAGTTTCCTTTTTTTCTCTGCAAGGTGTTAAAAAGAGTTTGTAAAAATAAAAAGTAAACAGTATCTTGCAATGAGAAGTCTAATTAACCTTGCACTCTCAAGGGCATAGAGAACTGAGGACAAAGTTTTGTCCTTTCGAGCTGGTTCAAACATTCCAATGCTGTTGTACGAACAAAACCTAGAGCAAGCTGTCCGAAAAGAGAACTTGAGAGCTGCTGGTCAAGATGTGGGCATAGTCTGCCACTTAATTACACACCACACTCTGTATCTATGCACCATGTAAATGTTATGTGCAACCAAAACCTCTGAAAGACGGGCAAAACTCTGCAGTGGATGAATCTCAACCCAGCATGTAATAATATGGGAAGTGTCTTCAAGGCCTTGTCCTTTTCACTTCTTCAGTGCTCTGATTACTATTGGATCTAGAATTAGGTAGCTGATACCCTTCTCGTAAACAATGGTGGTGGTTACAAAAGTTGCTGACTTTATATATAGGTATTTTAATTGTCTTTTCACCAATGATTAGGATCATTCTTCATGAATAACTTCTTCCTATTCAAAGCATCTTTGTTACACCAACTTCAGCAAGTACATATAGGTATATACTTCAAAATGCATCCTCATACTGGAGTGTCGCGTAGTCCTGGCCTTCTCCAAGGGGCATATCTTGCTCCAGATAATAAAACTGGAGGAACTTCCAACTGTATTCCCCAGTAGGAAATTGTGAAATGTAGAGCAAACAAATTGCAACAGTTTTGCTGTGTAGTGTTTCCCTCTTCAGGTGATGGGAGCACCATATGCTGGGATGCTTCCGTCCTCCCTAAAAATAGAAGGAAAACGTGTAGAGGGAGAATTCTCTTCCCAGCATGTCGGTTGTCTATAGACGAGGTGTTTACGGGTGCAGGCCTTCACCATGAACCATCTGAAGTGACACAGCCCAGCTTTGCCATTGCTATAGACTGATTGCTGGTGTTGAAGCAGCTTCTGTAGATAGAGGGAAGGTTGTGTTCCACCAGAGCCTTCCCTGTGAGATCCACAACCATTGTTCTGCATCACTTTCTAAAAGTTCATTTCACAGCTGGTGGAGCTACAGTTAGGTTCTGTTCAGGAGCTGGCTTGGTTTTATGCAATGCTTTTCCCACTGATGCCCTATCATATTTTAGAAAATTGAGGCCTTTATTGTTTAAAAAAACATTTAGGTAATATTCAAATGAGAGTCCAAATTAGCAGTTGTATGTGCTGCTGCACCTTACAGTATATTGAAACAACTCAAGAACAAACACCAGTTCTAATAGTGGATGTATAGACAATGCCCAAAGCTTCATTAGCCTAACAATTTCACATCAAGGACCTGAGTGAGTTTTAGTTGTGTGTGCATGTCAGAACATCATTAATGGCTGAGTTCAGACAAGATGATCTACCCTGAAAGCTTGGTTGCTGTTGAAATAGGGATTCCTGTTATCTGAGCCCAGCTGCACCTACAAACCATGGTTTATTAACCCCCCAACAGCAAACCATGGGTTCTCTTCATGGACTGTTTGTGGTTAACAAACCATGTTTGGTTAGTACCACTGGGTTCAGAGCTCAGAGTCAGATGATATAATACCCACATGTTTGAAATAGCCAACAGTTCAATTACAACCCACACTTCACTCTTGAATGTGGGTTATGATGTCTGAATTCTGTCGTTTGATGTATCCATTAAATCTGTTGTTCTGTCAAAACCATCAGGGCAATAATCTCACCAGTAGTTACTTGCCATCTACCCTGGAAGAGTAATCAATTGCTTTCACTTCATTCTGATAGGAAAATTCACAATTAGCTGCTGTGGAAGGAATTCCACATGCTTTTCCTTCACATCATTTTACCAAAGAAGGAACTTCTGCTGACATGCAATCCATTAATTTCTCAGTATCACCATAATAAGTGTTAGAATTCCACTTTTCTAGGGAAGATAATGTGTTGGTGCCAGAGAAAATGCTCTCTGCCATGATGGGCTAGAAGGCCCTCTTCTTCTGAGGAACTCTCCGGAATTTGTTTATGCTCCTGAAGCACAACTCCCTGCCTTCATTTCAACTTGGCAAATATGAGCATTGCACCATATAGTAATTTTCCTAAACATGGGAAGAAAAAAAAGATTGTCAGCAGGGAATTGCATACATCCCCACTTTGGATGCCTGCTCCTCCTCCAGTCTCTCCTCCAGTTCCTGCCAGGAAAAAGAACATCTGAGCAAATCAGTGAATGTTGTTGCACTTCAGGGAAACAAATGTAAGTGGCGTCTTATACACAGTTTCATGGGAAGAAGGAAGCAAACCCATCTCAACCGGACGCACTCCATGCCAAAAGCCATGAACTGAGAAAGTGGTATTTAAAGAATAATTTCTTGCACTAGAATAAATTATCCTTTTTTTCTTTTCCTTTTCTCCCTATCACTGTAATTTGTATTTGAAGATTTTTGTGCTAGACTGTAATGGGGAAATTTAATACTGATGAGTGCATCAGCAAAAGCATCAGGCTATAATATTCCATTGGTTGTTTTGAGAAAAATCAATTCAAATAATGTTTCAAGTCAGGAAATAACTCCAGGATGATGAGTTGAATTACACAGAAAACGCAGAAGTCAATAAGACAAAATCTAATGTTCAGGCTCCTCTACATTCCCTTTAGCTCAAATAGAACGACCTCCTTCACACCCAGTTATTGTTATTATTGTTTTGTTTAATTCTAGGCACTGGATAGATTTTGCTCAGCTCTGAGTTTTGGGGCTCACTGGCAGTTGGGAAAGATTTTTCCCTCTGGGTCACATAGACTAGGAATTTTTTTTCTTATGTCTTTTATATTCCCCTTCTTCCAAATGACGTAGGCTGGAAGACCAGTAGATGAGCAGATGACCTCAGGAGGACCTCAGTCACAGATGTTCCTCAACACTCTGTTTGTTTGCCTCATGCTTTTTTTTGGGGGGGGGGGGAGATGGCAGTGCTGCTCCCAAAGTAGATTCATCTTCAGGGAGGCAAAATCTAAGAACCTGGGGGTACCTTAAGGATAAAGTGACTGAGTGGGTTTGTATTTATTTTCAGCCGCTGATTTCCTGCCACTTCAAGCAGTGACTTGGGTATTGTCACCAGCCAGGCAACAGTCCCTTTTCCTTTGGACAGAAGGTTCCTTGGAAACAATGCTACATTGCTTTTTCTGCTGGGGAAGATGCCCCCTTAGAGACAATGCTATTCCTTTCCCACACATTCGCAGAGATCAACTGGTCCTGTAGAAATGATGTGTAGGTAGGTGGGAGCCTATACATTCCAGCCTCAGTCTGGACTTCCTCAGTGAATGTTTAGTATTTTAATGCTAATGATGTCGAGTGCCCTGAGGTTGCTTTTGGCTAAAGCAAGACTGAGTGCACCCCAGAAAACCAAACTGTAGACTTACATATGTACAGTTACACTGTTAGAAAACTACATTTTCTTACTCCCCCAAGCAGAAGTAACTGAAAAATGTTGCTGTTCCCCAAATGAGAATACTTATCCTGGCAGGCAGGCCTCCCAGAAAGCCATTTTATCCATCATTACCAACAACCCCTTGCTGTATGTAGCGTGAAGAGCTTCAGTGCTGGTTGAATTCCAAGGTGTACTTTTGGGGCCAAAGCTGGCATTACTTTAAATCTGTGTTTAGCAGAGCGGTATCCAGAGCTGTGGCTTCGCCTTCCTGGAAAGTGCTTCCACTCATGCATTGAGGGACAGCCATGTTTTTATTTCTGTTGGTCCCTTATAGGTACTTACCATTTCTCCTTAAAGAACCTGCCCTATACTAAGCCGACACAAAGGGGTAAAAGGAAAGCCAAACGGCTCTTTCAAAAGAATGATTTACAGGGTCCAAGAATTCCAGTTGTCAAGATCCTCGGGAGTAATTTATCTCTTGGGCTTATCGGGCCGCCAGTCCAAGGACGCCAAGAGAGGCTGGGCAAGGGCTGCGATTACTTGCTGCTGGGAGAATCGTCACCTTGGGACTGGGAGTTTGGCATCATCTCTGCAGTCAGCCAAGAGGGAGGAGGGCCTGCAGCACCCAAGGTCTAAGAGCAGAGCATCTTTTGTTGGTTGGAGACAGTTGGGAGAGAGATGGGCAGGGAAGGTGGAAGACCTGGAGAAGAAAGTCTGAGTGGGGAGGAAGAGGCTGAGAAGGCAAAGGCAGAAAAGCAACCAGTATGGAAGGACAAACCCCAGTCACAGACCAACGACAGCTGAATGAGGAGCAGAGAAAGTACCTGGCCATGATCAGCTTGGTTTAGGCCTGCAGTGTTTTGCACATATTTCTTCATTACTCATTGAGAATGACAGCAAAATTTTGCTTTGGCCACAAACTCATTTAAACGTCAGCAAGTTTCTCTCCCTCGCAGAGTCAGCCTTACTTTCTGCAACATGAGAATAATAATACTCTTCCTAAAGGGTATTGTAATGGTGGTTGGTAGACTGTAAAGTTGTTTTTGATGATGATGATATCTCTATACTTACCAATAGCTGAAGATCACTCAGCAGTTCACAACAATATACACTGCCCTGTTCAGCTTTATGCTTTGCACACACATGATTAATTGCAGTGCAATTGTCAAACCCTCCAAGAGCTAAGCAGAGTTTATACTGGCAAAGAAGGATTCTCCATGTATAAGTTGGATGCAGCCAAGGTCAGGTGCACAGAATAGCTGGCAAGCACCATGCACATCCTGAGTCAACGCCAGGCAGAAATCCAGGGTCAGTTGCAGAAGTTCGGACATGAGCTGAGGCCAGGATGCAGCAGCAGGGGCTGAGCAACAGCGTTGCTTCCAGCAAAATTCAGATGGAAAATGTGGGCTTCCATTCTCAGAGCTTGCTGAGCTCACCCACAGCTCAGCTGCTGTACATTGCAGTGCCCACCCTGAGAAGCTCTTCTGCAGAGCTGGGTGCTTATCTTAAAGGAACCCTGCCGATCTGTCTCTTAATGCCTTCGTGCTCTGTGGGATTGCGTGGCTATTCAGCTTCTGCTTCTTCTGAAGCAAAGATCCCCTTCTTCAGACTGGCCTTCTTCACACAGCGCCAAAGCACCCTTATGTCTCCTAACAAAGATAACTCAGGGCATCCTGGCTCCTCAGAAGAAGCATAAGATCCTTCCAGTGTGACATGAAATACACAGAAGAGTTACCTCCTCACCAAGTGTAGTGATTTTTCATTGTATGCTGAGTGAGGAATTGGTAGCCTGTTTGTGTGGAAGGTCCTCAGGAACTGCTCAAGAAACTCATGTTATTTGATTGATTGATTTTTATATCACCTAATGGCCGAGGCTCTCTGGGCAGGTATCACAAGTTCAAAACACAGAAACACATTCCTTGACCTTCTGCAGAAGGTGTGAAATGCTGTTGGACAGCTTTCCCCAGTTTGGTTGCTTCTGCTGGTCAATGGGATCTGGACAAGGAATGGTTGGCCCGTGAAGTTCTCTTTGGTGAATGCCTCTGAGACTGGAGCAGGTTCTGGATTGCCTCCATTATCTTCTGAGTCTTGTTGTCTGGATGATAGAATGACTTATTCATTTATTGCATCTTTAAACCACCCAATAGCAGAAGATCCCTGGGCAGTTCACAAAGAAAAATGGGGAGGGAATGGAGAAGGACGTCCTTGATCACTTTCATGTTTCATTAGTGGAAAAGAGAACACCTTCGCACAAGAAAAAGAGATAGAAAGATATTTCCAACACACACACATATCGGCTATGCCAATAGGAGGTCCTGGCTTTGCGTGTTTTGTGGTTTGCTGGTGCGCCAGTTGTCCGTGCTGGTCGGCCACCCAGTCCTTTTCTAATCATTGCATACAGCATGTTTGCATGTATGCACTGAATGAGCGCTGACAACCCATTCGTGTTTTTAAAATGTCACGATTGGTGTAATGCTCTGCTGGTGCACCATTCATTTTAGATTCTCTTGTTTTGGGCGAAGGCTTCAAGGTATATTTTGTCGCTGGGTTTCACTGGTTCCAGCCAATGAATAAGCATGGGACAAACTGCTTCTTGTTCATGCTTTTATCTATTTGTTTTGACAAGCAATGTTCCCGCTCTGCCAGGTTGCCCCTTGACTCCAAACCAGTTGATCTCTCTGAGTTTCCTTTTTGCACAGGGGACTGTCCCTGGCATTTGCTTGGGTGGGTTCTCACTGCTCCAAGTCAACTTTCCTGACCAGTGTCTATGCCACTTTCTGTGAACGGAGTCCTGAAGTAAACCTGAAATTGAAACAATACCTTTCTCTACAG
This sequence comes from Varanus komodoensis, assembly GCF_004798865.1. Classification (NCBI taxonomy): domain Eukaryota; kingdom Metazoa; phylum Chordata; class Lepidosauria; order Squamata; family Varanidae; genus Varanus; species Varanus komodoensis. The sequence continues at coordinate 7,747,563 of NW_025335780.1, forward strand.
TTTTCTGCTCATTTCAGGCTGTCATCTGTTAATCACAAATGCCTCCTTCTTTATATTTTTAGCAAACTGCACGAGCATATATTTAGCAATATATGATGTTTCCTTTAGTGTTGTTATGGCAACCAGTTCTGTGCACTCCTAAGTGAACATCGCTTTAAAGCCAGTTGTATAACTCTGGCACTCTAACGTGCTTTAATAAGTTTAATGGTAGTTTCTGATAGCTAGCTCTTCTCTACACACAGAAGTAATGGTGTTTGACAGATTTGCTGTCTCGTATTTGCAAATATACAAACAAACCTTTCAGAATGTCCTCAAATGTGGATTCCCCAGATTCTGCCCCGCCAGTTCTCCCCGTTATCAAAAAAGGAGAAAGGAGTATGAAAACCCAGCTAAATGCTTGTTGAATGAGCAGAACTAAGGGGACGAACCGAACAGGGCATGAAGGATGCACTCAGCCTGACCAGGGCGGCAGGGGTGCGCTTGCGTCAAGGAACATCATTTTAATGAAATGTATGATATGCTGCAGATGAGCATCCTTTCCTCTCTAGCGATTGGCTGAGGGATGAATGACAAAGTGCTGCATTCTGAAATGTGGGTGCTCTCTCCTTTGTGTAGATGTTGTGTTCTACACAAGCAGAGTTTTCCCTAGATGGCTTGCAGAGAATCCGGCCAGGTCCCTTGGAGCAGTTCTGCCATATACCTTTAGGACTGTGTCTAAGTGCTGGGCCCACATACAGCATGGTTCCTTCCAGAAAGCTGGTCCCAGCCATAATCCAAGCCAGGAGACCCTGCAAAAAGGTGGGGAGATCATAATTGCACAGGAGGGAAGGGATAAGACTCCCTCCCCGCTTAGATGTTAGGGCATATGTCCAACACAACCTGCAGCCCACCTGCCCCCAAAGAGTGTCATGACTTTTTTCTTTTTAATTTCAGTTGGTTTGGACATTCTGCAAAGCAGATTCACTGTGGCCAGTCAGTGTACCCAGGGTCGTCTTAATGCATCGGCCTGATGGGCGCTTGCCCGTGGGCCCCATACTAATCCGTGTATGTTAACCCTTGGAAAATTGGAAAACGTCCAAAATTAACAGTAGTTGTAGCTGTCATAGGGGCCCCAGTACACTGCTTTGCCCGGGGCCCATAATGCTGTTAAGGCGGCCCTGAGTGTACCTGGCAACAAACTCTCTGGAAGGTGTTTTTTGGGGAAAGAAAATAGGAGCCCTCTGCCCCCTGCAGAACCTGCACCTGGCCGATCGTTCCCCCTGTGGCAGCCCAGGAGGTAGGAAGCAAACTGACTCCTCCACCAGGATACCTGCCAGTAAAAGCAACAACTGCTGGAAAGTGGGGAAAATGGCAGGGAAAAGAGCTCGTGTGTTCCCTTGCTGGATGCTGGTAAGCGAAATGGAAAGAGAAAAAATGGTGGTGACACATCCAGTTTTTGGACCATATCTTGCCCAGGTCTTCAGCATCGTACAGCCCTGTAAGCGCTGAACTAGGGTCAACTCACAGGGGGAGTTCATTTGCAATGCACTAATGTTCAGGTGATCGATCAATCGATCGATCGATCGACAGATAGATAGATAGATAGATAAAACTTTTATTCTGGTCAAAGACCAGCTCCATTCAATAAATACATAGATTTTTAAAAAGAAGAAAATACATTGAAGGTTATCTGTCATAAAACCCCAGTCAGATTAATAAATACTTCAACACAATATACTACTACCATGGTTCATATCCGTCATCTTAAGTAGGTGACAATCCCAGACGTTGTCCTTGTCCAACTAGGTAGAGCCACAATCCCCCAGGATCTGCCTTGGGACACCCATCGTGGCGGCAAAGAATTTAGCGACACTGTATGTTATTGCTGGGTTAGTGTCAGACAGCAATATATAAATACATTGTTGTTCTGTACGGCCCAGGAAGCTATTCATCAGTGGGGAAATGAGAGCGGTGAGAATATCCCTGCAGAATGTGCACCTCAGCAGGATGTGCCCTGGGGTTTCTGTCTGTTCCATCCCACGGGGCAAAGGCTCAGACGGTTCAGAATGCAGCTCAAGGACCAAGACTACGCTGGCCATCTGTCAGTGATTCGGCACTGCGGGTGAAGGGTGGTTTTGCACCGAGCACTCCCCAAGGTGCTCTTAACGCCTGAACAGCGCAAAACGGACTCATACGGGAAACGGTGTGGGTTTCCTGAAAGATCATTTGATTTTAAGTCTCTTTCTCATGACAGCCAAGGGTATTGATGGGTACTTAAATGAAAGCAGGCATCAGTGCATAGGCCAGCTGCAAAAGACACATTTGCATACAATTTGAATATCTAAATTTAGATGGACAGAAAAAAATAGAACTCAGAACTATATTTTAAAGACATATCACCATCGTGGAAACACTCTGACCTTGGCATTCAAAACAGGCTGGTCTGCATTTGTTTACTTCCTTCTGCATTAACAATTTATGCTTGAGCAACGCAGCTGTCAGTCATTTGAAGAAAATAATCCCCTTCTTAGATATGACAGGAATAAATATTAGGGGCTGAATTTCAGAGGTGACTACCCCAGGTATGATGAATTTTTATATTCTATTATAATACTTGGCATTTTATAAAACACTTGATAAATATTTTAACTTTCTGCCCAGTGTGCTGGTTTTCTGTGTAACACTGAATCTATAACTAACTATAAGAAACTATTAGTACATTCATTAAATGGGTCAAAGCAGGGGGAACAAATATGCAAGGAACAGATCTCTTTGCTTAAAATAAAAATGTGGCGCTGCTTTGTCCACCCAGCATGGCTGAGTGGCATCCTCCTACTTGCAGCCTCTTTGTATCTTGCCCCCCCCCCCCCCCCCGCCCCGCACGCGCGTGCACAGAGAGAGAGAGGGAGAGAGTTACATGATGGTCAGAATACACGTTCCTTTAAATACATAGCTGAGATTTCTTTTTTATTCCGAGGAAAGGGCCCAAGATGGATCAGGAACCTAGAGTGGACGGGAAGTGAGGGACTCTAACCTCTTGCCTGCAGCGTATGTTGCAACTGGATGCTTCCTTGGCAATGTGGACTGCGATGTGGGGACTTGCCCCAGGCTAGGACCGCGGCAGGTTCACGTTTCCTTCGCACCCCTTCACGTTAGAGCTTCCATCCATGCAGCGCCTGCAGTCTGGCCATGGGAGGTCACAGTCCACGAGTGAAGAAATAGGTGTCACACCGAGACTCACCCACATTCCTTGCATATCCCAGAACTCCTCCGAAAAGGCCCGTCGGTTAGCATCAGATGGAGACTGGGGCAAGGCCAACATGGCCACCTGCATCTGTCATAATGGGGCAAGAAGCTGTACATTGCGCAGAACTCCACCAAACCAGTCAAATCTCCTTCCTCAACGAGCCTCGGTGACAGCACCAGTTTTCACAAAAATCGAGATTAAAAATCGGATATGCGGTACTGCAAGTTGGAGTATAAAGCCTGTGCCCATTTTCAGTCCTTTTTCCATTTCTGTGACTGAGGCAGTTTTTATCAGATCAGCTGAAAAATCTGCACCACTGCACCCATCGTTGGGTAGATTGTGAATGCCGTGTTTCGAATTGTTCGTTCAATGGGGGTTAATTTTAAATGCAATAGAAGTTTGAGGCTTAACAATGAAACCTTTCCCCCTTCGTAACTCAAGGAATGGTCCAATTCTCCTTTAAGAGGCCTCTAAATATGACCTGTCGGGATACGAATGAGAGAGGCGCTCTGCTGCCTTACTAGAGGCGCTGGCTGGCTGCCATCAGTAAGCAGGATGCTGGTTTTCAGTGGCCCTTGGGCCTAATGCAGCCACTCTTTTCTTATGTTTCTTGCAAATTACAGGGCGAGAGCCCTTGTATAGCTTTCCTAATGCATGTATATCACAGAACAGAGCTGCCTTCCCTTTGTGTACATAGTTGTCATTTTTAATAGTACGAGGCTGAATCCTTCTTCGGTGTCCTGCTCATTTTGAGCTGGGAGGTTAACATTTTAGCCAGCTATCAGGAGGTCCTCAGGAAGCCAAATGCTTGCAACAGGATCTAGAGAAGTGAAATATTTTGAGGTTCACAAAAGCTTTGCCGGGAGTTAGAGGAGGATGGGGTGGGAAGGAATATTTAACTGGATGAGAGAATTCAGAGTGTCTACTGAGGAAGCTGAGATGGCATCTCAAGTCAAGAGGTGTGTCAAATGAGGAGCTGGGACATCTGGGGAAGAAGACAGAAAACGGACTTGCAACAAGCATAAGGAATGCCAGGGGAAGAACTCCAGAGAAGGAAAGGCTGGGAAAAGTTGGACCGGTGGAGTGGAGAGGGATATAGCTAATTTTATGCAAAAGGTCTAAGACAGAGTGCAGAAAATTTTAAGGCAGAGAGAAGGAAGGCCAGCTGGGCTTTCACTAAAGAATAGGTCAAAACAGGAACAGAGGTGGGCCACATGTGTTTATCCCAGGTGGTTTTAGCTAATTTGTGTGATCATGCCCAATGGTCAGCCTACGCTCCTTGAATACGCACTTCAATTGTAGGGCTGGTTTATTGGAGGCAGCAAGAGAAAAAGTTTCAACTGATGATTGCAGAAAAGGTCATGAGACAAGAAAGGAACACTATTTCCCCTGTTTTCCCTTCTGGAGGAGGGGTTTGCTGGCCCATGGCAGAACAAAATATTTCTGGTATTCAGCTTCAGACAGATTTTCCTTTTAATTTGAAAATATAATTCAGGAGATGTAATTGCTGCAGTCTGTGGATGTCAGTTTGTGCTGTGCCAAGCAGTTAAATGGAGGAAAGGAAACCCTGAGTTTCACTAAAGGCAGGCCTTCTTTTTTCCTTTCCCCACTTTTATTTTTAGCAGCTGATTAAGAAAGTCACCTTCAGACATTCCAGTAATAACAGAGATAATTGCTGTTGCATGGAAGACTTCCAGTTTGAAATGTTACTGTTGAACAGTTGCAAGAAGAAACAGCAGCTAAAAAGGCATTTCTGATCTGCACAATTCCTTTTCTTTCCCACTCTGTAACTAAAAATGCGCACTTCACTTTGACCTCTCAACTTGGCAGGCAACCATTTCAGAAATCAATGCTCACCTGAGGAGAACAGAAGCATTGGAGTAATCTTTCAGGTTAATGTAAGCAGAATCATGTGTGGAAGGAATAGAATTAAAATTGGAAACTACAGCATGCTGCTTTTTAAGTATGCAAAGGTTTAATGAACCAGCTCTTGAGCCCAATAAAAATGTAGTAATTTTCCATCATTTCACTTGCAGGGTTAATTATAGTGGTTCAAGATCAAAATATCACCCTGGCATGGACTATAACGGAGAAATGAATGGAATAATGTAGATTAACCTAATTTCTTATCTTATGATGCAATCACATTTGCGTTATGTGTGGGTTAAGTCAGCATGAAATTTGAAATGGCATGAGAGTATTATTGAATTATTCTTAATCTCAAGTCTCATAATTTAGGTTTTGCTAAGAAATGTCTTCCCAGGTCAGCCATCACGAAGGCAGCACCTTCAGCTTGAGAGAAAACAGTGCTAGACTGGATCAGACAAACATTTAACTTGGTTTACAGCATCTCAGTCTGCAATGGGATTTCCAAAAGCAGTACTGAAGGGTTATCCCACATGAGCCAGTTCCACCAGCAGGGCTGAAAGAAAAGAATGCAGTGAATGCACTTTTTCAGGGAAATGGGATTAAGTAAACTTCCAGAGTGGTGCAAGGTAGAGTTTTTGTGGTCCACTGAAACCTTGCAGAAGTCTCACAGCCTCGCCCTGCCCCAGATTATAAAGGTGAAGTGCTGATTTATTTATTTATTTATTTATTTATTTATTTATTTATTATTAACAATATTTATATCCCATCCTTTACAAAACATCTCAGCGTGGCTTACAAACCATAAATAATCAAACCATAAATAATTACAACGAAATGTGGTGGAGGCATCACCATCAGCTGCAGACGTTACAGACTCATAAACAAAGAGAGAACCGTGCACTGAATCACTTGAATTGGCACGCTGCTTTTAACATACTGTTTATTCATGATACTGATAAATCCATCATGTGGATAAATGACATCAAAGTTATGGATGAATCCTAGAAAGAGTCCTGTTGGTTGATTGTTTTATTCACTATTGTATCAGCTGCTTCCATTCATTGCTGCATTACAGATATTGCTTTATAGCATATTGCGAAGTGCCTTGGAGCATGTTGAAAAGGCAATGAGGCAGTAAAGAATATTTTAATTTTTTTTCTTAAGAATAGTCAGGTCACCCCTTAGAGTTTACTGTTCTACTGCTGAATCTTTTAAAAATCAATATACAGCACAATTCATTTTGAAAGGTCCTAAAATATTTTATCATGATGTTTGGAGTTTGCTTTTCCTCTCCTTGTACCTTTTCTTGCACTTTTACATTTCTTTAAAGAGTCTTTCTTTAGGGAGCTAAATCAGTCAAAATGCATGCAGTAGAAATTGAAATAAGCAAATATTTCCCAGAATAATGCTGTCAACAAGATTTTTCAGGGAATGGATGAAGCAATTTAAAAGAAGTGGTTTTAGCTGAATGCCATTTCCTTCATCTGTACAATGAGTCCAACTCAGTGTGACTTCAGTTACAATAGAACCATAAGCTATATTCATATATTAGCCATGAATGTTGCTTCTCTGAATTGGAAGTTTTAGGGTAGTTAACTGGCTACCACATATACCTGCTCTTAGGTCTGAGCTAAGAGGACTGTTTGCTGAAGGTGCTTTCAGCTCTGCAAAGCTTGTGCATGTTTTTGGAGGGACTGGCTGCAGGAAGAGGAAAAACCTTGATCAATTCCGAGTGAAAGCAAGAGATCTTGCCATCACCCTGAGTTGACTTTGTGATATCACCGAGCCAAATATGATTGGCTTCATTATGTTATGATTATTGCTAATTGGTTGTGACCATACTGAAGAAAAGAATGAAGTTTTAGGACAAACAGGGATAAAGATGGGCAGGGAATAGTACTTGAACAGCCAATAAAAATATGAACAAAATGAACACTTCAGAGACATGCGGTTTTCACAATTTAAAAAAAAAAAAAAAGAATGCATGTTTGAATACTATGTGCATGTCTACTTTACTTAAAACTGTTATCAGTATTCAAAATGCTAAAGCTATATTCTACATAATAAAAGTTATTTATTATCCTCAAAAGCATCTTGCTCATTTCTGCCTAGGTAGTGCAGTCCTATAGCTTGCTAGACAGTATCTAGCCTGCCAGCTGATTTTTGGACGCCCAGCTACGGAGTTGGAAGTTTGCTGGAGCCTCTTAGCTGGAGTTCCACTCTTGCTGCCCCCTCCACCCTTTACAGAAAAAAGGAAAAAGCTCGCCTGCTGTTTCTCTGCGAGCATAACGGTGAACTTGGAGAAGGGTTTTAGGAAGGGTTCTGGAAAGGAGAGGGGGTGTACTCGGTATGTGAGGTATCCTGGTGGTGCCTCAACATCCTTCTCTCCAGCTATGAAGCGCTGCACTTAGGTGGACAAAATCAGGCCTCTTAAGCGCTTTGTAGCATCAGACAAATATCAGACAAAGCAACCCTCACCCCTTCGTCCTCCCACTCTGCATAAGATGCCCATGGTCCTCCAAGGTCCCCTTAAGATCTTTGCGTAAGACCACTACACTTCGCATTCTTGCAAGAAACTAGTGATTCCAGGGGAAAAGCTCCTAGAGTGACTAAGGGAAATTCATCTTGCCTTTAGTATTTTTTAAAATTTAGAATACTTCTATGGCATCCTTCTAGCTGAGAATTCCAAGCTACTAATTCAAAACAAATAGTTAAATTGCTTCAAATGGCTCTAGTTGGTGACTCTTCTTGGTTTTTCCATCTTCCTGTTGCTTGTTCTCTGATAGTGAAGACAAATTAGATAGTTAGCTGCCTCTTGCTTTCTTAAAATGTATTTTTATTTGCAACACAAATATAAGAATAATGTGCACCAAGAAGCCAAAAAACTGGGTTTGGGAAAAAGAAAACCATCTCCTATTGGAAAAAGAGAGAAGGGAGGGAAAGACCCACAAGGAGAGGGAGAAAGGATTAGCATTTCCATTTCAAATGTATCCATTATAAGCAGTTTGCATATCTAAATAAGCATCCACACCACTTTGAAGTGTGTAGTAGATATGCTCAAATGTAGGAAGAGCAGTCAGATTTTCAGTCTGTCGACTAATAGCTGGTGAGCATTTTTCCTCCAAGCTCTCTTTGCTACCATCTCTAATGCAGTCATTATAGATCTAAAATACTTTTCTGCACATAGCTAACTTGAAATAGGGATGGCAGGAAAGTCCTCAGCAAACTTAAAGGGGTTCAGATTCTAAGACTTGAAGCCATTGATTCTGCAGCAGCAGTAAGCTGCAAATGATTTTTTTTTAAAGTAATTTAGCAGCAGAAACACACACTTTAAACAACCTAGCCAAAAAAGCCCACTTCCTTCACTGAACTGTGAAAATACACATTTCCTGGGGACCCGTGCATTTTGGGGTGAACTGTACAGTGCCCAGTGTTCCTCGGACAGAGGAATGCGTGGAATTCTTAGGACTTTTTTCTAGGATGCTAATTCCTTTCCCTCATTTCCTAGGGTTTGGGAAGGCAAGTCCATGGGAATGGAGCAACTGCCTTTTCTGCCTTTCCAGACTTGCTCCACCAGGGTTGTGCTTCTCAGCTCTTGTCCTGTTACTGTCATTAAAAAATAAAATACGTCTACCTGCGTCAATGTATTTGGAACTAGGTAGGGGAGCTGGGGTAACAGACAGGAAAGGCAGAAGAAGCAGGCGTGAAGTGGCTCAGTGACTCAGTGCAGACACAGAGCAGAAGTGTGCTTGAGTAAATAACTAACATCAGTTGGCCTATTTCCTGCCTGATTCCTAAATGGCCACACACATCACTTGAAACACCCCTTGAAAATGGAAAGAATATAAAGTATTCTTTATACTTTATAAGTATACAGTATGAGCACTGGCAAGTGTTCTTCCTTTTGTGGGGGCACACCAGGGAACTGAAGGGTCTGGGGTCAAAGGCCTGCCCTGCAATGGGCCCCATTTTGCTTTCCTGCCCACTGGTGGAGCCAACCTTCCTGCCTTCCTGTGGAGGATGCCCATGAGGATGGAGCTCCGTCTCTGCCCACTGACAGCTCCCACAAGTAGAGAAGGGAACGCACGATCCCCTATGGGCTGGGTGTATCCTCACACAGGGCCGCAGCCTGGCTGATTACATTTACGTGCATGCTGAAATTGGGTCTCCCCCCATTTTTATTTTTATTTTTTTAATACAGAAAAAATGATAAATACAAACACATCACAATATTAATAATATGATGTATAAACGCTCTGAAATTGGGTCTTAATACTGCAATTACTTGTGCTGTAAAACCAAAGTATTTATTAGAAGTGTACTTGAGCTTTTTGGGGTGTATGGGGTGATCAGGGAGGGGTAGCACCTCTGGTGTAGGGGCATGTCGTGTCCTCTTAGGGCAGCTCCTCCACCTTTGGTCCCCACTCGTCACCCAGCTCTCACCTGTGGCTCCCAGTAGCTGCAGCATGCGCAGCGGCCACACCCCGGGCAACAGCTTCGACTGCCTGGCCAAACCAGGTAGAGGGGAGCCGTTGGGTCAAGACCTTCGGTGAGATAGGGACTTGTCTGTCCCGAGCATGTGAAGCCAGACTCCGGCGGATTGAGCGGATGAGACCTACTAGAATAGGACCAACGGTCACGAAGGCGGTTTCTGCAAGCATTGTGGTACGCTAAGAGCACGGCAAGACACGAAGACGCTCTGGTCAACCACTGTGCCCAGCCCATCCCCAACCGTCTCGACTCTTGTCCTGCCACTGGAGCAAGATGGATTCTGGGAAGAGAGAGTGAGGCTGACTATGCGCAACTCTCCCTCACTTCAATCCAATCCATGCGCAAGTCTTGACATCCTCAGTTCTGGTAAACCTCAAAGTCCTGTGGCGATGGGCGAGCGACGAAGCAGCAGGTGTGGATACACTGGGAGCTGTTGCCGCGGACCTGCACACAGGCGTCTTCTTGCTGACCGAAGCAACAGCTGGATTCGACGTCTACCTGAGTGACTGAGCAGCCCTCTTTAGGGCTGCACTGCTCACCTCTGTAGCAAGAGGAAGGGGCTAGAAAAGGTGTCCTAAACATTGTTTGCTTCACAGAACCCTGGCCAGCTTACTGCGACTGGAGGGGATCCCATCTTATGTGGTCGAACAACAAAACTGCAAACAAAACGCAAATGCAAGGTAACACCACTGACTATTGGCACATGGAATGTACGCACACTTCAAGACAACCCCTCAGCAGATCAACCAGAAAGAAGAACAGCCCTGGTCGCCAGAGAGCTCACAAGATTTAACATCGATATTGCGGCCCTGTGTGAAACTCGCCTAGCCAACGAAGGTCAGCTCACAGAAACAGGAGGTGGTTACACATTCTTCTGGTGTGGACGTAGCAGTGACTAATGTGAATCTGGAGTTGGCTTTGCGGTTAAGAATCATCTTGTCCCCATACTTGCCAGTCTTCCCAAGGGCGTGAACGACCGACTCATGACACTGCATCTCCCACTACCGAGAGGAAAGCATGCCACACTGATCAGCACCTACGCACCCACGATGACAAATCCAGATGAAGTAAAGGACAAGATTTATGAAGATCTTGATGCCCTACTCTCATCCGTGAAGCGCACCGACAGGCTGATTCTGCCTGGCGATTTCAACACGAGAGTAGGATCCGATCACTCTACCTGGGATGGTGTCATTGGAAAAAATGGAATCAGCAAATGTAACAGCAATGGCCTACTACTACTGAAGACATGTGCGGCTCATGATCTGATCATCACTAATATCATCTTCCGCCTGCCCACTTGCAAAAAGACGTCCTGGATGCACCCACGCTCCAGGCACCGGCATCTCATTGATTATGTCATCGTGCGGAGGAAAGACAGACAGGATGTAAGGGTGACCAAGGCCATGCCGAGTGCTGACTGTTGGACTGACCACAGACTCATCATCTCCAAATTAAGCCTTCACATCAAGCCTAAGAGACGTCCGCAGGGAAACAAAGCTGTGGTGAAAAAGATCAACGTCAGTAAACTGAGGAACCCAACACAGCAGCTTCACTAGCAGAAGATCCTGACAACCAACTCTCAGAGCTGCAATTAGAGGAAAATGCTGAGAAGGACTGGGAACGCTTCCGGGATATTGTGCACTCTTCTGCACTAAAGGTTCTTGGACCCTCACACAGGAAACAGCAGGACTGGTTTGATGAAAATGATGAAGAGATCAAGGCCTTACTTGCTGAAAAGCACCGCCTTCACCGTGCTCATCAGAATGACCTGTTGTCAACAGCTAAGAAAAACGCCTTCAACAGCGCTCGCAGGACTGTACAGAGCAAGCTTCGCAAGATGCAGGACTCCTGGTTGAGTGCCAAAGCAGATGAAATCCAGACGTTTGCTGATAGAAACGATGCCAAACGGTTCTACGAAGCCCTCAGATCCTTGTACGGACCTCAGCCTTCAGGGAGCTCCCCTCTACTGGACTCAGATGGTGCAACTCTCATTACTGAGAAGACTCCGATTCTACAGCGTTGGGCTGAGCACTTCCAATCCATACTGAACTGCCCATCCTCCATCAATAATGAGGTGATTGATAGAATACCCCAGGCGGAGATCAACCACAGCCTGGATGCCCCACCACCAAAGCCTGAAACCCTACAGGCCATCAGCCAGCTGTCCAGTGGCAAGGCCCCAGGATCTGACATGATCCCAGTGGAAGTCTATAGGGAAGGTAGTGCAGTGCTTGTTGATAAACTCACTCAGCTGTTCCAGTCCTTCTGGAATCAAGGATCCATTCCTCAGGAACTGAAAGGCGCATCCATCGTACACCTCTACAAGAGGAAAGGAAATCAACAAGTCTGTGATAATCATAGACGAATATCACTGCTCTCCATCGCAGACAAGTTCCTTGCACGTTTGTTGCTGAATCACCTGACTGACCACCTGGAACAGGGTCTACTACCTGAGACACAGTGCGGCTTCCACAAAGAGCGTGGCACTGTGGACATGGTCTTCGCAGCCCGACAGCTCCAAGAGAAGTGTCAAGAGCAGAATCATGAACTGTACACCATCTTTGTGGACCTCACCAAGGCTTTTGACACTGTGAGTCGTGAAGGTCTGTGGCGCATCATGTTGAAGTTTGGGTGCCCTGACAGATTCATCCTGATGGTACGTCAGTTCCACGATGGCATGACAGCTCGTGTTTTGGACGACGGAGAAGCTTCAGAGCCTTTCCCGTCACAAATGGCGTCAAGCAAGGGTGCGTGCTGGCACCGACACTGTTCAGCATAATGTTCTCAGCCATGCTGACAGATGCCTTTCAGAACAACTCCTTGGGAGTCAGCCTGAAATACAGGACCAATGGGAAACTGTTCAACCTGCTAAGACTCCAGGTTGTCACCAAGATAAAGGAGACTGTGCTATAAGACCTCCTTTTTGCTGATGACTGTGCCCTGAATGCTGGATTAGAGCAGGAAATGCAAGCCAGCATGGACAAATTCGCAGCAGCATGCGACAACTTCGGCCTCCTCATCAACACAGAGAAAACCAAAGTGATGCATCAGCCAGCTCTGAAAGCCCAACACCAAGAGCCCACCATCACAGTGAAAGGACAAAAGCTGCAAGAATTGAACCCATTTACATACCTTGGCAGCTCCCTTTCCCACGCAGTGACAATTGACATCGAGGTCAACTGCAGAATCGCCAAGGCAAGCTCTGCATTCTGCAGACTGCAGACCAAACTGTGGGACCGCCTTGGAATAAGCCTTGCTACAGACCTTAAAGTCTACCGAGCAGTAGTGCTAACTACCCTGATGTATGCCAGTGAGACTTGGACAGTGTACAGGAGGCATGCTAGGCAACTGAACCACTTCCACACAACTTGCCTCCACAGACTTTTGAGGATCCGGTGGCAGGACAAGGTACCAGACACAGAAGTCCTCTCCAGAGCAGGCCTGCCATCAGTTCACACCCTGCTGATGAAAGCCCAGACACACTGGACAGACCATGTTGCAAGGATGCCAGACCACAGCATCCTCAAACAGCTCTTCTATGGTGAGCTGTCTCAAGGAAAGTGATCACACAGGAGATAAAAGAAGCGATACAAAGACACGCTGAAAGCCTCTCTCAAGTCCCTGGTTATTGACACCACCTCCTGGGAGACCCTGGCACAAGACCAATCGACATGGCGCACGCTGATCCACCAAGGCTGCCAAACTTCTGAAACCAGAAGGACAACCATAGCACAAGAGAAGTGAGCACTCGGTAAAGCCAGAGTTGCAAATGTTGCAACAGTGGTGCCCACACATGTCTGCCCGACATGTGGCAGAACACTCCGTGCCCATATCGACCTTATCAGCCACCTGCGGACACACCATGGACAGCTCACAACCCATTAGATGTCAAGGTCCTCATCGAAAACGATGGACAAGCATCATCATCACTTGAGCTTTGCTGTCTGGTGAAAGAGACTGAGAGGTACAGAGAATAGTATTTTTTTAAAAAAGCTTTCAAAACAATTGGAGAAAAACCAGGTGGATAATGGGATACAGGAAGAATGTTGTACACAGATAAAAGCTCAGATTTGCCTCATATTTAAACAAATCTGGAACAAGAGCTCCCTCTTCAGGTAAGAGGTCTAGAGTTCAGTTGGGCTTCTCGGGAATAAGGAGAACACAGGGCTGAAAAACCAAAATGAACTTTTGGTCCCATAAATGGAAGAGATGGATCTATTGAGGCACCATGAATACAGGCATTTCTCCATGAACTGCGCATCTCAAACTCTGAGGCTTACATGGTCTAAAAGGTTCGGCCAGTTTATGGTGCCTGCCTCCCCTGTGCATATACTTTAGGAATACTTCTGAAATTTCTTCCCTTTGAATTTTCCCCAAGGCTTGGAGATTGTGCCCTACCTTGTTCTGCTTGCCAGCCTGCACCAAAGCGATTGCTTCTTCACAGTGGTCTTGCTTCTATTTTTGGAACATGAAATGGCCGCGGTGACAGCCTGCCGTTTCTTCCGTGTGTCGTGGGTTGGCGGCACGTGCTTTTGAGCGCATGCCAGCAGCTGTGCCAGGTTCCCTTGCCAGCATCTCTCACAGTTGTCTTTGAAAATGATCACTCCTCCAGTTCACCATTTAGGGCCCCCTCTGGCTGGCGAAAGCGTTTGTTTAGTGCCCTTGGTCAAGCTGACTGGATGCCAGGCCTTTGCTGCTCCCTGGCACCTGCTGTGGGAAATGCGCGTTGCCTCTCATCTCAAATCTCTCTCTACTGTATCATGCAGGGGCAGGTAACTTCTGGCCCTCAGGCCATTGTGGCCTTCAATTCCCCTCAGCCTCTGCCAGTCATGAGGATCATAGGAACTGTAGCCCAAAACATCTGGAGAATCACAAGTTGTGCAGCCCTGCAGAGAACTCTAGGGAGAGATTGTTGCAGGGGTCTGGAGGGAGTTGCAGCTGTAGCATCCCTTTTACCAGCTGTTGCAGTCACGGGGGGTTTACTACCTCCTTCTGGGCACTGCCCGGTACCCACACTAATGCACGTCTGAGCAATTTCCTCCCCAGTGGTGCGTGGATGGAGTTCCACAGCCAGCTCTGTGTGATGCAACTCAGCCTTCCATTTTACTCCTAGCGTCCCATGTCAGGGGCTTTGGGTTGTGAGCGCCAGCATTTCTTCTCTGCAGAAACAGGCTGCTTCTATGGCTCTTTTAAAACAATACCAGGAGCAGCTGCCATCCTACTTGACTGTGTTCCTTTAAAATGCCACTGCGAGCTCAGGGTGAGTGTCGTGTTTTCCCACCGCGCCTCTGTAACGACTTTTCCTTGGCCACTCAACAGGAGGGCTCGTTTCGCTCTCACTTCTATATTCCTACCCCTCCCCAAAGGCTGCCTTAAAGAGGGAACATTTAGTCTCCAAGCCGGATCATAAATACATTAGCTGGCTTCTTATTGAATCATATTCCTCCCTTCCACAGTCCTTGTAGACTCTTTGAAGTGCAGAATGCTTTTTCCTTTGTATTCAATATTGCTTCCTTGACTTTTTAAACAATTCTGTGGAAACAATAGGAATTTTTTTTTTAGGTATGCCATTTCCTTATTTTACAAAACATACATAACAACAGGGGGGTCTAATATGTTAAGCTAAGATATATGCACCGTAATTACACCTTAATATTTTAAAAAGAAACTATGAAAACTAGGTTTTTAGAAATATATAGTTTGCCATGTATTCAAGGTAGATGTGAGTTACCATTGACTGACAATGCATTTATTGTCTTATGTTTTATTTTCTAGTCTGTGTTTCCTCCAAGAAGCCCAAGATGGAATACAGGATCATCCTTCCCAGATTGTCCCACGAATCCTGTGAGGGTAAGTGAGAATCTTTGACTGGCCCACAGTCTTCCAGTAACTGATGAATGGCTAAATGGGGAACAAGAACATGGATTTCTTCAGCTGTAGTCCAGTATCCTAATCACTACACTTAAATGGCTCCCTTATGAATGCGGTCGTTGATCAAGCCATTATAGATAGCTGCAAAAATGTTACTAAGGGACTCTCATAGAATCCCAAGATGGAGCAGTTGTCTCTTTCCGTGTTGCCATCCTGCAATTGTCCAGGCTGACTCAGGTCTCAGAACGCTTCTGCTACAACAGATTCGTTACTCTCTAAGGCCGATGCTTCCATGACCAACTTCACAAGAGTAGACCTGGCTGACTAAGGTGAGGGCACCCGTATGTGCACACAGACACACAAACACATGCCTTTCTCCCGTTGACCATGTCTGGGCACATTTTCTCTAAGCATGACTTTCCGCACATGTTTTTCAAATGGAGGCCTGCTCTTAAATATGTTTGAGTGGGGGCATCATGATTCACACCCAGAAAGTCTGGATTCCAACAACAGCTCGTTGTTTTTGAGTCCATCTTTGATTGGGAAGGTCCAACGTAAGTGAATCCTCATCAAAAACTAACTGAAATGAATTTCCTATTTGTGGTTATTCTTTGTTGTTTCCAATACTGGGGAAAGAGC
This sequence comes from Varanus komodoensis, assembly GCF_004798865.1. Classification (NCBI taxonomy): domain Eukaryota; kingdom Metazoa; phylum Chordata; class Lepidosauria; order Squamata; family Varanidae; genus Varanus; species Varanus komodoensis. The sequence continues at coordinate 7,763,662 of NW_025335780.1, forward strand.
CATCTGGGCAACGGATGGATCAAAACTGGTGAGCAAGCTGGTCATGGCAAGGGACTGATGGAGCCCCCCTTTAAGGCCCCGGTAGCATCTCTGCTACACACTTGAGTGCTCCTCTAAACTCTCTGCTATTGACATCTGAAACTTGACATAAAACAAATGTGTAGTCAAGACAGCATTTCCTTTGCTCCAAAGTAAATTCTATTTTAGTTGAGTGTGCACTTATTTGTTAATTCTATACGAAATCTCTAATGCTGCTTCTTAGGTTGCAGAAGTGTGGTTTTGCATATGATTTAGGACACACATTCCAATATTTGGAGGTGAAAAAAGCTTAATAAGCAGACCCAGTACCAGGGACAATGTCTGCTTATTAAGGTTTGGCTGTTCCACCTATAAAATGGAACTAATGAGTGATATATCGGGGTCTGTGAATGAGCTGAAAGATGATATGGACTAGAATGGATGTTGTGAATGGACAAAATTTCAGTGTGACATAGAAATAAATAGAAATGTGATTCAGGGCTTTTCCCCAGCCCATTGCTCCCATGAAGCCTGTGGCTTATTCACTCAGTTGTCCTTCCCAATACCATTCTGATGTTGCGACTCCTGGGCAAAAAGCAGGATGTTAGAAAACATTTTAAAGTGCCCTTTCTCTTCTCTTCCTGCTTAGTGTATGGTCATTTTTTGGGATCTTCCTGTGCATTCAGCATAGAAAAACACACCTGTGAGGATGGAAAGAAGCTTTCAGGATCACATGTCTTGCTTTTGTTAATGGAAATCAAAACAAAGGCCATTCTTTTGCATGCCACAAGGAAGCCACAAGGAAAGATGCTTTGCTTGGTGTGTAGCAGGTTCTCATTCACACAGTTGTGAGGTCGATGTTGTTAACGTTCCCTGGCAATCTAATCAACGAGGGCTACTGGATCGTATGGCATACAGCTCCCAGAAAGGAATTTCTGTAAATCTAGAGATCGGAAAGCCTGCTGCTGCCAGAGGGGAAGGAAAGGGCAATACGGGGCTGGGTAGTTTTGCAGCCCAGCAACTTTGGATCCCAGCTTTAATGGTCTCGTGGGGACTAGGTAATTTTGGATCTGAGGGTCTCATGGGGGAGGCCCACTTGAGATATTTCACCTGTGAAGCAACTGCTTTTTATAGTCATTATATGTTAGAGTTGTTGTTGTTGTTGTTGTTTTAAACACAACCCTTTGTCTATCCTGATTGGTTTTATTTTTTTTTTAATCTTGTGCATATGCAGTTTTGCATTTTAGCCTTTTAGAGGGCATTTTCTCAGTCTACTATAGCAAAAACAGCAAAGGAACAGGCACATTAAAGACTAACCACTTTATTTACCCTGGAATAAGTTTTCACGGACTAGAGTCCACTCACACAGGTTCATGGAGGAAGAGGGAGAGTTTCAGTTTTGTTTTTTAACAGCACACACAGGCGTGGGGAGAATTATGACACGAAGGGCAGAGGGAAACCGAGTCCAGAAGTCACTGGTGACAGTCTTATTAGTTGCCATATGCAGCATAGTAGTGCTGACGACTGCTCTCTTGGCTCTAGGCAAACCAGTAACACAGTGGGTGATTAAAAATCTGTTATCCTTAAGGAACGGCAAGAGCAGGCATCATCAAGCCCAGTTCTCTCCCCTGGTGAATCACTTTCTAGCTGGTCATCCACCCATTAGCAGCCCAAAGTATCTCTCAAGCAGGATGGGGACAAGAGTTCCACCTGCCCGAGATGAACTCAGGCGCTCTGCCTCTGATAACAGAAGTAAAAAATAGCCGAGGAGGATCTGAGCGATGGTTCGTCTGCTCCTTCCTGCTTTTGCCCCATCCCCTGTTAAAGACATCCATAGTGGTGGCCATCCCTTCTTCCCATTGCAGCTTCCATAGTTTAACTATGCACTGTAGTGAGTGGAAGAGTTCCTTAAGCTAAACCCAGCCCCAAAATAAATCCTATTGTGGCTTATCAACATAAATAAATCCTACTATGTTTTATCTCTACCTGTTCAAGTAAGGTTGTTCAGTAATCAGCTCGAGAATACAGTAAAAAATAATATAATATCCTTTCATGGCTATAAATATGTTAATGAGTTATTGCCTAAATGTTGGCAACCTTTTAGAAACCTCATCTTGGTAACAAGATTAGAATATTTGGAGCAAATTCAAAGAAAAGTAAGCACCATGGCCTATAATAAGGATTCTGTTTCCTTTTTCGTTTAGAGGTGCTGCCGTGTTCATTTGTTTCCAATGGGAATCCTCGAAGGCTGCAAAATAGTGCTTTTCTGACATACACTGATCTTGGAATTACAAAGGGCTCTACACATATTGCCACTTTGTTGTGTTTACCAGTGAGCTGGAACGTGGCGCTGTGGGTGAAGAACAGAGCCGTCCTCCTTGTCTATTTATGCAGAATATTCTTTGCTGCCCTTTAGAGCAGTAGCCCTTCCAAACTGGCATGTAGCAAAACAACGCATAAGAGCAATACATTCTTAAAAGTGATAAAAAGGAATAAAAACATTTAAAAAACAATAAAAGGAACAATAATGCTAACAATGGGAACAGCAAAAACAAGGAAGAAAACCTTCTACAACAATCCTATTAGAGGAAGGCCAGGGTAAAATAATATGCTTTCAAGGTCTTCAATAATGGAACTTGCTAAGCTTCTAGTGGCAAGTTATTCCAGAGGTGTGGGGCCACCTTAGAAAAGGCCCTGTCATGCATGGTTATCTACCTAACTCCCTTGCAGGCCATGAGAAGGGCCTCTCTTACAGACCTTAAAGCCTGTCATGGGTGAGGATGGTCCTCCAAGTAATTCGGTCACAAACCATGGAAAGCTTTCAGAGGTAAAAACAGCACTTTAAAGTTGGGTTCAATAATACACTGGCGGCCAGCGCAGGTTGGGTACCATCGTCTTTTGTGACTGGACCACCTTGTCCCCACCAAGACTTGGGTGGTTGCCTTCTGCATCAGAGGACGCTCTGAACCATCTCCAAAGGCAGCCTCAAGGTTGGCATATTGCAGTAGTCCAGCCTACATAAAACTGGTCACTGTGGTCAGATCCATTCTCTGTAGGTAAGGCTACCGCTGGCTTGGCAGCTTAGGCTAGTAAAAGGCATCCCTGGGCTTACCAGGAAACAGCACCTACAGGCAGTGTATCATAGTGGTTAGTGGTTAGTGTGCCAGACTGGGGCTTGGGATATCTGGGTTCAAGTCCCCACTCAACCATGAAAGCTGCAGAGTGGCTTTGGAGAGGAGAACCTTGTAAGCTGCTTTGGGTTTCTTGCAAGCAGGGCATAAATGGAATAGAATAATACCATAATGATACTCTACAGGTGTGATTGTACAAGAGTTAAGAACGAATCCCAGTTGTTTTTGGAATTCTGCTTGCAACCTAATTACCAATATAAGGTTTGGTGACAAGCATGGTTCTTTCTCCTCTGAGCCTACCTGTATTTTTCGTCAAAGCCCAGGTGAGCCTCCAACTGCCTTCACAGCTTGGATTATGAGGTTTGAGAATTGCCTGTTTTCTCTTTATGATGAAGAGGTCCCTGAGGCTGGAAAACATGCATAGCTTATTCACTGTTTTCTACATCTTTCCTCTTGCAGGCAATAAATATATGACTGCACCTGCTGCATTACAGAATTGTTTAGTCTACCCAAAGTTAATGCGGAAGGGAGTCTCTACGATCTTGCGGGCAAGAACAAATGCCAGGGGGACCAGCCTGGCAATGTACTGCTGCTTTAACGAGCCTGGCTGCTCCACGTGAACGCAGGACTACCGCAGATGAGATGACTGGGGACTAGCTTCTTGAAAAAACAGACGTGCCTCCTGTAAGGAATTGCTTGCTTCTGGAACCGAGGTTCAGCCTGGAGAAAGCCGCGTCTCTTGCGACCAGATTAGAGGCAGCTTTGGCCAAAGCCAAAATAACAACTTGGGATGCAAAAGCAAGCAAGGGCAACTCCAAGCACACACCCCTAGCAGAACGCTCCTTTATTACATAATTTATTTAAAATTGTTTAAATTAAATGTGTTGTTATTAAAGCAGAAGCAAGAAGCAACCCAAACACACAGCAGAAGGAAAACTCATCAAAAGCTCATTTTTGCTGTGTTCCACACAGCGCTGGGCAAATTATATCAACCGTCCTTCAAAGGAGCAAAGTGCTTGTATGTTGAGCAGGTTGTCATTTTGTCAAAGTTTGCTGTAGCAGCCAATCCAGCTTGCACACACTTGTGCATTGTAAGTGCCAGAAGTTGTGGTTCTTAGTATGGATGGAGTTATTCCTGCTCAGATTGGGAAATGTCGAATTCTGCATGGGAAAAGGTTGCAATTGACATTGGAGGTCTTTTAATACTACTCCCAGTTACCGTTGCTATGCTATCGTATAAATAGAAAACTCAATCAATGGCCTGGAATAGCACTCGCTTCACAAGTCAGCTCTTGCATTCACATCACATATCATTCAATTTCTTTCTGTAGTTTTCTATTAGGGATGGAAATCCTAAAGGAATAGAATCTGGCTAGTCTTCAGTTTACTCTGTTGGAATTTGACACTTTCCATGCAAAATAAACTCTTATGCAAAGATTATCTGTGTTTTACCCTCAAGCTAACAGGGAGATAGAAGCTTAAAAGACAGTTTGCAAACAGATACGTGAGAAGCAATGGAAGGTATTAGATCTGCCGCAACTTAGTGGTCAGCAGTGGTGCAGCTCATGGAAGACAGATGCATACAAAGCGAAATATTGCTGGGCTTTTGAAGTCAAGCAGGCCTGGTGCATCTTGAGACTCTGATCTAAAAGAAGCTGCTGCACAAAAGGAGGGGAAGTATCAGGCTTACAAAAGGTAGCTGTCCTGGTTCTAAGGAGCCAACGTTTCAATGTGGCTCTTTTGCTAAAGCAAAGAAACCCAGGGAGGTGTTGTGCAGACAGCTGAACACAAGTTTAAAGGTCTCCTCAAATGTTTTGAAAAGCGAGGGCCATACAGCTACAGATTTCCTGATAGTCGTGTCTGGAATGTACCTTCTAAGGATACTCCAAGGCAGAGAAGATGCCAGTTCTCAGTCATGGTTGGATTGTATCACTCTGCCAAGGAAAAGTTACATGATGAGTACAGTTTCCATTGAACCATCTGCTTGCTGCTGCATGCCAGGGGAGTGAAATATTGTCACTTCTCTTATGAGGTCCATAAATTAATCAATATGTAATTTCCTTTAAAAGGGGGAGGGGACATGTGTTCTTAAGGGTATTTGCCTCTTCACGTAACATAGTTCAAGCAGTGCTTGTTGGGATATGCAATATTGCTGTATAGGAAATGGAAGCTGGAGAGCCTGGATTAATTAGGTTGCGGGGGTAGACAGCATCTGTTATATAAATTGGCTTGGAAAAAATTAAGAGTAATTGCTGGTTGTTCTGGGAATTCTGCTTGAGGCCTAATTGCTGATATTTATTTATTATATTTATATCCCACTTTCCTCCCATTGTGGAACTCGGTAGCTACATGTGTTCCCAGGTGGTCTCCCCTCCAAGTTCAGGCCAACCCCAGTCCTGCTTAGTTTCCATGTGGTCGACGCCTTATATGACTTCAGACCACACTCTGGGCCAGCATTATCAAAGGACAATTGCAAACATCTGTCCAGAGATGTTTTCCCAATGCACGGTGCCTCTGGCTGATTAAGTGCCCTGCAGTTTACTCTGATCTACCCCTAAGCAAACTCTAGACACTGGTTCACAAGTCCTTCCCTTCCTTCTTTCTCTACTGCACTTGCAGGAAGGGAGAAAATGCCATTTCGCTTTCACTGTCCACAGCATGACACATTACATATCCCAACAAGCTCAGTCGACTGATAGTCCTTGACAGTTCTTTTCTACCACCAATGCAACTGTATTAAAGCAAAGCAAAGAAGCAGCAAAACAAACTGCAAAGTTAAACAGGTGATTTCAGTACCGGTGCTAAACATTTTCTGGGAGTAGATTTTAAAGGAAATGATAATTCAGTGGCTGCTAATGCTGTTTGGAAGAGCCTGGAGGAGATCACATGACGTGTGTGTGTGTGTGTGTTTCCCTTTTTGAGAGATTGGGCAAATAATTAAGAAATGTTAAAGAAAAATGGCAAAAATCTTTACCAAAAATGGCCCCGTGAAAGGCATGCCTGTCCAGCAACTGTGGAAAGAGGGGCATCCATCATGTAACCCACCTTCTCTGGAGACACCTTCTACCCCACCCGTGACCTTCTTTCCATATTTTCCAGGTTGCACGGGAGCAGTGCTGCTGGAGGAGGAATGAGGCGCCTCTCTTTGAGCTGAGCTCATTGCGGTGTCAAGCAGCCTCTTTTGCAGCAATAGGGCTCATGCCCTGCAATGCACCAAGGAGGATGTAGGAGCTGGCTGTGAGGGTGCGGGGCGTGGGCAGCTGGGCGACGGACAATGCACCAGGACCCAGGAGACCAGGCAAGGTGGCCCATGCCAGAATCCGATCACCAGTCCAAGCCCCAAGCCCAAACTGCAGAATCAAACAGGCCGGAGTCGAGCCAGGAGTCCATTGGAGCACAGCCCAGGAAACCCGGGAGCAGTCAAACACGAGCCAGGAGTCGAGAGCCTCGGAGGCAGCACAAAGGGGTGAGTATCTTGAAGACAGGAGCATTGCTGACACGGCTCTTCCATGGGTTCCCTCAGGGCTCCTAGGTGGTGCTCATGAGGACCCTGACAGCGGCAGGAGAGTGAGGGACAAATCCAGGCACAACTAGGGCTGTTATTCTGGTGCTTGGCCAGCAGGAGGAGCCCTGAAGCTGCCCAGATCCTGACACTGACCAGGGAGCAGTGCAGTAGGAGGGGAAGGGTCTGATCCACACTCATGATAAAAGGGGGGATCAGCTGGGCAGCGCTGCAGAAAGGAGTAGCGCCTTCTGGGCCCATGCTGAGTTGGGGTTTCCAGGTCAGGTGACACAACAAATTATCACCGTACGAAGAAAGCATTGCACAGACACTTGTTTCTGTTCATGGTTTCTGAAAGTCAAACGTACCCCACTGAAATACCACAACGGGGGCAGGCAACATGGCAGCAGAGTTCAGAGGACAGGTAAACCAAGGCAGGTAGACCAAAACAGGTAAAAAAAGCCACTGTGTAAACCTGGACATGCTTTTTGGGTGGCCTTGACAATCCGTGGCTTGCACTGGGGGTCACTGTAGCCATGACAGGTTGTCATGTCATCTGGAACTGGGCAGCCAAGCTCATCATGGGTACCAGACCTGCTGTTGAGTTGTTTGGCAAGAGCAGCAAAACCCCAAGCTCAAGTGGGCCACCATCAGTGCCAGCTGCCCACAAGTGCCCCATCAGCAACTGGATCAACCAGTACTGCTGGAAGCCTCAGTCCCGGAAGTCCCCTGCCATTATCACATGCCGATTTATCTTGCTGCTGGTTCCCTCTTCCTTCCACCCTCCCCTGTGTTTGCCCAGAGGGCCAGCGTTGGCCATCTTCATTCTGGCAGCCACCCATGAAGCCTTCAAAGTGCCCAAACAGCACAGCCGGGCCTGTTGGGGCCAGCAAACAATTTTACAACAGCAGTGTGCCAGTTAGGCGCTTTGAAGGGGCTGCCAGAGTGGAGACTGCAAACACCAGCTGTCAGGAGCTGTACACACCAGAGTCTGGGATGGCTTGCTTGCACATCCAGCGGACTCTGGGTTGTTACCCTGTAAGCTGTTGTGCCATGCAACGTGGCGAAGAGTAGACTGGGGGCAGGGGGCAATGCATGCCTCTATTAAATACTTCCAGCATGTGCAATGGTGTTTTCTTCCTTATTTCTGGTGACGCCTCCTCATGGCCTCCAAATAAAGGACCTAAACTGAATGACCTTTAGCTACTTTCTTGGTGGAATTGTTAGCATTAATGGGGAACACATGACTTTGTTCCTATATAACTGACCTTTCCTGCTGTCAGCTGGGCAGAGGGATTTCCAGGGCTTAATAAGGTTGAGACAACCTATTGGGAAACTAACTGGAAAAGGGAGGAGAGAAATATGGACACCAGTTAACCTATGACATTGCTTTGAATATTCAGCAATACTCAGGTTATTGGCCCCCGCGTCTTAGATATTTCTTGCTGTTTTCAGCTCTGCCCAAGGGGTTTGAATCATGTTATATTTTGCTTTAATATGGATGGCACTCTGCTTTGCTTTGCAGATGCTACTTATGTGGATGCAGCTGTCCATGATGCATAATCTTGGGATGCAAAATGATATTTGCCCATCATTTTAAATGTTAGAAATTGTAATTAGGTTTTAACTTCACAGTCGCTTTTTGGTTTTGATTCTGTTTTGATTCTTGATTTTGATTGTGTGTGTGTATGTGCATGCGTGTGTGTTTTTTTTTAAATCTGTGAAATGTTATTGGTTTCATGTGTTTATTTAACTATTTATTTAATTATTGTTAACTTGTTAGATTATTTGTTTGTGGTTTTTGTAAGCTGTCCTGAGATGCTTTTGCGTATAGGGTGGGGTATAAATGTTGTAAATAAATAAACAAATAAATAAACCCAATAGGACTGCAAGGTTCTCCCAGTTCACCTCAGCACTCATTTCACCTCCCTTTCGTTTTCGACCACAGTCTGCTTTTGGTATATTCAAAAGGGAAAAATGCACATCTCAGATTGTTTTTAAAGGGTGCATTGATATATGCATTTTCCTCTTATGGACTAAAGCCTAGTACTAGGCCTTTTAAAAGTGCACATTTTTCTGAGAATATGTGGAATCTTTCTTGAAAAGAAATACATTCATATCCATGTTGCCTATCAATCAGGCAATTCGATTTAAGAAGGCAAAATTTAATTCTTAGACACCCTTACCTATCTCAAAATGGTGGGGGGGGGGATCCCACATTCATACTAATTTCTAGACTTACTCTGAATGTGCAAACTGAGCAATGTAGGTATTTACATTCCAAGTTAGAGTGAACCAACCCCCAACCCTCAAAACAAGCAAGCGAGCAAGCAAAAACCCAATGTCTTAAGTAACTTTGCAAGTCTGTTTGAGGTGGTGATTTAAAGAAAGCAAATTATTTTTAAGTATTTGACGTCTTGCAAATTAGAATTTAATGTGGCACAGGGTAACTAAAGAGTGGCATAGTTCAAAGTAATATAATCTGCGTTTATAAACAAGGAACCTTCTTCTTAGTTCATACTCAGGACATCATTATTTATTAAGTTAATCTCTGCTGATCAAGATAAACAGATGTCCAAAATCTGTCTGCCAGTATGCTAAGGAGAGTTTAAACAGCTCCTCTACCAGTGCTAAGGTTTGGCTTTGTTTTCCTTTGCACAGGACAGTGTGGCTTTCAAATCCTTCTTAATGAATGTGCAGCACAATCCTACGCAACTCTAGCCACTGCGTTTTGTGGGGCTTAATCTGTAGCAAGTGTGTTTAGGACTGGAGCCTTCATATAAGGTTGGAATCTTCAACCTGGCACTTGCCAAGCTCTCTGCATCTCCTGATTTCCATTTTATTTCTTCAGGCACACACGCGTGCACACCCACCCACCCACACAAACACACAGAGAGTGGCTGGCATGCCACAAAGTAAAGCATCATCCTTTGGTGCCATCTTTATTTAAGTTCAACTGAGTGATTTTGTGCTTTGGTACTCAGGCAGTGTCTCTGCCTTGCACTTAGGTTGCTGGGCAGCTTGCTTTTCATCAGTGTTCCATAACTGGCACAGCCTCCCCATGGCAGACATGTTGTGAGAGCGCCCACGATGCTGTCAACGTTCCAAGTCTCCCCAGCAACTCCAAGGAGTTGAGGACCCTTGTTCTAAAGACCATGGCAAAGGACAGCCATCAACTTTAAAAGCTGTACTAGGGAATAGTAGCATCTGTTGTCGTCTTGGGAACAAAAAGTGAGCAGCAGTAAACATTGCACCGTGTTAGATAAAGTTGTTTGTTTCGCTCAATTTTCATACAGTATTACTTTATAAAGTGTGCACTGCCAGGGCTCTTGCTTTATTGCCGTCAAAATCAATTTCTTCTCATAGTTTTCATTTTTCTGTATTTTTTTCATTTTGCTTGTTGTCATTAAACCTGATTACTTCCACATCCATTCACCCCCCACACACAAAAAATGAAGGTTTGTTGACTCAGAATTAACAGTCAATGCACAGGGTTTCTCTCAAAAGTATTCTAATTTTAATAATGCACTTCCGCAAAGAACTTCTTTTATCTTGTGGAAAAGATGCAGAGAGTTAAACAGTAGCAATTGTCACAGCTCAGTTACCTCCCTGGAAAGGTTCCAGTTCAGGTACAATTTTACTAGTGTGAGAGTCCTCTTAATCTTAGGTGTTTTAGGCTGCAATTTTGCTGTCATTTTTTTAGACTGGTTCCATTACTGTTAATCTTCAGACATTCTTCAAGTGGGTCAAGTTAAGAGTGCTTGACATGTTCTTATCTTCCTTCTCAGAGGTGTAAAAAGCTTGCCTCCACTTTATGATTGGATGAATCCAACACACATACCTGGGAGATTTATTATTTGCATGTTTCAGCATAAAACTCCTTATCAACTCCTACAACTCCCATCAGTCTTAGCATAGTGAGGATGGATGGCCTAAACATCCAGATGGCCTCAAGTTCCTGAGCGCATTGTAAAGGCAACTCATCTTCAGAGAGTTTTCATGAAATGTGTTGGAGAGGAAGGCTGTTTTCTGGGCTGCCCTTTTCCTCAATACCCCACAGCATGTCCTCAAACTGCCTTGATGTTTTGAAGAAGCCTTTCTCGGGGGTTTTATCTCTGAGCTTATACAGATGACCAACAGCCCAAGGAGCTGGCAGCTCTTGGTCCCCCGTGGAGTTTGCTAAGTGTGAAGGAGGGTTTCCCATGCCACAGTGCTGGGCAGTGCCCACCCGCATCCATCCATTCTGTGTCATTGCCAAGTGATGGGAGTCCCCCTGCAGGATGACTCACGGTGACAAGTCTCAGAGAGGAAGGCATTTTGGCAAGAGCCACGCAACGTTCAGTCAAAACCTTGTTGTGGGGCATCCGACCCTCCAAGTGCTTGGAGCATCCTGGGACAAGCCTTTTTGGCTCTACTGCAAGAGCGCTGGATCATTTGAAACCCCTGGCCAGTCTAGAGGTCAGAGTGGCAACTTGTACCCTTCCTGCTTTCCCAGAGAAACTCCGAAACTGGTTTTGCTTGCCTGTTTTTTAACATGGCATTTGCTTTTCACAGTGCCTCTTCAAACATGATGCCGTCTAAATTATTGGAGTAAATGACACCCCTTCCATATACACACTCGTATATGAGAGCATTTTCTTTTTAAAATGAAGTGTAAATACCACAGGGGAAGGGTGTTAATGAATTTTTTAGTGCGGCAATTGTTTACCTGCTCCATGCTGTCCTTGTTTTTCAATAGCTCCATGTGTCTGCTTCTTCCTCTCCCTCACCCTACCCCTGGAGCGTGAGAGATGCATAAATAGCACCCTTTTGTTGCCTGGTATTCGGGCTTTGTTACAGTCGGGCATCTCTTTGGCCTGTGCAAACAGAGCCTTGCTCTGGTCACAGCTAATGCTGCATGTAAAGAGCATTAAAGTAGCTTGGCGGAAAATGCAATGCATCACTCAGCAGTTGGAGTGGGAGTCAGAAAGATACCAAAGTGACAGGAAGGTAACAGTGGAAGACAAATTATGAGGGATTTGTGACTTAGCAAGTGAGTTGGATTGTGGCTTGCCAGATCTTTGGTAGGCAGTAAAAGCAAGGGGTTTAGCCAGTTGATGGAGTGGGCCCTTGCCCATGTTGACTATGACTGGCTTGATGGGTGGCCCACAGGAATGTACAAAGCTTGGCGGGTCACTGTTCTGGAGGTACAAGTCGCACGTGTCCAGGCTGCCTATGTCTGCCAAATTCCCCAGAAAATCACTTTAACAAAAACACACAGAAATTATACAGCTTTTGCTAGCACAACCAATTTGTATGCAGCTTTGCCCTGATACATGAATTTTTTATCGATCTTTTCCTTGCAAATGATGTTGGATCCTCCTCCTCCTCCTCCTCATTTTCTGTATTGCCAACTAGCTGAAGCTCTCTGGACAATTTAGAACAACATGTAAGCAACTTCTACTATATGCATTGCAACTGCGTCACAAGATTCCGAGAAGTGTGGGATGTGAAAAATAATACACCTATTAATCCTAGAAGTGCAACTGAGTCAGTTCATGGGCCAAATTAAATGTTTCAGTATCAGTATTAACAAGATCATATACGGAGCACTGAAATATCTCATGCTTTTGAGATCAGTGTAATGTCTGATTTCTAACTGCACAGGAATTAGGAGAAAACAAGCCGTTAACATTTTGTTATTGTTTGTTTGTTTGTAAATTTACCTGTGAAACTTTTATCTTCTTTGGAGAGTTCTGTTCTTCTGAAACCATTCAGGCTTTTTGGATCTTCCTGGCAGGAAGATCTGTGAGTTGCCAAACTTTGGTTATTTTGGGTGTGGAAAACGAAAGGGCGAAGGAGGCAGAAATCCATTTTTCCAGCAGCAAATTGGCCAGATGATAAAAATCAAGCCATCCTTCTTGAACAGATACATGGATTACAACGAATCCGCCCACAATATACAATTAATATCAGTTTACATGTAGTTGCTGAACACTTGTAATCTGTTGGAATTTCTAGCAGCTTTTCTGGACTGAATCCTAGAATTCCTGACAATTCCTGGCTGGGGTTGATGGGGAGTTATTATTATTAATACTTATTTCATTTCTGTTCTGCTCAATAGCAGAAGCTTTCTGGATGGTTTATATTAGACATGTGTTGAAGCTTCATGGAATCCATTTTTCCATAGTTCGTAGATTTCTTCTTGTGCTTTGCCCTGTCCTGGAAAGTGAGCTGAGCTGAGAGGAAATCTTCAAAAGGAGGAGGCCAATTATGAGATTAATTCCGTAAAGGAAGCCACAGCCAGGAGTTGGCAAGAGCTGAGCAGGGCCGTCAAGGACAAGGCATTTTGGAAGGCACCCATTCATAGAGTTTGCCTAAGTTGGAAGGAATTTGATGACACATAACAAGACCAACATTTTTGTTACCTTTTTTATTTTATTTTATTTTATTTTTCGATTTATATCCTGCCTTTTTCCTACAAAGGGCTCAAGGCAGCTTACATCTCCTCCTCCATCTTATCCCCACAACAACAACCCTGTGAGGTAGGTTGGGCTGAGAGTCTGTGACTGGCCCAAAGTCACCCAGTTGGCTCCATGGCTGAGCGGGGACTAGAACCCGGATCCTCTGAGTCCCAGTCCCGGGCTCTTAACCACTACACCACACTTGCCCTTGCAGTCTCATTTTGTCTGTGTTGTAACCATACAAATGTTGAAATCTTTCCCTAGTAATAATACTTTTCAGGACACTTTTAGAAATCTTTTGGTTTCCTTTTCATTGGCTTATCCCCTCTGTGCCTAAAATCTAAACTGCATACAATCAAAAGATATTTGAAAGCGATTGAACTGTTTGGTGGAGGCAGCTCCACCAAAACAGGAAAATAAGGAGTTCCACCATCTGGCGGCAGAAAAATAACAGGAAAGAAATGGCAAACAAGAGTGGGAATCATATTTTCAGTTTCACACCCTTCCTTACATGGATCAGTCCCATGACAGGAACCAAGCATGCCATTATTCAGTGATAAGAAATCAAGTTGTATCTAAGCACATCAAAGCAGTTTAGATGTTATTTGTAGCACTAGACAAGTGCCAGGAGATGGATGTGGCCTCCTCCTGAGTAAATCTGTCCATCTAGCTTGCACGTGAGACAAATAATATCTAAGCAGGACCTTTAGGCACTGCATCCTAAATGCTTTTCCTCTGCTTGGTAGATTACCTATCTTTGTTCTCCAGCAGTAGCAAGTGGCTAACCATCCACAATCAGAACAGTTGCCTGAACGGAATTTGGTCTCATAGGAGCCAACCTGAGAACCTTCATACATGGCTGGAGCGGGAGACATCCGTGTCCCAGGTCACAGGTGTGTGCTTTTAACCTTCAGGTAGGGCGTTCCAAGGCTTGTTCTACAGTGCCCAAGCCAGTTGGGTTACTTCAACAATTCATGTTCCAGAGAAAGCCAGATCTGGGGCCAACGTCCAGGGCTTTGCTGCTGAGGGGTCCCTCAGAAGACAATCCAGAGAGCGGCATGAGGTGCGAGGCACTTGTGAACAGGCCTGGGACCAGCACCTCCACTGGCCAGTCCTGCCCACACTGCTTGCCACAGCCTTTTCCTGCTTTTTGCTGCTCTGCGTAGCTGTAGAGTGTTTGTTTGTTTGTTGTGCTTCGTAGTTCCTATGAAGGAAATGTGCCTCTTATGAAGGAACAGTGGTCAAGAATACTACAACCGTAGTCTCGTTTTCCTCCTTTTTAGTACAGTTCTATTTATTAATGTACATTGTAGAGGTCATGATGGCTTGCAGAAAAGGCTTGTGTGCCATGGCTAAGGCCCTGATCCTAGGCAGGTTTACCTGGAAAAAAGTCCCATTGAACTCTGGGTGATTTATTTCTGACTCAAAGGGTGCATTGCATCAAGTTTTCAATGATGTTCTAAAACTGAAAGGGGTGTGGAAAACAAACTCCGTTTCCTCAATAGCTGCCTTTCAGAAGCAATTTCTGCTAGAGATGATAGCACTTTCATGGAAGGATTGTTTTCAAGGACTGTTTTTCCTCTTGAGAACTGAAACTTTGAATCAAAGAACAGGCATTTAAAAATAACTCTGCAAGGAGTAGGCTTTCTCCATATATCTCAGTTCCAGTTCAAATGTACTTTGAGAACAAAGTGCAACTACTTCCTTCTTTTCTTTGTTTATTCGACTTTAAAAGGGATTTGCGGAACATGAGTGCTTTTGTTCTCACAGAACATAGCAATGATATTGATATGGGGAATGTTTCACCAGGTATGTGGAAAATGTGTCCTTAGATGCATTTTAACTGAGATTGTTCCTGAGCAATTGTTCTCTTATTCTTACCCGATTTGCTGATCCTGTATTCGACTTTATCCACTCCTGAATAATGAAGAATTGCTTCACCCATGGCAAAATTCCTACATTAAACTGATGTTTACATAACAATGGGTGAGAAACCATTGGTGCAATCATTTAAAATAGATTTGTGTGGGTAAGCAATACTTCCATGAAAGATGGAAAGGATTCCATTGTGTAGCAAAATGCATCGGGTGCAAACCAGCACCATCCTTACGTAGAAACACAATCTGTTGCAAATTTTAGCAATATAGAAGTATTATGAATGCATTAAAAATGTGCTGGGTGCAAAATCCATTGGCTGGATTGTGATAACGCGATGCTTCCTACGCTGCACTTAGCTCCACGCACCCGGCATCACTCTGGTGCTGCAGCACAGCTGGGTTTGCCACCTGGACTTCAGGGCAGGTCTCGCCCCTCCACCTGCTCGGAGCACCAGCTTCTTCTGTGCTGCCACGATGCCACTGTGGTGAGGACGGTTCCCCCGGCTGAACAGCGGTGTGCTGGTGCAACCTTCTCGGGAGTGATGGAACAGGTGCAGCAGACAATATTGGTGGCCACTCGCGGGGTTTGTGAGCATCCGATTCCCTTTTAGAATCTTCCTGGTAGCGCCCAGACTAAAAGAAATTGGTCCTGTGAGGGTCTTCCTACTCTCAGTGTCTTTTCTAGAATAAAGGAAATGGCGTGCTTGCCATTTGTGCTTCTCAACAAAAGTGGAGGGGGCAGGGAGGGTCCCTTGCATACTGGGAAGGGCACCAGGTGCTGCGGGGGTGTCTGTTATCTATGTGTGGCTCCCGGAAGGACTGGAACAAGACCTCCAAGGCCCACTCTGCATTCACTGCCCATGCTCCGCAATGTCCATGGCCCAGAGAGTTCCCTTTCTGGCATGGATGAAACCATTCCAGCTCCTTCCCCGTCCAGCAATGGGGGGGCAGGAGTGCCCCATTCGCAGTGGGAGAGGCACCAGGCACAAGGCATCCTGAGCACTAAAGAACACTCTAGGAACGGGCTCTATCGTTGTCCACACAGGCGTCTCGTTCCTAGAGCGTCACAGAGGTTTGTTGGAAGCAATGCACCACTCGAAGGCTCTTGCTCTCCTCCTCAGATGCTGTAGGAGGGGGTTCCCACCACCGCACCTTACGCACCTGCAAAGGCCCCAGGGAAGGGCCCCCCAGTGTTTGTGAGAACCCAATTTTCTATTATTTTAATTTCCCTCTTTAAAAATGCACCCATGAATTTTCATGAGGTGCATAGTTTGAAGAATTATACATAGGCTTCAACAAAGGCTAGTCCAACATTGGAATAAATATCTATTGAAGTCAGGCACCTGTTGATGTATCAAAACATGACAAGGTCCTTTGCATTATAAGTGGGGAGTGTTTACCCTCCCAGTTTTCTAAAACCAGTCTTTCAGCTGCCAAAATAGCACCAAGAATTCAGTTTGCCTTCCATTTGTCAATTTCTGTGAAAATGTCAATAATAGAGTGAATACATTGGTGAATCTTACAGCTGTCCCAGTACAAAATTTATCTGTGTAATAATCTCCTTCCTGAAAGATGTGATACTGGATACTGCCCAAACATATGTTTAAAAGAAGCATTGCTGGCAATTAACTGAATTGAATGACGACCTATTAAAGAGTCCTCACATTGTCCATTAGACATGAATCAAGGCTTGGCTGTAGATGGGACAGAGAGTTGCCAATACAGTGATCCAGTCATAATGATGATGCTTATTATTTCATTTCTATACCTCCCAATAGCCAAGGCTCCCAGGGCGGTTTCTAGAGGTACAAGAAACAATGCAAAATGTGATTATGTAGTTGAGAAACTCCTGCAGCAGTTTCTTAAATTTCCAAACGTGTCTATGGGTCCAAGAAGCTCGTGAACCCCTGCAGCAGGCCCTGGCACCATGCATCCCCACCTGCCAGGTGTGTTTCTTGCCCAGAAGAGCACAGGAGAGAATCAGAAAAGCAGCAATTAGTCCAGGGGCTGGAGTGATTCCCCTTCGTACAACAACTCGTGTGTGTGTGTGTGTGTGTGTGTGTGTGTGTGAGAGAGAGAGAGAGAGAGAGAGAGAGAGCGAGCGAGCGAGCGCAAACAGGATGGGTTCAGTCCTTGGAGCCATAAAGATTGTGTCTGTCCTGGAGTACTGGTATAAAACTTAAATTATGCTTCAAGGTGAACTTTAAGAGGACTGTAGCTGCTGTGGAAAGAAAAAAAAGGAGTGGAAAGGAAACATTAAAAAGAAATATTCCATGAAGACAAAGTCAAACTTTAGAGGACCAAATGCTCATTTGTTCCTGCTAAAGTAAAGTTTTGGAAAGAGACCAAGAGAAAGGAAAAAGGTGAGAAAGAGAAAT
Source organism: Varanus komodoensis (assembly GCF_004798865.1). Lineage (NCBI taxonomy): Eukaryota > Metazoa > Chordata > Lepidosauria > Squamata > Varanidae > Varanus > Varanus komodoensis. The sequence continues at coordinate 7,781,011 of NW_025335780.1, forward strand.
GGGAAATTTATGTGAAGGCTTTATTGAATATGCAAAGTAGAGAATTCCTGCAGGACCAGATAATTCTGTTTAAGGCTTAATTTTTCATGGTGTCTGCAGAAGGAATGGTACGAAATCACTTAAATGTCTGGAGGATTTACAGAGAAATTCTGGAGAGCTGGCTTGTGGGAAATTCTTTTAATGCTGTCAGTCATGTTCTGTCCTCACTTTATTGAGAACAACAGTCCTGGCATCCAGAATCAATTGATGGGGATCATTTTTCAAGGGAAATTTTCAGTCCCGAGAACTTAGATCTTATAGCTATATGCAGTGCTTTTTTTGTAAAAAAAAAAAAAGGTGCCAGTACTCATGTCGCCGCCGGCGCGCGACCACACACACCAATCCCAAGCCAAGCAGCATCCCAAGCCGGGCGGTGCGGACACACAAGCAGCCCGCAGGCACTATGTTAATGATGTTTGCTGCTGACCTGCTACGCCGACGGGTGATTCAAAATCACTTCGAAAAATCCTTTGGAAAAACGGTGCCGGAACACCGTTCCGGTGCGTTCGAGGACAAAAAAAGCCCTGGCTATACGTAAGGGCGGCGTCCTGGAAGTCGTGTAGGTTGCTGCCTGATTGAGGTGAAGGCCATCGGGCTGGCGCAAACGGGCTGCCCCGCCTCCCACTTCCCCGGACAGCCAGCACACCCTCTTGCGAACATTCCATGAGGCGTTGGTGGACTCTGTTGAATGGGGCCAGCAGGGCACACGGGAAGGTGAGAACCGCAAAATCGGGCAGAAGCAACTTCCGCAAACAGAGCACTTCCATCAGTGTAAGGCATATCTTGTCTGAATTCCGTCCCTTAAGAAAAAGATTTGGTAGCAGTACCAATTCTGGGGAAAGAAAGTCTAAACATTATGTCATGTATAATCATGCAAGTGGGAAAAATTATATTTTTCATAATTTGGTGTGCTTTTTTGCTACCTGCATAATTTGGTCTGTATTCTTGCTATTTGCATTCTGATGATGCTATTTTGCATAATTCATTTTGGGAAAGCAAGGGCACCAACATTCTGCTCCCAACCATTCAAAAATAGCATTTCGTCACCTCTCTAGTGAACAAAATTTCCACAGGCATTAACAACGCACATTCAATAATTTTTCACCCACCCCAAACACTGGTTTTTCTTTCAAATCACAATTAAGAGAATTGGGAAAATGGAGTGTTGTACTAAAGACGATGTCTTCCGTTTTTTCTGTGTTGCCATAAAATTGCTCAGTCAGGCTGGCTGGAACATATGGAACAGATAGGAGCACATTTTTAGTCTGACTGAACTAAATTGTTTAAGCTAAATTGTTGCATTGCATTCAATTGGATCTGAGTGTAACTCATGCCATTCAACAGTTTTCCTTAGTGAAGAGAAGGGGGAAAACACGTTATGTTTCAGTTCTCATTCCGATAGCCTACCCTAAATTCATATTGCAGAATGCTCTACTCCGCCGACTACATGCAACGTTCTCCTCTGCTTTAAAAACCTGTTTGTTCTTTGGGTTGAAGATATATTAAGAAGAAGCGTGATAAGCCTAGCACCTCTGAGGCTGGAACTGCGGCACAGCTCCCCCTGGTGATGTGGTGGTGAAGAGCAGCGTGGGTCACTCTGCGAGTGCCTGGAGGACCAGGCTGAGACTTGCAGGATTGGAGCCTGTGATAAGCACCCTTCTGCCCATCAGACTCCCTGCCTGAGCTGACGGAGATCGTCTCGGACCTGTGTTGAGGACCCCCAGGATGCTGGTCCTGGGGACTTCAATCTCCATGCTGAGACTGTTCTGACCGGGACGGCTCAGGACTTCATGGCCTCCCTGACAGCCATGGGGCTGTCTCAACATGTCATAGGCCCAACCTATGAACGTGGTCACACGCTGGACCTGGTTTTCTCGACGGGGCAGGAAGAGGGTGATTTGAGGGTGAGGAATTTGTGTCTGACTCCCTTGACATGGTCAGATCACTTCCTCGTGAGGTTTGAGCTCAAGCTGGCCCTTCCCTCTGTAAGGGTGCGGACCAGGTTGTGATGGTCCACCCTCGGAGCCGAATGGATCCAGATGGATTCCTGAGGGCTCTGGGGGATTTTCCGGTTGATAAAGCTGGTGCTCCTGTTGATGCTCTGGTTGAACTGTGGAATGGGGAAATGGCCAGAGCAATTGACACGATTGCCCCTAAGCGTCCTCTCCTGCCAAGCAGAGCCCCTCCATCCCCATGGTATACATCTGAATTACGGGCGATGAAGCGGTTGGGAGATGGCTAGAGCGTAGGCAGAGGAGATCACGGGATGAATCGGACCGAACATGCTTATGTGCTCATTATCGGGCCTATGCTGTGGCGGTGAGGGCGGTGAAGAAGAAATTCTTCTCCACTTCCATTGCCTCCTCACAGTGCCATCCAGTGGAGCTTTTTCGAGTGGTACATGGGCTGATATACCCTGGCCCTAAGAAAGATCCTGTACCACCATCGATGGCCCACTGTGACGACTTTGCCCAGCACTTCAAGGAGAAAATCGCCCAGATTTGTCACGAGCTGGACTCCACAATTGATTCAGTTCCCTTAGGGGAGATGCCAGTGACTCCGTCTGGTCAGGTATTAATGGATGGATTTCAGTTAATGCAGCCCAATGATGTGGACAAGGTGCTTGGACAAGTACGTCCTACCACCTGCTTACTCGACCCTTGCCCTTTGTGGCTGCTGACCAAAGCCAAACACGGGATTGGTTCCTGGATCCTGGAGGTTATTAACGCCTCTCTGAGGGACGGCCGGGTGCCCGCTCCTTTAAAGGAGACAGTAACCAAGCCTGTCCTAAAGGAGTCTCTGGATCCAGAGATGGCCGCCAACCGGTGGCCAACATCCCGTTTTTGGGCAAGGTGTTGGAACGGGTGGTGGTGGGACAACTCCAGGTACTCTTGGATGAAACTGATCATCTGGACCCATTTCATTCCGGCTTCAGACCCGGGTATGGTACTGAATCTGCCTCGGTCACCCTGTATGATGGCCTGTGCAGGGAGAAGGACAGGGGGAGTGCGTCCCTGTTGGTCCTCCTGGACCTCTCAGCAGCTTTCGATACCATTGACCATGGTATCCTCCTGGATAGGCTGGCAGGACTGGGAGTCGGAGGCAGTGCTTGGCGGTGGTTCTGCTCCTATCCCAGTGGCCGATTCCAGAAGGTGGTGCTGGGGGACTTTGGCTCTGTGCCATGGCAGCTTTTCCATGGAGTACATCAGTGTTCCATTTTGTCCCCCTTGCTATTCAACATCTACATGAAACCGCTGGGAGAGGTCATCAGGAGGTGTGGGCTGTGGAGTCATCAGTATGCTGATGACACCCAGCTCTACCTCTCATTTTCAACTAACCCAGGTGAGGCAGTGGCTGTGCTGAACCGGTGCCTGGCTGAGGTAATAGGCTGGATGAGGGCCAATAAACTGACACTCAATCCAGATAAGATGGAGGTTCTGTTGGTGGGTGATTCGAGCTCCTGGGTAGGTGACTTGGATCTTGTCCTGAATGGGGTTGCACTCCCTCTAAAGCACAGGGTCTGCAGCTTGGGGGTGCTCCTCGACCTGGAGCTGTCCTTGGAAGCTCAAGTGACAGCAGTGGCGTGGAGCGCTTTCCTTCCACTTCGGCTAATCCATCAGCTACGTCCCTACCTGGAGGAAGATTGCCTAGCAACAGTAACACACACATTGGTTACTCTCCGGTTGGATTTCTGTAACGTGCTTTACATGGGGCTGCCCTTGAAGACAGTCTGGATACTTCAGATGGTGCAAAACAATGCTGACAGGATGCTGCCGGGGACTGGGTGTTATTCTCATATAACCCCAGTCCTCTATCAGCTCCATTGGTTTCTCATCGAAGTCCGGGCTCAATTCAAGGTGCTGGTTATTACCTATAAAGCCCTAAAAGGCTTGGGACCAGGATACCTAAAGGAACAACTTCTTTCCTATTTGCCCTCCCGCCCCCTGAGATCTGCAGCAGAAGCCCTCCTCCGGGAACCCTCTGTGAAAGATGTTAGGAGACAGAGTACCCAGAGGGGGGCCTTCTCTGCGGTGGCGCCCCATCTATGGAATGTGCTCCCCAGAGAGGTCCTGACACCGTCATTATATGTTTTTCGTCAGCAGGTTAAAACCTTTTTATTTAATCAATATTTTAATAAGTTTTAATATTGAATTTTATCACCATATTTTAATTACAGCCAGAGTGGGTGGTTAATTTACTTATGTTAGGTACTTGCATTTGTGTAAGCTGTCCTGAGGCTCTTGCAAAGGACGGCATACACATATCTTAACCAAACAAACAAACAAGCCTAGCACCCGTGGGGCTGGAACTGTGGCACAGCTCCCCCTGGTGATGTGGTGGTGAGGAGCAGCGTGGGTCACCATGCGAGAGCCTGGAGGACCGGGTTGAGACTTGAGGGATTGGAGCCTGTGCAACCAGGCAGTGCAGCTGGGACCTGTGGGAAGCTCTATAAAAGGGCTCCCTGCACTGCTCAGACCAGGTGCAGCCTGTGTGGGGGCTGCCATGTGCTCCTGATCCTGCCTTCCATCTTGCGTTCAACTGTGCCTTGGCTTCTGCCCATGCCCAACTTTGCCTGCCTCCAGTCTCAAGCCTCACCTCTGGCCCTGCCATGCCGTGTTGAGATCTGAACCTTGCCCACTCCCAGCCTTGCCCTCCTTGGTCGCTGGCTCTGCCATGTGATCGGGTTGCGACGATCTTCCCTGGATTCTGGCCCTCTTCCGCTCTTCGGACTTCTCCTCATGCTCAAGTGCCCTGAGCTGAGTAGGCCTGTGGGAGGCCAGCTGCCCCACTGGCACCCTTCTTTCGCAGCATGTGCAGCTCAGGCAAAGGCTGGAAGTCCCAGGTGTGGAAGAGGGATTCTGCTTGTTTGCACGGACTCGGTTCCTCGTGGATGTCCGTGTGAACGCTTGGCACCAAGTCAGGCTGCAAGGAAGCAGGCCGAGACCTGATGGATTTCACACCAGTGCAGATTCCTCACACATAGCCCTTGCCTCTCCCGGCCTCCTCACCTTTGCTCCTGCTGTGCCTTGCTGGGATCTGATCCTCCCTTATAACTAAATCTGCCTTTCCTTCTGGTCCTGCTGTACCTGGACACTGTCTGGTCCTTGCTTGCTGCGGACTTCGCCTTGGCCTCTGGCCTTAGTGCATCATGCCAAGAATCTCCACCCAGCTCCATCATTCATGGTGGTGCTCCAGTGGCAGACACCTTCCACCTATGTCCTGAGTTATCAGTGGCTATAAGCATGTGGAATGGCTATCTGGGAACCATGTGTGCCTCTCTACACACTGGAAACAAGATTAGTTTGCTTCCTACCATCCTGCTAGAAACTAGGGGAGCCAAAACATGGAAAACTCACAGTAATAAAGCTTGAATAAATCATCCCCCACTAGGTGGAAACAAATACAGATAGGAATAAGGACTAGGAAACAGGGACCCTTGGGAATTGGATCCAGTCTCACCTATATTTTGAGCAGACCCATTGAAGTCACCTAATTTCCGCTGATATCATACTACGCCCCAAGTATAATTGTCTGGATACAACCCTTGATTTTTTTCCCCTGACTTTTGCTGAATCGGGGCCCAAATGTATAGGGATTTTTATGTTGCCCCCGGCAAAACATGGAGAGTCCCACAGAAACAATAGGAAAAGGAACTGAATTCTTCGGGTTTTACTGAGTGCCTCACAAGTGAGAAGAGCAACACTTGTTGGCAGCTGGAGGTGAATCATGTAGGTGTGACTCTGCAAAGCCTGCCTTTGATTACAGATAAAATTGCAGTCGCCATCCCCTCAATCTGCAGTTACTTGGTCACAGAACTTCTCCATGGTGATGGGCGGGCATGTGAAATGGGAGATTGTGAGCTAATGGATCTGTCAAGTCATCTGCAGTGGGAACTGCACCTCAGGACTAAATAAGGTGCACTGGAAGGAAGGCCATGAGGCCAAAGCACAGCAGGAGTCAGAGGATGCGCATGAGAAAGGTGGCCTCATAGGGAAATCAGCCAGGACCAGGAAGGGGACCCAAGAAGAACAGAGAGACGGAACAGATGGCTGCATGGAAGATGTGTGAATATGCATGCAAGCAAACACCTGACATCTTCAGATAAAAAGCCAGGCTGCTGCCCAGACAGAAAGCATACGTTTGCTGAAAGTACAGTCAGACTTATTCCTGAAGGTTACCACCATATGGAATTTAGTCAAGTCTTTAGATATTTGTTGGAGCTGGTCAAAGATAATCAATGCATAGTTTGTATATAGATCTTTTATACTTTGAATAATATTGTAGGGTAATTATTATCTCCCTGTCCCTCCATATATTTACAAGCAGTACAACTTGATGTTTTTAATCTAGGCATGCATGAGTTTTGTTAAATTCATGCTGTCTCTGTTTAGCACAATGTCAGGTGCCTTTCGTCCATGGAACCGGGGGAGCCTTTTCCGTTTGCTCTAATCCACATGAGTGCTAACTCAAATTAATTGTGCGTTAGTGTATAAGAACAAAACACCCTACTGCTAAGATAGAATTTCACTGATGTATCCTAGTTCAAATCCCTCCTTCCCTGTGAAAAACCAATCTGTAGAATTCATGAGACTCTAAAGAAGGATGGCCGGCTATAGAATCTGCAGGTAGAAACCCGAACTTGGTTGAATCCGTTGCAAATTTCTCTGATGGTGGACTTGTGCCATCACTTGGGTTTGCTCCATGGAGTATTAGGCTCATCTGCACCCAGATGAGTAGGACACCCAGTTAGGCATTCCAATCCCCACAGCTGTAAGAGGGACCTGATTTGGTACAAAGAAGTCTGGGATAACTGGATGAGGTGCAAGCCATATAACGTGCATGCATATGCCATAACTGCACTAGGATTAGGATACGTTGGTGACTCTGGGGAGCAAATAACATACGCGCGGGCAAAGGGACACAATGAATAAAGCTGGCCACCACTCTTGGTGGGCATCCTGGAGTCATCAAGACCTGGATTCTGAAGAGGAAGCCCTTGAAGACTCAGCAATGGGCATTTTGGCACCTCAGGGAGATGCAGAAATCTTTGAAACATCCTCAAGTTGATACCCACAGTTTCCTGGGCTGAGCAGGAAAGTAGGACTATTTTGGAAGGGACAGGAAGGGTCAAAGAATGGGAGGAGGAAACCAGTGCCTTGTCCGGTGCCTGCCCCCATGATGACCTGCCTAGTTAGGGGGCTTGTGCATGTTTCACTACCTGACCCTTCATCCGTGGGAACTATCCTGAGGGTGGAGCCCATAGAATTACTGAAAAGGAAAGGTTTGGGGGACATGTCCTCAGTTCGGGCTCAACATCCTTGACATGAGCAGAAGCTGATCTTCGCACTCCATAGAGCAGGGGTCCTCAAATCTTTTCAACAGCGGACCAGTTGAAAGGTGTCAGTGATGGGCATGGGCCACCAAGGCGGTGCGGGCGGGGGGCACGGGCCGCGGCGGGGTGGGGAGAACACAGGCACGTGTGTGCTCGCGGTGAGCCAGGGGTGTACATGCGCAGAGATCGTTTTCTCTGAGCAAGTCCAAAACAATCTCCTTGCTCGCAAGCCACCCCTGGGTGTGTGCACAGTGAGGCGCCAGCTTGCTTGCAAGGAGATCCTTTTCTCTGAGTGAGTCCAAAACTATCTCTGCATGCGCAAATCGCCGCCTCGCCATGTGCACGGCGAGTCCAAAACCTCTACGGCAGGCTGGATAAGTGGGCATGGTGGGCCAGATGCGGGCCGCGGGCTGTAGTTTGAGGACCCATGGCCTAGCGGGTTTAGACTTGCTTGGCCTTGTGGCTGGGAAGTGCCAAGAAAGATCTGGATTGCAAAGAGACTGACTGGTGTTTCGGAGCCTAAGGCCAGGGAGGAAAGGGCTTTGCTCAGGACAGAGAACATACCCAGCCCTCGTCTTAGTTAACTCACCAGTTAAAATACCCTTGAGAACAAAGTCTTGAAATCTAGGGTGGCTCTTACAGAATTCAAAATAAAGGGGGCCAGATGACCATCGGTTTAACATTGCATAAAGCAAGCCACTGTTTCTCTTTCATCCAAATGGTAGGGGATAGCCTTTGAAGTCTTGTGCGATGAATTATTCAGAACCCTCCTCTTAAGTAGCCGTTCTTCTTGCCATATCTGGCTATAATTTTTGTAATGCCTGCCATCAAACACTTCTGATGTGTGACATTCCTTTGATTGCTCGTCTTAAAGCCTCTTTTGTTGATTTCTTCCACTACATGCCTCCGCTTTGATTGTTGTGTCACCCCAGCATGCAAGGCACTAATCTGGACTTCCACGCGGCCTCTGTGTCTGTTTCAAATAGTTACCGGATATTCTTGCTTGCAATGAAGTACGCAAAGCAGACATCCAGTCAGTGAGCCCATCCTGCTTTTTATGAGCCTAGAAACAACTCAACGGGAACCAAGTCCTCAGCTGCAGCTGAAGGGAACAGAAAGAACCAACCCATCAACCACGGCTTCCAAGGAGGTGCATTCATTCTCCTGGACCACCAAGAGTAGACTCTGAGCTGGAGAATTCCCTTCCATTCTTCTAGTTCACATCACCTACACCTCAGTCACTGGACCTTTTTGCAGACTATTCGAGCCCAAACGGACAAAGATCTTCTGCCCCTATTCTGACAAGAATTCTTTCAGTCATCTAGCCCAGGGAGCAGCAACCTTTAGTGTCTGACCGAAGTCCAACTGTCAAGGTTGCTCAATCCAGCCCAGGAAGGGTTGTCTTTGTCTGTGGGCCTCTCTCCGAAACCCCTCTTGCTGGCCTGGAAGAGGGATCCCATGTTTTCTCCACTCTTGGATAACAAGCGGAATTCCCCACACGCAGCAGAGCCTGCAGAAGTGACTCCTCTAAGACCTGGCTGAGACTCCTCCCACGATGCTGATCCTCCAGGTGGGATGCAGGAAGGACACACCTGACTCAACAGGACCTTGCCAGAGCTGCTCCCTGGAAGTGCCAGGAAAATTATTTTCTCTGGGCAGCAAGAGGCAGGCATGGAGGGAGAAAAGGGAGGGCGGACCCAGTGACGTCATGATGGGGGAGGGACTTTGGGTTCACTACCCAATCCGCTGGCTCAGTTTGGGGAGGCAGCCCAGCCCTTGGACCAAGTTACGTTGCCTGTCCCTGATTCAGCCCCTTCCTCAGTGCTGCATGAAACAGGTTGCCAGGATCAGTCCTGCCTGAATATTCTCCTGACTGAGGAGCACAGCAGGCAGAATCAGTCGACATTCCTCGGATAAGCCCAAAGCTTGTTTCCTTTTTTTTAGTTTTCCATGATCCTGGATCCTAGTTTTCGTCCTAGGATCAGAATGAGCTTCCATTCATGGAAGGAGAGGTGAGCTCGCCACAGGGGTCCTTCTGTGCATGGAAAGGGTCTTTCTGAGGACAAATCCTTTCACTTTCTCTTGAAAAGTTGCCATTCAGTTCATGACACGCTTTATGCAACACTTCTTGGGCACTCCTTGAACACACCGTATTACGTGACAGTGCATGGATGCATAAATTTCTTCCTTTTGATAAGAGCGGACAGTCCAGGAACACACGTAGCGAGGCTAGCAGGCAATCACCTGGCAGGGATCTCTGCTGTCTTCGCTTCTTGCTCTCAGCCTTTCTTCAGAAAGCGTTTACTTAAAGCAGGCCACAGTCTTGTTGCTGAAGCCAGGCCCAGGAACACACTACCCTAATTTTTCCAGATTTAAGTCATGTGAAGGGGGAGGTTTTTGAGTGAATGTATTTCTCAGTTTACCTGCTGAAATACAAGGAGCGTCAGGAACCAGGAGATGTAAAAGCAGAGGCACCAGAAGAACAATGTGATCTCTTGCTCCCAAGCTTTATAGCTTTATGGTCTTGCAAATAGCAATCTTTTTCTTCCCAAGTTTGTGTTACTGCCCACCTCATCACCATAGGGGTGCTTCCAAATGGTGCTCATGTGACCACACTACCAACTGTGCAATCTGGTAATCTTTAAACTAAATAACTGAATGCATTTCAATTAAGATCTAATTATGTGGTGATGCTGGTGAATATGCTCTTAGCTTAGTTATACACAGGGATGCCTTGATCCCAAACAGTCTAGTCTCCAAAGTTAAACAGGACCAAACTAACATAGGGTAAAACCTTCATTAAGATACTCCAAAAATGTGTGTACTTCTGAAATTTCCATGACTCTTCATCAGGTCATTTCCTTAATGACACTCTTGGAGAGAATTTCCTTAAAACATTTATATGTTACCCTTCTCTCAGACTGGTTCCAGAGGTCTTTTACACAATGAAAACATCACAAGATTTAAAAACATATAGTAAGGCAATTAGAAGATAAAACAGAAACATTTAGAAGATTTAAACATGTGTAAAATGTAAAAGCCTGAAAGAATAAAGAGTTTTCATTCGGTGCCTGAAAAAAAGCAGAGCATGGACAGTCATAAAACAGTCATAACCAGCCACTGACAACCAAGCAGTATTTTATCTTATGTACACCAAAGCCAGGTGGCATGAAAATGGGATAATTTGCAGCTGGTTTTATGGCATATGAAAATGCCCCTTGGGGTTTCAAAGATTTGTATCTTGCAGGCTACTTTAAAAAAACAAAACAAATGACAGGCTTGGGCTGAAGAAGCTGCATGGACGGAAGTTCTATTCAGTCCAGTAATTGAATCACTTAAAATGGATGCTCTGGGTGTAAGGTAGTCATTTGCTGTTCCATTGGTCTCCCGTCCCTGCAACTTCGTGGCTGTTCTCCTCCTCCTCCTTTGAAGCAGGCAAGGACAATGATTTTCCAGATTTTTTAAAGCTTTATTTTGTTACAGCTGGCCAGCTAGGCTGACTCGTAGCATGGAAGAACAGAATTGCAGAAGTCAGTAACAGAAAGACAAGCAAAATGCTGGGCATTGGGGAAAAGTGGTTTGATGATAAGAGGCTGATTCCAAACTAACACCCCTCCTCCTTTCCGGACTGAAAAAAGCAAACCACACCTTCAAGGTGGAGCCTCCTTTTTCAGAGCCAATTGCTTGGAGTATCTGATAGTCCTCAGCTCTATCCTGATGCTGTATCCTTGAATTACAGTGGGGGGGGGGGGCGATGTTAGGCCTGCCCCCACACTGTATCAGTCTTCTTGCTAAGCTCTCTCGTGGAATTTGAAGCTGTCTGATCCTCAGAGGGTGCCTGGCTTTTCTCTGGGTCTGCTCACCTTGGTGTTTCAGCTGTGAGTTCCCTTCATCAGATTTTAATCCACAACTCTGAACACTTTAGGCCCAGCCTCTGCACCACTGAACTCTGAATCACGCAAGTCACAGAAGCTGACATGCATTTGCTCAGAATTCCTTGCTCACCTAAAAATACAGGTGTATCCTTTTATCTTTCTCTATCACTTGTTTAGAACCCCCCCCCCCCCACAAGCATCTGTTTATAGATTTGGAACAGGAGAGGTTCTGAAATCCTTTCCATTTCATTTCACTGCTTTCTGTAATACATATTTGCCATTACAGCCTTACCGCATCAATCAAGATGTTATTAAGATGCTGATGGCCTGAGGTTAAAGTTTCAGTAACATCTTCAGGCAAGCTCATAAAATAGAGATTACCACTTATTCACCCACCATGGCCTCTTTTGGAACCCTCTGGACTCAAGCGAGTTTTTATGCTAAAAATGTTAGAACAATGAAACAGTGTTTTGAAAGCACCATGTTTGAAAATCCCGTCTGAGCATAGGCAAGACTCTGCAGGTGCAATTCTCCTTGCAGGCTGCTGTATATCTTGTTCTACCAAGGAAGACAAAGCTGTTTCGCATTTCCATTCCATTTTCTGCCATCACCACACAGCATAATTGGCAAGCCCGCTGATTTATTTAACTGTTTTCTCTTCATCTGTCATTCAGATCTATCCTGTGTTGTCTTACTAAATCTGGAGGGGACTGGAAGAGTCCCTCCCACACCCAAATTAGGGATATCTTGCTCCACTGAGCACCTCATAGGAATCTTGGAAGCAATTTCTAAACACAGATTCTGATTGAGGTTATTATACCCCTGGGGATGTGAAAAGGCAATTTGGAAGCAAGAATGCCGGGATGTTTATTTGGCAGCGATTAATGGCAAAAGAGGGCTATGGTTGCAAAAGCCACATGAGATCAGTGGTCTGTTTTTGTCTTGCAAAGCTTTTCCCAACCACATGCTATGACATCTTTCCTTGTGGCACATTCATTATAGTTTAACCTACCCAGCCTTCAGCAGCCCTTTGACATGTTAAGCTCTGCTACACTTCATCAGGACTAGCAGGATCAAGTTCTCGATCAGGTCTCTCCAATAATCTCTGACCACTCTAAAAGGTTATTACATTTCTATTTGTTTTCCAACGAACAAGCAACACGCTGAATGGAGAGCCACCACTTTGTATTCTGCGGTCACCGATGGAGTCAGCTCAGTCATTTCCAGGCTGCACCCTGGAGCACACTGGCGTCTTGGAATGGTGTTGATGTGTCCCAAGGGTGTGCTTGGAAGGTTAAAGTAGCTTGTTGGCCATGTCTCTCAGTGTGGGAAGGCCCCGTGTAGCATTGTTTTCCTTGACCGAGAGGTAAAACTGGGAAGGCTGCAAGGGGTTTTTCTCCTGCTAGAGCTGGTTGGCAAGAGAGAATCCTAGAAGCATCAATTCTGTCCTGATGAGGGACACTAAAAGACTGGATTAACAGGCTCGGAAGGGCTGTATTATGAGCAGTTGTGGCAAGAGCTATTCGTGTTATTGATGCACAAACTGATGCAGAGAAAAACCCTGTGGATTTCCAGTAACCCTAGATAGGGAAGAGAGGTTGGCGACCACGCAATACGGCTTCTGCAATAATAGGTCCTGCCAGACAAACCTTGGGGAATTCTATGACAAGGATTCAAGGTGGCTAGACGGAGGGAACACAGTGGATGTGGTTTACCTGGATTTCAGCAAGGCCTTTGACAAAGTGCCCCATGATATCCTGCTTGAGAAATTGAGGAGTTTTGAGATAGATGGATGTACTGTCTGATGGATTAGGGCATGGCTGACAGCCTGAAAGTGGAGGGTAACTATTAGTGGAGAATCATCGGGATGGTGGTCAGTGACAAGTGGGATCCCCCAGGGCTCTGTCCTTGGACCGATCCTGTTCAATCTTTTCATTAATGACCTGGAAGAGGGGGTGGCCAGTCTGCTGGTCAAATTCACAGATGTTGCTAAAATAGGAGCGATGGCTACAACGGAGGAGCAGGTACTCCGGATCCAGAAGGATCTGGACAGACTATGGAAGTGAGCAGAGGACAACAGGATGGCATTCAATGTGGATAAGTCTGAGGTCTTGGGGCATAGGAATGGGTGTCATAAGTACAGGATAGGGGACAAGTGGCTGGAGAGCAGCATTTGTGAAAGGGATCTTGGGGTACCCGTTGGCTGCAGGCTAAACATGAGTCAGCAGTGTGATGCGGTGGTCAAGAGGGAGAACACCACCCTTGGTTGCATAGCCAGAAGTGTGGGTTCTAGATCGAGAGAAGTATTACTACCACTCTATACGACTCTGGTGCGCCCGCAACTGGAATATTGTGTTCGGTTCTGGGCTCCACGTTATAAGAAGGATATAGCCAGGTTAGAGTCAGTGCAGCGTAGGGCCACAAGGTTTGTGGCCGGTTTGCAGGGGATGGGGTATGAGGTGATACTGAGGGAAGTGGGTCTCTTCAGCCTGGAGAAGAGGAGACTCCAAGGGGATCTGTTGGCATCAAACAGGTATGTGAGGGGTGTCACACGGAGATGGGTAGAGACCAGTTCTCCCCTGCAGAGGAGGGCAGGATGCTCTTGAACAGAGCCGAGTTCAAGGAACCAAGGCTCAATTTGGATGCCAGGAAGTACTTCTTGACAGTTAGGACCCCGAGGGTATGGAATGGGCTTCCATGGGAGGTCGTTGAGGCCCCATTGGTGAGGGTGTTCAAGGATAGGCTGGACATGCACATGGTGGGCATGTCGTGAGCGGAGCCGGCTGGAGCTGGGGTCAGACTAGATGGCCCGGGAGACCCCTTCTGACTCGCCCTGTTTCTGCTTCTATGTTTCTTCCTGAGTGTAAGAATGAGCTGAGCATCTTTAGATTTCAGTTCAGGAGGGAAAATATTGTGCATCATGAATAAAAGTTAGGAGAGCAACAATTTGGCTTTTGCCTCCCTCTTTCTCTGCCTTTCCTTTCTCTTTCTTAAATTATTCTGGGAGAGACAAGATGGGGGAAATGCTCACGATAAAGTTGCTCCATGCTTCGCAGTGCTCTTTTTCAAGTAGAAGCAATTAAAATGATCCCGGTAGTCAACAGTGCAAGCAGATTGCTTTCTATTTTTTCCTTCAATGATTGTTTTCAACTTGAATTCTCGCACCTGCTATCAGGCTCTCTCTGCTGACTGAACACCTTCCCAGTAGATCTGACATGATTCTCCTTGCTTGCTGATTGTTACCATGTTGGTATCACCTCCTCTTATTTTTACAACGTAGGACATATAGGAAACCTTTGCTTGGTGCATTACTACTACCAAGAGAAAGCATAGCACCGTCGTGGCAACTGATTTCCTAATTAATCTCTGGACTGCTTCAAACAATGTTTTATTGCTAAAACAAGGGTTGGCAGAATTCTTGCACAGCAGGTCTTGCCTGAACTGTACACCCCTGTATTTGTAGAGCTTTTGCTGGTTAAAAGACATGCAGGTGTCATTCTGGCTACTGCTTAGATGCAGTTTCAGAAGAGAAATGTATAAAAATTCATGGCAGGCCTTCAATGGGAAATATATCGTGCTTGAGTCCATGATGAGAACTGAGCATCATTTCAAAAAAGTATTATTTGGAAGTGGCCTTCTAGCAACTTATTTTCTCTAGTTAAGAGGAAGGCTTGAGCTGGGGCAGGAGGGTCCACACAAGCTGGATGTGGTACCAAACCGGAAGAATGGAGGGGCTCCGCTATTGGGAACTCTTTCAGCAGCTGCAAGAAGTGATTTCAAAGGAAACTTTGAAAGGGGGCAAAGGCAACAGCCTTGTGATGTGGAAGCCACACCCTCTTGGCTTTGTGCAATTGTGTATGTGGTATCATGACCCCATCACATGCTTGAGGTGATCCCTGGGTGGCTGACATCCTTGCAGGAATAAGAGGCTGCTTTCAAAGCAGAGCAAGGAAACAGCCGCTGAGTTCACATGACAGGACAACCCACCATGGGTGACAAGTCCTGTTGGGTTGTCATCTTATGCAACTCTAGGCCACTCTGGTCAGGGTGGATTGCTCATGGGCAGGAAAACACCCCTACAACCCACGGCTTTGCTCTAAGGGTTGTTGGAGCCATGCCAGGTAGTTATCTCACTGGAATCCAAGAAACCTGTGGGTCCCAGCAAGCGGCCAGTGAGCCTCTTGATAAGAGCGGCAAAGTGACTTGCCACAAATGGCAAGCTGGCCTAAGCCCCCGCCAGTGTTAGCTCCCACACACACACATGCACACAGTGCCAAAAAACACTGCTAGGCACAGCTTGACAGCCATCGCTAGCTTGGAATCCCTGCCATGATGGTTTGGCCATTTATTATTAGATTTCTAACCTGCCCCATTAGCCGCACAGCTCCCTGACCTGCAGAGGCTCCTCTCCCTAGTCTTATTTTTTTCTTCCTGATGTTTGCCCTTAACCAGGAGGACAAGATAGAATGTGCTGCCAAAGAAAATGCACCTTTATTTGATGCCTTGCCCTTTCCCAATTGATTTAACTCTGATGTTACCCTGGAAGAGCAGACAACACATCTGGGACCATTCTGGAATGGAGAAGGAAGTCTGAAATCTTGATGGATTGGCACATTTCTGGCTTTCTAAAGAATATTTATTTGCCTTAAGGGATGTTATGAATCATATACTGAGAACTTATTTGTCTCTTTTCAGAGGATAATTTTCACTGAGGGAGTTCATTTGCAAAATGAACTGGTAGAAAGTTTCAAATTATGAGCTGACAGCAGGACAAAAGTAACCCTGGATTTGTTGATACCAGGACCCCTGAAATTACTGTGCTGCCAATATTTGCATGAACGTTCCTGTTGAATCTGTATCTATATATGATTACAAATAAATAGTTGTTGTGAGCAAATTTGCTTATAAGGCACAATTAATAAATGATTATTATTAGTAGTAGTATATTAATTCATTTCTGTACTGCCCAATACCCAAAGCTTTCTGGGCAGTTCACAGAGATTCACAAAACACAAAAACAAAAAAATCAACATATAATGTAGCATGAAATTCAATAAAATGTAGCATAACATATGGAAGCCATAAGATGCAGCATAACATTTCCAAAAGCAAAGTACAGTATAAACAGCTAGAACAATTTCAATAACAACTAGACTTGATAAAACAGCTATCATGTCCCAGTAAAGGTAAAGGTAAAGGTTTCCCCATGACATTAAAGTCCAGTCATGTCTGACTCTAGGGGACGGTGCTCATCTGTTTCCTAGCCGAGGGAGCCAGCGTTTGTCTGCAGGCAGTCTCCGTGGTCATGTGGCCAGCATGGCTAAATACCGAAGTGCACGGAACACTGTTACCTGCCCACCGAAGTGGTACCTGTTTATCCACTTGTATTTGCATGCTTTCAACTGAAGGTTGGCAGGTCCCGTTATGTGCCAATAAATACCTGAAAGTAGAGGACAGTCTTGGCTGTGAAAAGGTAACAAAGCTGGTCCCACGAACACGTTCAGCACAGCATCAAAGCAACCGGGAGGGGGAACATCACAAGCGATGCATCCCTAACTGTGTGCGCTTGGAAGAATTGGGGAGCTTTTGCTTATGGCGTCTGTGTGCCTGCAGTGTCTTGCAGATATAGAGCTAAACTCCTATTATGCTCACGATATCCTCGTAAAATACTAGCTTAGACTGAGAGATGGCAACTGGCCCAGGATTTCCTGGCAAATTGCATGACGAAAAAGGGACTGTGGTGACTGAGAAGCTTCTCCAGCTGCCCTAAGGGCAGGGTTGGGGTGAACCCCTTTGTAATCAATCCTTCAGCACCTGCAGATTTCCTCTGGTGCTCAGCCCTGTCCTGGAAAAGAGCCAAGCCAGGAGGGTTGCGCAGCTGGCAACCTTCTCCTCCAAAGGGGGCTGTTGGATGTGGATGGGGGGGGCGGGGGGGCTGTGAGCAGGTGTACTTGGCCAGCAACCTCCCTCCCTCCCTCCCTCCCTCCCTCCCTCCCTCCCCAGCTGGTGCAACCAGGGCCAGATGTGAAAGAAGGATGCTACATTCTGGGTGAGTTGGAGAATATTATTTATTTTATTTATTTATATTCGGAGTTGCTGTTTCGTTCTCCAACCATGCATGGAAATGCACCTCAGGTTTTTCTTTCCTCAAAATGTGGATTGGCACGGGAGATTTGGAAACACTGTGAAAATATGGGCACCTCAAAAATAACACCCACGTGCAAACTCCAAGCTCTACAATACAGCGATAAACTGTATTTAAAAAATAAACTTCTTCCTCCTACTGAATTGGTTTATTCCCACTGAATATTTAGACAGTTCCCCAGATCCTGTATTTTAGGATTCCAAAACAAAAACACTTTTAATTCCACTGCTGAAGCATAGGAAATACTTAAAATACTCTTTCTTGGAAGTTTCTTCTCTCATACCAGAAAGAGCCATTCTTCTTTTTCTCTTGATAACCCCCACTGGCTTGCTGTAAATATGATCAGATCTTAAAATAAAAATTCTCCTGACTGGAGTTAGCAATCACTTGGCTTCATGCATTATTCCTGCTTCCTTCATTGCACATGCCAGTTTGGGTATTGATTCATCATTTCCTAAGCTGAGCGCTGGCAGATGGTTCTCTGCTGAAATGTATATATTTTTTTCTTTTTCTTTTTTTCTTTTTGCAATGAAGTTTTCAGACATACTTTCTTCTTGCCCTACCTGGAGATGCCGGTGATCAAACCCGGAGTATTCTGTATGCTGAGCATATGGTCTCCATGGAACCATGGCTCCCTTACCAAGTATTAAATTATTACAGTTATGAATAAAAACAAGGGGTTGGATCTGCACTTGCCGTGATCTCCTGCAGGGTATCTCTGGGAATAGAGCTGGTTGTTGTATTGGAAACATGTGGAAGATTATTGTATGGCGAGGAGTTAGGTTTGGCATGTCTCATTTCCCCTCATATTGCCCTTATGAAGTATGTTGACTTATGATGAAGTCTTCACTTATACAACAGAATGTGTCTTGTTTTTCATATCTTGTTTTACATCCCCCTTGCCAGAAGGGAGTGCTGTGTCCCAGGTGCAGAGCATTCGGGAGGATCCTAGATTAGCTATCGGGAGTTGTTTACCCCAGTGTTGGCCCAGGGGCCAGGGGCCGGGCATGCGTAGAATGGAGGGTTGTGAGCCAGATGCACTCAATTACTGAGATGCCTAGCTTTGGGGATAAAACCAGAGGGTTGAGGACCTGAGTTTGGGAGCTTCTACACAGATCAGGTGCAGGATGCTGTGTGATTGATGGCCTGGGGTCTCTCTCGCTGCCCAACCAGGACTCCTGGCAGCTGAAGGGGAGAAGATACTCTTGCAAGGTATAAACGCTATTTCGTTTGCCTGCAGATACTATCACTGCTTAAATAAAGCATTGCTTTTCCTTCACCTACTGGCATGTTCGTTGGCTCCAAATCCAAAAGAACCCCTGCCTTTGGCAGAACAGTTGTCTCCTGACCTAATGATATGGAGGTGCTCTTAAGGTGATGCTGAAAGGCTTGGCCAAATTTATTAGGTCATGACAGATAGCTAAGTATAAAAGCTAAGCAGGCAGAAGCAGAAAAGTTGCAGAGCAAAATTTGGATCAACTCCTAATACAGTGAAACTACTACTAAATGTACTGAACATACTTGTCTTTTTATACACTGCCAGGTAACATTCCTTCTTTGTGGCTCCTGCTTTGCACCTCTGGATGCACTGGGAGTTGTTCATTAGCTTGGAAATCTTACTGACCCTTGTCCCTGCACTTAGTAATTGCTTTAAAACCCACAACTTTCTGCTTGTATTTTCTGGGTGAAAGCCACTGCTGCTCCAGCAATTACTTCTGTAGGCAACCCCCGGGCAACTTAGTGACAGATGGTAGCCTGTGGCAGGGTGAACTAGGGTTTTAAAATGATTTGGCATCCTAGAAACACAGAATATGGAGATATAATTGGGTCTTAGAACAACAACAACAACAAGGGCCCATGAAGGAAGTATAAAAGTAACCAGAGGAAATTCTGTCCTGCTGATCCCAGACTGGTTATTGTCATTTTGTCTGTGGAACTGTTTCTGGGACCATGAGGACTAGAAACATGTTGAACCATGTCCACGCAGACTTTTCCCTCTGTGGATACCACAAATGGAAGAGAGAGATAAAGTTGCCTAAGCAAATTTACTTTTTGAAACATTTTAAATTGAGACTCCTTAGAAATTGCTTGAGAAGGAAGAAGGGGGCAGGGCAAAGCAGAAGGTATTTCTGCTCATTGCATTCTCCCTCTTTCCCCCAGAAACATTTCCTCCACCCTGGTGCTTCTCATATGTTAGGATCTGCAGCTCCTTGGAAGATGGGGCATTATTAGGTATACATCTAATGGATCAATGCAGCCACCTGCATGTTTGAACTTTTCTTGGGGCATAGCTGGGCTCCTTCTCTGAAGTCCCACATCTCAAAATTTCCTGTTACACCTCTGCTTCCTGACCAGAGACTATTGTCTAAGCACAGCTGCTCTGGTGTTTTATTGGAAATTTTTGCTCCAGATGTCTAAGGCCATTGAGCCTGAAGGGAAAGCAATAGATGTTCTTTTAAAAAGTTCCTCAATTCCCCCTAAAGATTTTTTAAAGTAAAAAGGCAACCAAACAGTAGGTGGCAGTACAGAGTTAATACTATTAATCCATGGTAATATATTACATTTTTTGCAAGTTTGTATTTCATACTTGAGACTGTAGCTTGAAGCAGGTGTGGGCAGTGTAAGGTACGCTGGAAATAAATCAAGAGACAGAACCTCAGGCAGCTTTTTCCTGTATAAAACATGTGCAATACTTCAGAAGCTGGCAACATATTTGAATGCCTGATTGTGTTGTCCCTGTCACATCTTTTGTTCTGAGAATGGCATTGCAAAATTGGGAAAAGTGTGAATATTATTGTATCTCTACGCTCAGGCTCATGGTAAATTCAGGAAGAGGGCATCTGGTAGATTTGTATTAATATATGAACTTTTGCAATTTGAACCCTTGCAAGGTGTCCAAAGACTGATTCATTCGCATTATAAGCTCTCGGGTCCATTTTCTGCGCTTTTCCTACACCAGTTGCTCCAATGGAAGATCCCTCAACACACTGGAGGAACATGTAGGTGTGAGGCCGGAGGGTTCCGTGTGGGGCAAGGGAACCAAAAGCCGCCGTGCGTGCAAAAAACAAACACATCATGGGCAATTTCGATACTGAGCATATGGATAGTCCGGAATTCTTAGCATCCTTGGAAGGACTGGAAGGTTTCTCAAAAGCACTTTGCGTCTGAGATGCCCCACAGTACGTCCAACCCTATTTCAGTTCTCCTGCATCACAATACCCGTCCATAGAACGCCTCTTGCTTGCCCACCTTCCCCTCCTTTGGGCATGTGAGAAGGCAGGATGAAGAAACCGTGCGGGGCAGGAGTTACAGAGTGTTGCAGGAAGAGCTGAGGGAACATTGGCTCAAATCTCTACTTAGCCACCCAACTCGATGGGTGACCTTGGGGCAGGCGCTGTTTCTCAGGCCAGCCCAAGGTTGGTGCAGCTCCATCACTGTCGGTTAAAAACTAAACTCTGTCTGTCTGTCTGTCTGTCCAATCTATTTTCTCGCTTATTGCTGTCCTTTGGATTCCTTGCATGCTCATTTCAGGGGCATCTCTGTATACAGTTTATTAAGTGGGACTTTATACGAGGGTTCTTCAAAAAGTTTCTGCACTTTTTAAAAGTCTATTAAGAATTTCACAAACAAATCGCATTGCTGCATAGTGTTGGGAAGCCTCAATGGCAGCCACGAGACAGGATAACCGGGTTCAGTCAGGAAAGACCCCTTTTTCCTTGAGCCTCAGCAGTTTTATTGAAAGATCACCTGCAATTACTTACAGCAGCATGCTACCGGATAGCGGTTCTCACCGCCAACGACAGAATCACAGCCCATGTACAGACACTTGTATAACCTGCTAGTCACATACGCCAATACAGAGTATTCAGTTTCCAGATAATCTTAGTACAATAGCGTCCTGATGTCTTTAGGCATGACATAATCTTCTAAACCGATCAGAAATATTAGTAACAATAGTATGGAAAACATTACTGATTGGTTTATTGACCTGTCAGTTGAGTGGACCTCTTTGCAGTTTGGATCCTGTTTAAACATGCAAATGTGTCTGATGGAGGAACCGTTGAGGGAATCTGGTTTGGCAACTACACTCTGCAGGTGCTTGCCTCTGTGGGACTAGATGCCTATGTGGGTCCAATCAGAAACAAACGGACACCATTGTTTCAGTTTTTCTGCAGCTGATGAGAACACAGGTCTTTCCCCACCGATCCTGTTAGCCTCCAGCAGCTGCTCAGGCCAGTCAGGAATTCCATCTTCTTAAAGTAACAGCAGCACTAAACAGTGACCTGGCTTGAATTGGGGTGCTTTCTGAGAAAGGGGTGCAGGTTTGATTTTATAACACAGAGGCACATATAAGGAACCCTTTTCTGCCAGGATTTCTCTGAATTTTCCCAACAATAGTCACTTTCCTTTGCAATGCATTGTACCAACTGTTTAATACCATCAGCAAAAATATATATAAAATATATTTATAAAATATAAAAGTGTATAAACTTTCTGAAGTCTCCTCATATTTCTACTGTTAGTTTATTATGGCTTATTAATTGTTTGTATGCAGCCTTGTCAGAACCTGAAGTCCTGAAGGCCATCGAGAAATCTGTGAATAGTTTCATGTCCATACATACACAATGTATCTCACTCTGTTCTCCTGAGGATCAAATGTGGATAGGGCCATATTCCACCTTGAACTTGTTGGAGTGTTGTGAGCCACCCCGACGGTTCGGCGAATGGGGCGGCATAGAAATGTTTTAATAAATAAATAAATAAATAAAGGAGGGATACATGCACTAAATACAAACCAGGGAATGAATGGTGGGACTTAGCTCCCCGTGGCAGCACATGGGGAGCTCAGTTTGCCTGAATTTCTTGGTGATTCCCCTCAGAGGACGAAGCGAGGCATGGCCGCAGTTTGCCACGCACCCTTAAACAAGATGGCTTCCTCAGCTCCTGTCAAAAGCAGTCTCCTTCAACCAGCCCTGCACTGAAGTACAGCGGTGACTACGTGACGGTGACTCTGTCCCCGAAAAGGAAGCAGGGCAGCGCCATCTTGTTCCTTGCCTCAGGAAGCAGAGCATCTTGGGGCACCTTAGAATCACCCGGTTCCTTATCTGCCTCTGAAAGAGGAGGACTGGGCAGGGATGTGGGACGTACACCCAGATCTTCCTCCTTAAATTCTGGGTGTTGCCTGAATAATGTAATGGGTAAGAAGAGGAAAAAGCCGTTGTCAACACACATTCAGTCTGTCAGATGAGTAGCTGCAGAAGCAACTTGTTTTGCTTTCAAGTCACTCATATTCCTGTTTTCTCTTTCCCCTCACCTCCTCTTCTGCAGATGGTGAGCTTATTTTATTACACTGTGGTCAGCTCACTCCCGTCTCCTGACTGAAGAGTTTTAGCATAAACAATGAATCTGAGGACAGCGAGTGAAAATATAGATCAGGGACAGGACATTTCACATGTTGCTCCAAAGCCAGCCATGCCAGGTTGTATTTTTTAAAAAAAGTTCTGGCTTTTGTTTGGGATAAATCCTAACTCATCAGGTTTTGAAATCTGGCCCACTCACTAGTCTTAACACACTGAGAATACAATAGCACACCAGTCAATGTTTAAAAAGCATTCCATGGCTGCTTTGTGCAGAAAATATTTTGCAGATGGCTTCTTTATACCCACCATTGAATTAATGTTTGTTCTTTTTTCCCCCCAGATGTCATTTTTAGGTCTTGCTGAATATGAGGTTTACGGATCAGTCTCCAAAGGGATTCTGCGTGACATGGAAGCAGCTTCTCTTCTGAAGAGACGATGCTGTAATTTTTCCAGTGTAATGTATGTTTTTACGTATTCCAAGTTTCCCCACTTAGCAACAGTGCTGCATCCGTTCTGTCACTATGGCAACCAAATATCCCATAATGGCTCTGTCCTATTGCCAAAAAAAGAAAAAGAAAAAAGGTTGTAATTTTAGTTTGTCTATTCAGTCTTAGGACACTGTGTGGTGAACCAAGCAGGGAATAAACCAAAAATTATTTGTTTCTTCATTTACACTCATTTTGTTATGGGGGAGGCGGGAGAGAAATGAAGTACTGACATCTTAAAAATAACTTTCGAGGTCTCTTGCACTGAGGAAAGCCTTCATAACTCTCTAGCACTTTTGATGGCATAGTATCATCAAACAGCAGGCTTCTGACCCTGAAGAGCTTTTACATAGCCCTCTTTGATTCCCCTTCCCTTGGCAGATTTTGTTCACATCTGGAACAGTTCAGCGGCTCATCTTATGAAGCCTTCAAGCACTAGCAGAGAGACAATGACTCCAGATTGATTTAGGGTTGATATTTTATTGAAGGATGAATTTAAAGTGCCCTTCCAAATGCAGAAGGGCCATTTTAAAGCAAGAGAAATGCTACTGTGTTTCTGCCATGTCCCACCACGATTTGACTTAAATCAGGCAGTGATTAGAGAGGCGACATTCTCAGTGTTGGCACCTCACATTGGGCATGCCATCTCAAGAGGAAGTCCCCTGGTGCTCAGCCGAACATCTCTTCTGTCGAGGCAAAGGCTTGTTTCCATGTCGAACAACTGATTTAATTATTGATTTAGGGTGTGATGGACTTGGAGGGATGTTGCTGATTTTGTGTGTTAAGTTTTACTGCCCTTATACTTCTGTTCTTTCAACTGTATGATGACATGGAAATATATGCTAAAGCTCATAATTTTAAAAACAAGTAAGCACCCCCCGGAAAAAAAAGTATATAGTGTTTATTACTGCCCTAACCTGCACTAGAAACTCCTTCCTTCTGCTCATGGCCTTCCAGGTCCAATCACAGATATTTATTAAAACACAAAAAAGGATGAAACATGAATGTCAAGAAAGGGCTTTAGATTTGAGCCCTAGCATTATTAACTCAAGGCAATTCAATGCTCAAGCCAGGAAGCCATGGACCTGCATTGTCTGCTCCCCTTTGCAATGCCTGTGCTGCGTCCAGAAGCAAATTACAAAAAGGATATCTTAAAGCTGGAAAAACTGGAAGAGGGCAACTAAAATGATGAAGCAGCTGGAGTGATTTCCCTATGAGGAAAAGTTATGACAACGGAGCTTTGGAAAAAGCAGAGCAAGAAAAGTGATAGAAGTGTTACAAATTATGCATGGTGTGGAACTAGTGGGCAGAGGTGTGTTTCTCCCTCTCTCATAATACGGAAAACCAGGATCATCCCATGAAGTTCATTGGCGGGGGAGCCAGGACAGATATAAGGAAGACCTTCATACATGGCATTCCCTGCCGTAGTGTGTAGGGATGCCACCAAGTCGCATGGCCTTCAAAGGGAACCGGAGAAATCCATGGAGAAGGCCATCCGTGGCTATTCGGGCTGACGACTCTGCGCTGCGTTTGGTATCAGAAGTACGTCTACATGCAGCAGGTGCTGGGAAACTCGGTTGCAAGGCTGCTGCTTAAACTCTCGCGCTGCTTGTGGGTTCCTCACGGGGAGCTGGCTGGTCACTGTGTATGCAGAATGCTTCGGCGAATGGGGCGGCATAAAAATGTTTTAATAAATAAATAAATATTATCTCAGACCCGAGGAAGGTCAGGTTTTCTCTTACACTGAAGTCATTTGTTGGAGACTCGACAGATCCCCCCTCAAACATTTAAGATTTGTGTTCAAGCACAGTGTGTGCGCAGAGTGTGAAGATAAAGAGCTCTGCGAGGCTTATCTTGATTTTCCATCTAAGAAATTATTAGAAAAGTGAAAGAAGAATGATTAGTTTCTCAAGATGGAGTCCACTGGTCCTTTAAAGACTCTACATTTTTATGGCATGAATTTTCATAGCCTGCTTTTAAGAGACAGCATTTTATAGGCTGGGTCACTAAAAGCGTCTCGCCAAGGGGCTTGGAAAAGCTGCACTGGATTTTTCAACATCAGAATTCACCATGAAACAAGTGCTTCGTGTTTGAAAGCTCCAGTTGCAGCCCCAACATGACAGTCATTTCCTTCTCGTGACAAAGGATAAGACCTGCAGTTTGTAAACATGCTTTCCCAGGTATATACCAGTCTGCTCTTCATGCCTGGTGAGAGGGCTCGAATTGCACAAGCTATGGAAGATATTTACCTGCCTGCAATAATCTCCATAGATCCCCAGAGCTGCTCTCATTGTTGAAATGTGCTTATTCAACAGGGAGCGATTCTGTGGATCCAGCCCGGGGGCTCAACAAGCCACCCAGAATTCATGGGCTGCTGTAGCATTTTCTGGGTCCTGAGATGGCTTGTCAGACCAAGACATCACCAAGCCGTCCTGGGCAGCGCCACATGAGCCCTGACAAGCCGCTCTGCTGAGGGTAATTATTCTAAGGTGGCCGACAAGAACAGTGGCAGGAATAAGTCACCAGAACGGATTTCCAGCTGTGAGTCTGTGACTACGAGAAGTCCCAGGCGTGATTCCCACTGCTACAGGTTTTCCCTCCTGCATCTGTGTAAGCTTTTTTGCCCCTGTGAGAATCATGCTCTTTGGTGTGGTTCTGACGATAAATTACCAAAAATGTGCTCTATATACAGAACAAAAAGAACTAGAGATCTGAGGGGGAAATGAATGTGGGAGGAACTGAAACTGACTGCTTTGTCCAGGCAGGACCAAACATTTGGGTTTCAATTCCTGCGCATTCAGCCTACATGCTAGTCTTGAACCAGGGCTGACACCAATTTTTCATTCATTCTCTACATTTGTATGCCTCCCCATAGGCCTTGGGGCTCTCTGAGCAGCTTACAATAGAACAAAACCTACATATTCCATGCAAATACAACAATACATTAGATCCATACAATCAAGTAGTACAAAATGTAATTGTAAGCAATAAAAAATCAAAACAAACCTTTGCCCTGCTAACCATGTCCTAGTGGTCAGGAGGGAAAAGTCAAATATAGGTGGGGGCACCCTCTTTCTCACCCCATTTCTCTCTGTCTCTCTCTTTCTGCCATCCGCTTCTTTCCATTTCGTTGACACACCCCCACCGTCCTGCTCAGTGTAAGAGTTCCAAACTGGCTTTTCCTCCACCTGCTTCCCCACAATAAAATTACTCAGAATAGCAGGGATACTCTTTTAGTCAGGCTGGATTACATACACACACACACTTTTGCAACTGGTTACTGACAGTCCTGTGCTAAGCTTTCCCCTTCTCCTTCTCCTTCTCCTTCTCCTTCTCCTCCTTCTCCTTCTCCAGCTTCGGCTTCTGATTGGACACTGTCTTCTTCCCAGAAATGAATAAGACTCTGTTATCAAACTTTACATGCCAGACAAGTAGATTTATGAGCACCAGTGAAGATTATCTATGTGAATGGGGACAATGTTCAGTCTTGTAGAGGTTTCCTTTTGTCCACTATCAAGGCAGTTCCTTTGTGCATAAGAACTCCAGATGTTTGGCTTATTTTACATTTGTTTAGCCTAGTTTGCAGCTCAGTAGTGAAATAATCAGATTTGAAAGCAAACTGTCCTGAGAGCTGCTGGGTTGG
Source organism: Varanus komodoensis (assembly GCF_004798865.1). NCBI lineage: Eukaryota > Metazoa > Chordata > Lepidosauria > Squamata > Varanidae > Varanus > Varanus komodoensis. The sequence continues at coordinate 7,807,891 of NW_025335780.1, forward strand.
ACATTAATTTTAAATAAGAGTTAAAACAATGAAACAAGCTGTAATCCAATCATATACATGGTGTGTCAATAAGAGATACCCAGTACAAAGGGGATATTCTGAAAATAATTTTAACATAATGGATAGATTCTTATTTCACAATTACCTATTCTGGGCAATTATATTGTACCAGCAAATGTTACTGGCATTATGTCAAAAATCACTGAGCTTAGCAAAACAGAATTTATTTTAGCAGAAGTGGCATGTACTGCTCAGTATTCAGAAAATGTCTGGCATTAAAAATAATATTCATGGAAAACAGTTTTATAACTACCACAGCAAGAAGCATGTTTGGGCGGGGAATGAAATGTAAACAACAATAAGGAAATAAAAATGCTGTATCTTGTTCTACAAGTTCAATCAGAGCCACCCAGCAAAAGAGCTGGATTGCTAGAAGAACTTAAATGCAATCAAAATTCTCATTTCACAATTGTCAGCTATTTGATTCAACTTACCTTGCTCATCCATTGGACCTTTGAAGCATGATTGAGTGAAGAGCTTGGAGGTGGATGATATTCTGTACTGCTCCATATACCTGTCCCTAGAGAATTAGGCACAGCCAAAGAATGGGTAGGTTCCCATTCTAATTAAACACTGAAATCCATGTCCATGTTCTGTACCAGCTCCCAGGCCTGCATTCCCTGAGCTCACCCTTTCTTCCATTATAAGAGGGATTTTCCCATTGGCATATAATAAGAGGCCTTGGAGATTCATCACATTATAATTCTTACATCAGAGAGCGATTTTATGATAGAGTACAAGGACGCATGAACTGATTTCTTGCTGGGATCTTACGCAGTTTGGAGTCTGCATAACTGCCCATTCCAGATGGCTTTTCTTGGTAGGCATTCTTTTCTTTCGTTTTACCTTATTTGTTGCGATTCGTAGTAACGTGCATTTGGGGGGGAAAGATTGACAAACAGAGAATGAAGCAGATGGAGGCCTGAAGACATCTTTTCTTTCTGCATTGCAACAAGAAAGATTTGCTGCGGCATGAGCTTTTATGATCTAAACCCGAGCACCTGGTAAAATAATATTCAGCCTATAACTTATACCACAATAAATCACTAAGTCTGAAAATACCACTTCTTTATTTGTTTATTAATTTCTATACTGCCCATAGCTGAAAATCATTGGGCAGTTTACAGAAAAGCAACTTAATATTTAATAACTTGAGAAGCACCTTAAAATGGCTGATGTCTGAGAACTGGTTTGGTGTTAACACGTTTTTACCATCCGTGATCTACTTTGGACACCTTTGGGGGCAGAAATGGCAAAGTATGCATTGTGAAGCAAATAATTGCTTTTCTGCATCAGTCTAGTATAGGACTGGATAAGAAATTAATTTCTATGTAGCTTCGGAATCAATTTACCAAGTTCTCTGTATTCAGGACAAAAACAATTTGAGATTGGAAAAAAACTGAATGTAAGAGAAACTAAAACAGACTCAATCAGTGTTGTGGGTTTTCTGTAACATTTTCAGCATTCTAATGAGTTCCAATCCTTCTTTGTATTAGTTTTCTGTATGTCTCTTGTGTTTTTTCGGGGCAGCTTCTACATGTTATTAAATGCTTCCTTATTCTTGTCACATTGTTAGCATCCTCTTATTCACATTATTTACATTTACCATCTTCCTTCCTTCCTTCCTTCCTTCCTTCCTTCCTTCCTTCCTTCCTTCCTTCCGTATTTTCAGTGTAGTAATTCCATAGGCTAGTCCTCTTGTGAATTGGTACATTACGGCTTAGCTCAAAGTAATCACAAGTGCTCGGTGGTTAACAAATCTTCTAAGCCACTGAGGTCAGAGAAGAAAGGAAGTGCTTTTCTGAAAAAAGTAAAACATATAGAAATCACAGTCTTTGTTTCCGTTTTCCATCCGGTTGTAATTGAAGAATGTTAATGTTGAAGGCAAATGTACCATGTCTAGTCCAGAGCCAGCCAAGAACTAGCTGAATTGTGCAAAGCAAGGGGTTGTCACACTTTATTTTTCAGTTCTTCCATGGACAATTGAGCACTAGAGTTTGCCAGTGATTGCCATGGAAGAACTTAAAGACGTGCATATCCTGTTTCTAGCCTATTTAATATGGTCACTTGTGAGACAGCAGTCCAAACAACTATGAATAAAGGCCAATATATACAATTTGGAAAATTTTGGAAAAATATAGTAACAGAAAATGTTCTATACCTGTTGTATTTGGCTGGTGCTGCTGGATGAGGATTTAGCTTCTTCCATTTTAAAGAATTAATGAAAATGTATGCACATTTGGGAGCAAAGAACTTGAGTTTTTCAAAAGATGTAAATGCAAGAGAAAGCAAAATCTCTTGTCCCTGCAGTTCAAGTGAGTGCTTTGAAATGGTAAGACAGAGTGACAGCAAGACAGAAAACTTCACAATCCATTCTCCTTGCCTTGTCTTGCAGCTGAAAACCCTGCTTGTTCTGATTGCTTAGATAGATAGGAAGGCTGGCCACTTGTGTTTCATCACTAAAGAGGAAATTCCCACCAAATATAGGGCCAAATTTGCATATAATTTGTATATGCTAGTTTATATTCATATTGCCAATAGAAATAACTAGTGAGGTTTATGTAGAAATGATGTACATCTTACAGTGGTGGACAAGACTGTGAGCACATGACATGTGCTGTGGTTTAGTGTGCTGCCCCAGTGCAATTCATGGGCAGCTTCAAGGTCCAGCCCTTCCTTGGGATGGTTCTTTATCATTCAACCACATTCGCACTGGAAAGTCCTTTAGTTAGAGGACACTTTCAAAACGGAGTCCTCCTGCAACTCTTTGAATGGAGAACATGGCCATCTCCTGCTTATAAAAGGAGTGGGGAGCTTCAGATTTGGAGGCCAAATCTGGCCTTCCCATGGAATGCAAGTTGAGATGTGGAGGGAACCATTTTGGGGGGTTCAAGGAATGTGGAAGAATCCACCTGGGGTGGGAATCCATTGGATTCTCGGCTTGGCTTCCTGGACTCTGGTCTACTGTGTTGAAGCCCTGAGTCTGAGTTCCTTCTGAGCATTCCCAGTGTTTGTAGAATGATTGGCTCTACAACATTGCTGGCTTAGCTTACGAACTAAGCCTTATGACAGCCTTTGTGCTCTAGGCAGAGATAACTCCTCTAGTATTGATTCTGAGTCCTTCTCCCCTTTCCCTCTCCAATCCAGAATAACAGAAAAACTGCTCACATGCACAAGAAAAGCCCTGCTGGAACAGACCAAGGGTTCCAGCGCTCCATACATACACTGGCAAAACCAGCTGCCCACAGGGTCGCTCAAGCAGGATGGGTGCTGGACCTCCACCTGCCCAGGCTCCTCAGCGACTGGTGTATACAGGCAAGCCATCTCTGGTCAAGGAGGTAGCAAGGCTAGCAGCCAAGGTTCAGTTCTGCATCCACAAACCTGTACAAACTCTTTTCAAAGCCATCTAGATTTGTGACCATCACTACCTCCCATGGCAATGAGTTCCATAACTGAATTAAACATTGCATGAAGAAGTACTTTATCTTGTCTAAACCCCACCAATCAGCTTCATAGTATGGCCCCAGTTTGAGTATTATAGGGGAGGGAGAAGAATGTCTCCCTCTCCATTTTTTCCACACCATGAAATAGTTTAAATTTCTCTCTGGGACTGCAGGTGGCACAGTGTTTTCAACCGCTGTGCTGCTGGGCTGGTTGATCGAAAGGTCACCGGTTCGAATCTGCACAACGGGGTGAGTTCCCGTTGCTCCATCCCAGCTCCTGCCAACCTTGCAGTTCGAAAGCATGCAAATGCAAGTAGATGAAAAGGTACCACTTCGGTGGGCAGGTAACAGCGTTTCTTGCACTTCAGTGTTTAGTCATGCCGGCCACACGACCACGGAGACTGTCTGGGACAAATGCTGGCTCCCTCGGCCAGGAAATGGAGATGAGCACCGCCCCCTAGAGTCAGGCATGACTGGATGTAACGTCAAGGGGAAAACTTTACCTTTACCTATCACATCTCTCCTCACCTGCCTTTTGTCTAAGCCGAGCAGTTGCTGTAGCCTCTCCTCACAGGGAGATTATTCCACCCCCTGATTATTTCCATTGCCTCCTCTTGCCAACATGCCTGTGCTCTCTCGGGATGAAAGGCAGGTGTCCACCTCTCCGTTACAATTTCCTTATCTCTTTATTCATTCACCAGAACAGGGAGGCCCTGTGGTCACTAATTAACCTGATACTTTTTAGAGAGAAACCAGCTCCAGGCGTTCCATCCTGGCCCCCTGATGCTCCATCACACTGTACTGTGTCCAGAAACAGATGCCAGAATTTGAGTTATGCAGATGGAGACGACTTGATGACTGAGATCACTGGAATGAGGACCAGGCACAACTCAGCCCAAAGCCACCCTTGTCTTTTCAGCTATCAGTCGACGGTTCCCATTGCTCCTTATGGCGAAAAGTAAAATGTTACACTTAGCAGTTTTGTGAGGAATATGAAATTTGTTCCATGTATTCAAGAGGGGGTGGCCTGCCCTTCACTAAAGGGTTCTCCAGTGAGTTACATTCCATTCTGGGATGTTTCCACAAGGATTAGGAATTAAAAATTAGTCTTACACATAGGGCAGACAACAATCTTTCTGGGTCTCTACCATTTCCATTCACCATCATCTCATGTACATTCTAAAATGACCAGTTCCTGCTTGGAATTTTTTTTCTTGAACATGTAAAGAAGAGAACTGGAAAACTAGTTCTCCAAATGCATTATAGAATGAATAGGGGGCCTCTCTGAAAACAAGTGGAAATAATCAACCGTATAGCATAATCCCAGCTCTTCCAAAATTGCTCCCTATAAAACAACACTTCAGCAATTTTATGTAGTTTATTCTTAAGAGCCTCACAGTTACATTGTTCTGATTTAAGAGGTTTCATACAAGCCCAAATAATTAGCTGTGAAAAGTTAGACCCCTCCTGGTTAGAAGGTTTCTGTAGTCATAGAAACAGAGAGTGACGTGCCAAATAAGCACTATGTTTTATCTTGTAGGGGGCATGGAAAGGCAAAGTACATCAGCTGAGATCCAGGACTGAAATTATATTATAATAATGATTGCTAATGTTGCTTAAATGCCTCGTAATGTTTGGCAATGTGACATTTTGAATGCATTTCTTCCATGCCAGCAATGACATTTCAAGATGCATTGAAACCTAAATATGACAAGCCGCTTTACGTGCATTAAATTGCATCTGAGCAACCCTTTCCTTTTACCTCTAAGCCAGACTTGCATTTCATTTGATAGAACTCTTCCTGGAAGTTCTGCAGAACATTTTCATGGCAGTACAAGCATAATTAAAAGCACAATTCCAGCCTAACAAATACTTTCTTACAATATTAAAAGATCATTTAAAAAGCACAAAAACTTTTATTGGCTTAGTCTTTTTGTAAAACCCTGCCAAGGGTAAAGCTGAAATTGAAAGTACACAATTGGAAGAAAGCCCCATTAAATTCAGTGTGGCTTATTTCTGAGTAATGCAGCCAAGATCAAGCTGTAAGCTCAGTTATTAAAGTATTAATTGAAGAATGTTAGTTGTATTTATTCAGTCACTGAGGATATCATATTTAAATTCAAATGCATTTTGTTTTTATACAGCTACCTCATTTTGACATTATAAAATATCTACACTACCTAATCTGCTTCTCTCCACTTTTCCTCCTCTTTCTTTTCCTTAGTTGTTCTCAACTGGCAATTGAGGTGTATTTACTGTATTATAAAAAGTGCTTTGAACATTTAAACATAATTTTGAAATATTTGAAAGATGCAGTGTATCCCAAACTAAATTTGGTAAACCACAAGAAGCTTTCCATGTTTAGAATCAGTGTAAAGAAAAGAAAATTCTTTAGAGTTAAATTTAGTGAGACTTGTTGATCTTTTACTTCATTCTGTTTTTTCCGACCAATAAAAAATCTAATTAGATTGGCTAGGTTCAAAGATGTCAAAGCCTGGAACAACATCAAAGCGCCTGCAAAATATGCTCATTCATACAGTCAAGAGCTGATGTCTTGCCCTCCTTCCAAATGACCAACTAAAAACAGCTCTCTTAGGCAGGGTGCTGTATAGTGTAGGGGCAATGACTCCCTTGCTCATATCCCATAAGACCCCACCGTTGCAAGGAATGAGCAGACATTCTACCCTTCCAGCTAGAGGGGGGAAATGCAACGGCAGACCAATTCAACGCCTTTCAAAAGGAACGGAAAAGAGGTATGTTTATTAGTTAACGTGGGGAGATAAGATGACCAACAGACATAAGCAATGCATTTATTTATCCAGGAAAATGGCCTACAAGGTAGCCGGCAATTGTGAATAAATGTTGATTAGAACAATGAAACAAATGCATTGAAACACAGTGAAAGACTCAACACTAATAACCATTGCTTACACACCAAGCTTGTGTAAAAGGGTATTTGCCTTCCAGAGGAATAGCAGGAAAAGAGTGAAGGAGGAGAGTGAGCCTAGCATTTGCAAGCAGGACATTCTATGGCTGGAAGCCGCTGTCATGATGGCCTTCTTTCATGGCACCACCAAGGCTCCCCAAAAGGGATCCATCTTGAAAGAAGGGCCTCTGTTGAAGACCCTAAGAGCTGAGCAGGCTCAGAAGGGAAAGGGTGGTCGGTCCCGCTGCTAACTTGCGGCACATCACGCTTTACAGATCAGTTCAGCAATTTGAATTGTGCCTGGAAACAGGGTGGGTAGCCAGTGAATGTGCTGCAGTGAGGCAATCACATGCTCTGAGTAACTGGTCCAGTCCGTGCTCTGACCATAGCTTCTGGTGCCAGCTGAAGTTTCTGAACAGTTTTCAAGGGCAGCCCCAGCTAGAGTGTGTTGCTGCAGTCTACACGGGACGCAGCTAAGACATGTGTGCCCATGGCCTGATTGGACATCTCTAGAAATGGGTGCAGCTGGCACACCAGTCTCAGCTGTACAAACACTTGCCTAGAAATTGCCAAAACATGGGCATACAACTTCAGGGCCAAGTCCAGCTGGAATCTTAGGGAGGGTAACCACATCCAGAACAGGATGAATCCCTACTTCCTCTCATCTGCCTTTTAGCTAACTAACTAACTAACTAACTAACTAACTAACTAACTAACTGGACAGCCATCTGAGTGGGATGGTGTAACGTGGTGTCCTGCAACAGCAGGGGGTTGGGCTTGATGGCCTTCATGGTCCCTTCCAACTCTGCTGTTCTATGATTCTATGAACTTTGTTTTGTCTTGCTGAAGAATCCATGTTTTGGCTCTTACCCAGTGGTTTGCCAATTTAGAACTAGACACTAATTTAGAATCAGAAGAGCCTCCTGGATTTGGATGCAAAAGAGAGAGTCATCAGCATACCGGTGGCACAGGCATCAGCACTTTGAATCCTCTCTCCTAACAGCTTCATGCATATGTTAAATAGCACGGTGGGCAAGATAGAACTGCCAGGATCAGTGCAGGCCAATGGCCACTCTGACTGGGTTCAGACAACATATTCCTGACCCACTGGGATAGGGATTGTCACTTAATGAACATGACTTAGTTGAGTACTTAATGCACTGGGTAGGCAGGATCGCCTGCTTGAAGGAGAAAAGGACATTGCTGGATTGTTCCTGGGCATCTTTGTTGTTTTCTGATGTGTAATTAGTCATGATCCACTCTTGGTAATCTTGGGGCCAATTTTTAATTTATAGATAGCTGAACTATTATACTGTAACTGAAAAGTACTTCTCTGTCTCTCATGGCAATTACTGTCATCTTGAAATGTGTTTTACATTTAACTGTCAAACTTGTTTATGTGGGTCTGTCATCTCTAATAACGTTGATATGAAACTACCCATAATGACGTTCCTTTTCTTTTGCAGAGTGTAGCAGTTTTATCATTTCATCTGCAATTCCAAACTTGGTAGTGCATTATGTTGCTAATTATCTCTATTATTCTATTCTATTAATAACGTGATCGACATTTTGATGCAATGAGCAAGAGCATTTGGGATCAGACTTGTGTGGAATAATCCTCAGTTTGAGGATATTAACCTGAGATGTGAAGTGTTCATAGAGGCTAAAGATGGTCTGCTTTTCAAGAAGACCATAATTGCTTCTTGTCCATTTCCTCCCATTTCTTCTGAGGAGTGAAGGGGGTCTTCCCTTCATCCATGGTACCTTCATAACAACCCCATGAGATGGATTACGAAACCCCAGTAGGTTGCCCATCTGCAAGCTTCTCGGATTTGAACCATCTCCCTGGTCCTAGTGGGCCATTGTAGCCACTATACCAAACTGGACCTCAAAGTACCTTCTAGGGAGGTGGGGACAGGTTCTGAGTCGAGTGAGTACAAGGGTTTAGAATCCGCAGACTGTTCTTTCAACCTATTTGTGTTTTCTTAAATAATTTAATGCATTCCCAGATTGCCCTGTAACAGCTTCAGAGCAACTCCTCAAAATATATAAAATCTATATTTCCAATTACAACAAATACTTAAACACACAAACAAAACAAACTTCATCAACAAAATATGACAGATTTAATAGTACTCAAATGCCAAATGTTAGTTTGTATTGCTGACCCTTCATTCTTCTCAATATTTTTAGGCCCTGCTGCACGTACCGTCAGTGCTGATGGCTGAGCAGTCTCCACAACTGGTCTGGTACTGACACAGTTTCATTTAAATGCCTCCATCCACAATTTTCTTCTGATAGTCACCTCCTTCAGATGCGAGGTGATACCAGAGGGCAACACTAGAGATAGAACAGGGGACAAGGGAAGGCGCGGTCAGGCAGGCATCCTTGCAGTGGAGGGTATTGCTCAGCTAGAGCCAACAGTCTATGGGATAGAATGAACGAGTCATGTGCTTATCTGTCTCTTCCTCTGCTGCAGAAGCAAGGAAGAGACTGGGTGCACTGGGTTTCTGGTTTCAAGTAACCACAATGTGATGTCCAAACAAAACTGTGGTTAGTCTTAATTGTGGTTAATGCAAATAAGCCATGATTGTAAACCATATTTGATGTTAGAGATCAGGATAATGAAAAACTATACAGCATAATTCTAGACATGTCTTTTTACTCTGATGTAAGCCCCACTGAATTCAATGGGACTTGCTCATGAGGAGAAACAAGGAAACATAATTTTGATAAGATGTCATGATACCATCCTTTCGGTTTAACTTCTAAGAAACCCTTCCAAGCTTCTGAACATATTCCAATTACCTTCACATGTCTTTTTTGTGATGCCCTGGCTTAATAATTTGAACATGCATTTTTCCAATACTTTTGTCAATACATTTTTTCCCAAGGCTGTTTTACTCTAATTATCCCAGAAGGCCACCCACAATATACTAAGGGCCATAATTACTTCGTATCCTTTACCTGTTAATTAGCTTCCTTGTTGTATTTTTGTCTGTGTTTCCTTTTTTCTGTTTGCCTGTATTTTAAACTTAATTTCAACCTAAATTCCATAGTAAATTTCTTTATTCTCCCATGCTTTTTTCTTATTAAATATGTCCCTCTTCTATAATTCCCTTTACTCAGTCCATCATCTCCTACTTTCATTTTCCCTCCCATTGCTTCCTTTACTATCCTCAGGGATCATCTCTATTTAGGTTCAAGGCAGTAGGGGCTTTATAAAATGCATACAGTGCCCAATGACTTTGGTGCTCCATAATGACTATGCATCTGTGCTCTATATTGCATTTTTCTTTCTGCCTTAAAAGGCATATTTCAATAATAACTGATTAGCCTTCTTGTTTTGGTTTGTTGTTTAGTTGCAAAATCATGCCCAACCCATCGCGACCCCATGGACAACGTTCCTCCAGGCCTTCCTGTCCTCCACCATCCCCCAGAGTCCACTCAAGCTCACACCAACTGCTTCAGTGACTCCATCCAGCCACCTCATCCTCTGCCATGCCCTTCTTCTTTTGCCATCTATTGTTCCCAGCATTAGGCTCTTCTCCTGGGAGTCCTTCCTTCTCATGAGGTGGCCCAAGTATTTGAGTTTCATCTTCCGGATCTGGCCTCCTAAAGAGCAGTCAGGGTTGATCTCCTCTGGGACTGACTGGTTTGATTGCCTTGCGGTCCAGGGGACTCGCAGGAGTCTCCTCCAGCACCACAATTCAAAGGTCTCAACTCTTCGGCACTCAGCCTTCCTTATGGTCCAACTTTCACAGCCATACGTTTGCAATCCTGTTTTTGTATGGGGCCAGAAAGCTTTATATAATATATATTTAAAATGAAGTTGTATTGAAAGGACAAGAAATATTTCTCAGCTGTTTCTTCTACTGCAAAATTGGCTAATTTCAGCTGCATGTTGTTGAGATGAAATTCTTACGGAGAAGAGGAAGATGCTGTCTTTCTGTGTTTCTTTTCCTTTTCCTTCCAGTTCTAAGGTACTTTTTGAATTTTGGAAAATTAAAATGGCTTTTGCCAATAAAAACAAAAAGCCTTGGCAACCTCCATTACCACTCAACAGGGGCTGCCATTATAGCAGCCTGAACTTGAAACATGAAGAAATTGTTCTTCCAGCAGCTCATTGTATTCCAGAGGTACAGTGTTAAATACACCGCAAAAGGAAGGACGGTAATTGAATCAGGCATCTTAAAAATGAAACCCCAATGTGCCAGTCCATTAAGCCCCCTTTTTAAACCTGATCAACTAGGAAAACCTTTAAAAAGTGTTCCTCAAAAAAGGTAAATATCTTGCAAAATCCAAGCATGCTTAATTGGATGGCAAACCAAGCTGCCTTTGTGGGGGAAGAGAGCAGGGGAAGGGATGGAAGGTTAAAAGTACAGAGCACTGCCTGTCTAAGTGGGACTCTCTAATGAACACCTCCATTTTAATGCATTTGTTACCTGTACATGCTGACTGACCTCCAAGGAACCAAGGCAACACACACGCTCCCTCTCTTCTCCATTTTTTCCTCATAACAACCCTGTGGGGCAGACTAGGTGAGCATGAGTGACTGGCCCAAAGTCATTCTGCGAATATCATGGCTGAGCAGGGTCTAGGACCTGCAGATCAATCAACAAAATAAAGTTGGGTGAGGACTGTTTGGTGAAGCTGGTCCTCCTTGAATTACTGCAAATGTCTTTCAGTCAGATTGTTTCCCTTCTTACAGAGACTATGTTTTCTTTCTAAAGAAGCAAAGAAAAGTGCATTTTAAAAGTATGAAGACAAAGACACCCCCAGGTTACTGTGAGCCTAAAAAGGATAGTGAATGCTTTTAAAGGTAGAATCAGATTAATCACAACAAACACTTGCAAGGATTCAGCTTGTGGAACTCTGCAAGGGAACACAAAGAAGAAGTTGTTTTCTGCAGCACATTTCCATCAAAGCAATTTTAACCTTTTCCTGTAAGAAAAAAAAGTATTCTTACAGTTCATCAAAACAAGTCCATCAACTCCCATCAAGACAATTTTGTAGAAACTTTAATGTTGAAATACTGTCTGGGGTCGCATGCCATTGATGGGTGGGACTGAAAGCAAAAGAGATGGAACTACTAAAAATGTGCTGTAGTTTGGTTTAAAGCTGTTATTGCTCAGGAAAGGTCTTTCAACCTTTCAGAAACAGAAGTCAGAAACCCGCCAATGATAGACGCTCAGGCTGGTCTAAGCATTGTTGTATGAGCCCTTCCCCAAAACCTGGTTACATGCCCATTCTGAATTGTATGGAAATCTGTGAACCCAATGAGACCTATGTCCATAAGTATACCCATAAGTAATCCATGGTGTTATGTGCCATCAAGTTGTCTCCAACTTACGGCGACCTCCAATGAATGAAAGCCCTGTTTAGCTGCTCTAAATTCAAGGCTGTGCCTTCCTTGATAGAGCAGGGCCGTCTTAACAGCATTATGGGCCCCAGGCAAAGCAGTGTACTGGGGCCCCTACGACAACGACAACCACTGTTAATTTTGGAAGTTTTCCAATTTCCCAAGCGTTAACATACACGGATTAGTATGGGGCCCCTGGGCAAGCGCCCATCAGGCCCATGCGTTCAGACGGCCCTGTAATAGAGTCCGTCCATCTCTTCTTTGGCCTTCCTTTTCTTCTTCTGCCTTTAACTTTCCCTAGCATGACTGTCTTCTGCAGTGAGCCTTGCCTTCCAAATGTGTCCAAAATGCAACAGCTTTGTCATTTTTGCTTCTAAGAAAGGCTTTGAGTTGAAGTATCCGTGCACATAATCTTCCGCTGAAAGCACATTCATTTGCATTTTAATATCAAAGTTTCCTCAAAATTGTTTAATTGAGTTCACTTTCATTGGCATTATTCTCAGGTGAACTGTAATACCATATGTTTTTGAGTGGGTAAGAGCTTGCACTATGCTGCAGAAGGTCTTGTTTCTCTGAATTCTCCTCCAGGGCTGCACCGGCCAAATGCTCACAAGGCTCCCCCGACGATTAATTTGATTGTGCCTTTATTAAACAATCACTGCATCTCTTAAACTCATGTGGAGGAACCTTCTCTAGCCTCATACTTTCTAAATGCATCTTTCTTTGCCTCTGTCAATAGGGAAAAATAGCCTTTATAACCAAACAGAGAATTAATCATTTGAGGGAGAGCTTTGAGATTAAACTAAGAAGTAATTTTAACTTATTTATTTATCTATCGATTCATATCCTGCCTTTTTCCTACAAGGGGCTCAAGGCAGCTTACATCTCCTCCTCCATCTTATTCCCACAACAACAATCCTGTGAGGTAGGTCGTGCTGAGAGTCTGTGACTGGTCCAAAGTCACCCAGTTGGCTCCATGGCTGAGCGGAGACTCGAACTCAGATCATCTGAGTCCCAGTCCCATGCTCTTAACCACCACACCACACTGGCTTTCCCAGTGAGAGAGTTAATAACTGAGTTATTTCCTTTTCCATAGGTATAAATTCAAATCCATTTTTTCATAGATCCATATTTGTCAGAAAACCTTTATACCCCTTGCCGTAGGTGGGTAGGGTTTTGAGGCAGGTCATTGTTAATAATTTTCTCAGCAAACTTTTAGGAAACTTGGTTGTTGCTTTTAAAAATAGAACCACCAGCTCTGGGCATATTGGCTTCTGCAGAAGTGAGTAATTTTAACTTTTTCCACAGGTATTGTTGATAATTTTTTGCTGTAACAATCCAAATAATTCCCCCAGGTTCAACACCAGGTCCTTTCATAGTTGGTCCTCATTTGCATTGAACAGTAATATTCTGTGTATGAATGTTTGGTAATATGGACCTTTAACAGGGAAAAATGAAAGCTCAACAGGTTTGCTTTTAATCAATTTTCTGGGGACTTCTAAATCTATTCTGTGTGAAGATGTAGGTCTGACCTTAAACTTTGCAGAGGATTTTCTTTCTTCACAAAATATCCCAACAATTTTTGCTTTCTTTGTTTGAATACTCTGCCCCATTTCTTGTGGATGATTACCATTTCCATCACTAGCATTGTTTTCAGCAGTTCCTGCTGCTCCCAGTTGTGGCAGTAGCAAAAGAAACCCCCAAACAGAAGCGATGCTGTTGCCAAGCGGATGGTGTGTCCCACCTCCAAGAAACTATTGGAAAAATCTCTTTTTCCCCCTGGAGGAATTCAGTGAAATTGCTTGTCCAAGTTTTCTGCACACAAAAAGTCCAAAAAGAAAAATCCCCAATGGCAAACAAATAAATGCAACGAATTTGAATCTAATTGCTGGCAGGGGTTAGTTTATTAATCCCCTTCCTTTACAGATAGGCTGTTTGGAGATTCCCTTATGTTTCTTCATACATGTCTTTTTTCCCTGATCTGGAGAAAGGCTTTGATAAATATTGCTGCCTATGTCCCTGAATGCTATAAACAATGAAATCATGCCAAACCCTGTGCAAACAGGGTGAAGAACTTTGAGGTGCCATTCATGCGCAACTCTATAAAGACAGCCATGGCAAAAAAAAAAAAAAAAAAAGTCCCTCTCTCTTGTGGGGGGATGTTGGGTGTGTTCAAGGCTCCCCTCCTCGTTCACGCAGCTGCTGGTGGCAGCGGCATCCATTCCCAGGAGGGAGGGACCTGTGAGGGACAGGACACAGTGTCCACCGGTCTCATGCAACTTTGTCTGCGCATTACTAGAGCAGTGTTTGACAATACGCCAGAGAAGCAGTGATCATGCTGCTTCTGTAATGACATTGATGCCGTCTCCATAGCCTTCTCCTTCTCCTTAGAAAAAAAGATCTTAATTAGACATTCTTTCTTTCAAGGTGCAGTTTCAGTCAAAATGAAAGTTGCTGACTGCTTCTGCTAATATGTATCTTACCAGATTGCCTACAGGAGAACAGGAAGAATACTATTCCCTGGTCTGCCATATTCGGGGCCCCAATGGGAGCCTTTAATCCCAAGCAGTCTTTCATATACATCTGTCTTGAAACAAGGAACTCATGGCTCAGTCTTGCTCTGGAAACCACCAAATTCCTGCTCTGCATGCTATTTCTGCTACTGAGGCAGGCATCACTAAAGTGTTCTCCAGGGAAGCTACCAGCTGCATTTCCCCATATTTCTCTAACTCTATCTTCTTCAAATCAACTTCCACTTGGAACTTTGTTTGTTTCTGCTGCATCTTTGGAAGGCATAAACTAGGACTGGATTAGTCGATGACTCCTGAAACAGATGCAAATCTGGATTAGCTACCCGCTGGGTGGGGAGTGAGAATGATTTGGCAGAGATAGAAACATAGAAAAAAGGGCGAGTCAGAAGGGGTCTCCTGGGCCATCTAGTCTGACCTCCGGCACCAGCCGGCTCCGCTCACGACATGCCCACCATGTGGATGTCCAGCCTATCCTTGAACACCTGCACTGATGGAGCCTCAATGACCTCTCGTGGAAGCCCATTCCACACCCTCGAGGTCCTGACTGTCAGGAAGCGCTTCCTGGCATCCAAACGGAACCTTGGCTCCCTGAGCTTTGCTCCGTTGGAGCACGTTCTGCCTTCCTCTGCAGGGGAGAACAGGACTCTACCCATCTCCATGTGACATCCCCTCACATACCTGCATGTCGCCAACAGATCCCCTCGGAGTCTCCTCTTCTCCAGGCTGAAGAGACCCAGTTCCCTCAGTCTCGCCTCATACGGCATGCCCTGCAAACCGG